>NW_028145550.1:2932500-3067500 GCF_977016875.1 Pavona decussata | reverse complement strand
TTTGAAGTTCGATTTATCCTTTTATTATTAGAATAAATTCTTCATTATTACTTTAATTTTCACTATGACAATTGTATGAATTATTCACACTAAGGCCTTTCTGTTTGAACAGCTGCCTTAATCTGCCAAAGATCGCTAATTTGGTATTCAAAGTAAAGACGAATGTTAAACATAGACAGATTCAGAATAAAGTTTTTATTCCCGACTGGAACCTCCAGCAGTTAGGTCTATCACTCTCAGGAAACCGCACTTGGTAAGTTGAGAAATTAGAAGTTTTAAAATTCAAGACGTGTTTCCTTATTGCTGTGTACAAGTCTTGATTCAGAAAAGCTAACCTGCCAAAAATTATTCCAGAATATTTTTCAGTGTCAATGGGGTAAGAAAAGCAGAACAAAATTCACCTCTGTCTTTTTTAATTACGGAATAGTTAATGCTCCTGTATGTAGTGTCCTGAGCGGATCAAACTCAACAAATTCGCCTGAAATGCTTAAAAAGGTATAAGAAACAGCAGCGGTAGTAATACATTGTTTAAAAAAAATCAACTTTTTGTCCTTGGTAGCTGCCTCTGAAAAATAAAATAAAATAAAAATTGGACGGCATGCACTTCGCAAAACATCACTGACCAATATCTGAATGGTTTGAGACGCTACGATTTCATTGCCTTTCTTGAAAGTAAGGACTGCAGTATCACATGAAAGTGCCAAAGAAAAAGAAAGACAAGAAAAGAAATGAAGTCAGGTAGTTCTTCATTCCATATTATCATTGATACGTCAATAGAGTCTTGGACTAATTCATGGGCTAATGCATATCATAATGTACCTTTTTAGCTTGTAACTTTTAAAACAGTACTATTCTCACAAGCTTTAATCAACTCTTATTCACCTCATCAAGTTATACGCTCTCATCAACTGTTACGTATTCTCCAAGTGTAACTGAGCTAAGGAAAGTATCCGTGAAATGCGTCAATTAAAATTACTGCTAAATAGGTCAACCTAGAATTTAGAATTTGTGGCACGGAAAGCAAATATAAACACTTGGATCATGAAAACCACGAAATCTCTTATTTCATTTCTGTTTTCGCTCAAGTGGAAAGGAAACGTCGTTTTGAAGGTCAAATTTTTTCCACATTCTTTTAACAGCAACAAGACGCATATGTGCGTGAATTTGGGCTTCTTTCCTGGCACATCCAGGTGTAAACGCCAGAAAGTCGACATGATGAAATCTCAGTTCTCTTTAGTTTACTGTTTTACAGCTCTAGCATAGTACAAGCAAGTATATTGTAAGCATTGTATATTCCTAGTCTAAAATTTTACCCTCTGTCCGTTTTTTACGCCCGGTCGGTAGTCTACGTTTTACACTGGCGGATTAAGTAATAAATTGTAGAAAATAAGAAAAGTTCTGACGCTAAAATCCGAACTGTTGGCTGTTGTATTCTCATAAAAACTCGAAAGTTTCGCAGAAATTCCATGGCCTGAATAATGATTTGAGATGTCCGCCGGCTCGTCGCCTGGATAAAACAACAAATTGCACTCGAAACACAATTTCTTAGCCGTTATTTCTCGGATTTCCGCTGTCGAAACTGTTGAGTATTCCTTAGTAGTTGTTCTTTCGATTTACCATTCCGAAAAGGTGTGTTTTCCTTCGGAAAACACGAAAATCGGCTACTAAAAATTTAGCCGTCCGGGCTCTTTGCGGTGTTATGTCTTCCGGTCATTTCAGTTCTAACTTACGGTGTTTCGGTTATTTGGATCTTATGATGGCAAATGAAACCTAGCTTTTCGAAATTGGCATTAGGTATTTTGTCAATTTCCGAATCGTTTTGGACCCGAAAAAGAGTCAAAAGCCAGTGTTTAAAGACTGTTCAGTATTTTTTCTGGCAAATATAGGTTAACAAAAGATGAGTTTTTGCACGTTAATTTTACTATCGTGCTGATTTTGTCACTTGTGGACAAAACTGATTAAGCAAACCGTTTACCTTTTGAAACTGTTAATAAATCAGCTTTCAAAACAAATGAACCAAACGCATAAACAATTTCTTGCCATATTCTTGAAAAAAGAAAAATTACAAGCTAAGTAGTAAGCAATCCTCGTCTAGTTTTAAATTGGACTGATTCGAATAATTTAAATGAACTCAAGTGATTCCACGCAACCGCTTTAATGGGCAATAATAGTGGTTTGCCCAAAGAATACTGAAGCTTATTTGATCTCCTATGTTATTTCGCGTTGACTAAAAAGCAAATTGGTCTGCTTAGGTTTTAAGTCTTGGTTTCTTTCCCATCACTTAAACTAGTTCTATTTGCCAATACTGAGTTACAAGATCTTGATGATGAGTTCCGTTCTTTTCGTGAACAGAAAAAGGGACTTTGAATTGATTTTAGTGCTAGCTCCACCACTCTTTTAAAATATGACCAATTCATTTCCACAAGTGTGCAGTCAACCTTTCCGACTATCTTCACTAGCGGTTACCGTGATTCATATTTAAAAGAGTGATACTCAGTATTCATTGTTCATAATTTCTCACAATTTTTGCAGAATTTTGTCATCTGCTTTAATTTGCCAAGCACCGCCGCTTGCGTGTTGATAATAAATATGTATATTGAATAAGGAGAATTTTCCAAAATAATTGGTCTCTTCAGACATGTTGTACTAATTATCGACGCCAAACCTTCTTGACAAACATCTCCGGTAGTTAGGACAGTCTCTTTCAGAAAACAAAGCTTGGTAAGTTGAACGATTGAGAAGTTTCACTTTTTATGTTACGACTGAAACATATGGCGTAAGATTACCGAAAATGCTTGGCGTTGTTCTTGGTTTAAATCTACAGTTTCTGAGTCAGAGAAGGAGCTCTTCAGTTGCCGAAAGGCTAAAACTCGACAATTCGAAAAGTTTTGCTTTCATATTGTTTCTTAAACCGTTAACATCAATGCTGTAATTTCTCCAAGCGAATTTTTATCTTGCGAATTCCTTTCCACGTTTTGATTTTCAGGAGAAATTAACAAAAAAAAGAGGAAAGAAAACGATGAAATGACGAGTTGTTCGCATCTTAGTCTTCCAGCGCACTTGGGCCATTTGCAATTTTACCAAAACAATTTGTGTTTGGGTGCCAATGCCCCCAGAAATTAACTTATCTATTAAATTACGTTAATTTAGTCCCACCTTGGTCTGGAGAAAGGCATGAATTGAAGTAAGACTCAAATACATAATTCGCAGGTTAAAATAAGGCAGTTAAGGTCGGACTGACCATTGTAATATTTGGAGTGCGAAATCCAAACCATAATAACTTGTGACAAAAATGACACATTTCACGCAAAGTTTGTTTCTTACGGAGAGTGAAGGGGGATTTATATCAGACATAAAATAAAATTTTTGCTAATAAAATAATATGATTATTTCATGCATTACGAGAAAAGGAGTTATTTTTTCAACAAGCTAAGTATATCAATAATTCAGATTTGCCAGAAAGGCAACTACTAAAAGCACTACTTCATTTAAAGTCCTTTGGGTTTTTTTCTACATTGCCAGCTTTTAAAGTAAATTAGCCATTCGCAAAAAAACCACATTCTTCCCATTTGCATTTTTTTTTTCATTAATGCCAAATTATCTTCACATGCATGTACATAATGTCCAACGTGAGTTCAAATACTGACAACTTTTTACATTTTTTAGCGTCATGCAATCACAAATTTCCTAACTTTGGCCATTGAATACTTTCTTCATTTTTCTTTACAGAATCAGGCAGGGATGGCTATCAAAGGAGCAGTGTTCATTTTTGGCGTTATTTTTGTGTCTCTGATGATGGAGACAGAGGGTTCGTAAAGGGTCGCGTAGTGGTTAACCTTAATATAACAGAATATCACTCTCATCTCTTTCATTTCCGTGTGGTTTTCAATTTCAGTACTAGCAGGTTTTTTTCCGTTTTCACCAGTTAAATCGTATCAATCACGTGAAATATTTCGAAAATGTAAAAGGCTAATTTTGCAAGATTGTCGTGAGTGCTAAACACAGCGAGCAAATGTTAAGGGCTGTCGAGTTAAGCTATTGTGGAAAGGAACCTTTTTTTTTATACCATTTCAAATAGAGTTCCCTGATACCTTTTTGATTATTTTAATGTGAGAAACCATGACATTCACTACTACAAAACTAGAAATAATGATGACCTTATTTTGGACAAAGTTAATTAACTTAGAATGCACCACGCGCGCTTTTTTCTACCAAGGAGCAAAATTTTTTAATAATGCTTAGAATTTATAACTGTTTGAAACTTCCTTTTATTGTTGCTCTCCTAGAATATTTGTGATCTCCTTTTATTTTATTTTTTCTTCTCAAAACTGATCCAGCAATCCTATATAAATATGTTTGAAATATTATTATTATTGTTATTATTATTATTATTATTATTATTATTATTATTATTATTATTATCGTGACACCGAAGCCTCGGTTTTTATCGCTCGTTTTTACATCTATTCGCAATGGTAAATCTTTATTGGTGAGAATAATAATCATTGTAATCGGTATTTAATAACCTAGGTCTTCTCGCGAGCGTCAAATCAATTTTTAGCTTATGGCTTCCTTTCTCTCTCTACCTTCTCTTTATTCAGGTTGTTGTCCACCTTAATGGGTTTCAAGTGAAGCCGCTTGTTACTACGTTGACAATACCCGATTTCGAAAAATGAGCGATGCTCGGAACAAATGTAAGCAAATGGAAGGAGACATCGCCATCATCAGATCTGCCAATGAAAACCAGTTTATTTTCGACCTGGTAAAGAAGACAGCTGGATTACCAGGCTGGGGTGCATGGATTGGCCTCCAGCGAACGGCTGACAGGAGCTTCAAATGGGTTGACGGCACCCCATTAGATTATGACGCATGGAATTCTGGAGAACCCAACGACAATGGAGGGCGCGAGGATTGTGTTGCCATGTACTGGAATGTAGGAGGAAAGTGGAATGATGCCCCTTGTGACTGGGAAGTCACCCCCGGTGTTGTTTGTAAGATGGAAATGCCACGTTGAGGTGACCAGTTCATTGCTAGCCAGAAAGCTGCAAACCTGACTGGCATATATAGGACTATAGAAGGCTAAAAGTAGCGTGACCATGTTAAAGTAGTCTATTGGTTTCTACCGCTGTACCAGTCAATAAAAGCACGACGTATTTAAGAGCGTTGCATGCGCTCTTTACATAGCCAAGTTATGCTTAAGGAAAAATAAAAGTGGTGTTGGCAACTTGCGTGGTCAAAAAATTTCAATGCATGTTCAATTGGGAAACGTCATTGTCTGTGCAACGTTAAGTTTTAATTTGTATCCGAAATTAACCATAAGCTTGAATTATTAAGATTTAAGAAAATATATACAAAATGGGGTGTTATGCCAACAAAACAAACCCTGCAGTACGTATAGAACGCGCATAGCCGGCTGTCATGGTAGGCTGATACCAGTGATAATATAAACAAAGCAAAGTGGTTGAAAATGGCTTCGATTCAGTTTAATAATTGTTAATTTGTCATCATTTTTCCTTTCGCTGAAACGCGGACAGGGTTACTTGTTCCCTGTTTAAAAAAAAATTACCACATTCTGTTAACAGTCCTTACGTTTTTTTTTTTTTTTGTGCATACATTTTGAATGAAACCGCCCAAAACATCCCAAACATTATAAATTCTGACAAACCGACCATCCTCTTATACAGGGTGAGTTGAGGTGTTAAAATTTTAGAAATAATTTAGCGTTCCTTGGCCTTTTAAGTCTACGTTCAGGCTACGTTTAAAGCGACCTATATCTACAATTATTAAAAATGGATCATTGTTTAACGACAATTCCGGGAATTTGATTGGCTTTTAGCGGCCATGCCCGAGAAATAATGACCATTAAATTGTCTTTTGCTTGTTCTTGAAAAGCGAAATCAGCAAGATCTGGCAATATGTCTTTAATGAAACAATTATTCCGCTCGCGTTTGCTAGATATGAGATGATTATAGCGAACTCGGCGCTCGCTCTACGCCCCTCATTAGCTATCATCTCATATCCAACGCACGCTCGTGGAATAATTGTTAAACATATACGTCCATCTAGATTATTCGTTTCACATTTAAGTAAACAGGCAACAAAATCAGCTCATCAACTCTCCCATTGGTTTTTTCGCGAAGTGCATACGCGATGATCCCTCGAACGGGACCGCCTACTGTAACATTTAACAAATCATTTGTTTGAGAACGATTACAAGAGTCGGAAGAAAGACAGAGTGCAAATCGCACCCTTTTGTATATTTTCGAGTTATTCGTGCTGGTCATCTAGTTCATTTATTGTCATGGCTAGTCAAGGAATCGTTTTTCTAACTAAAGATGATCGTTTTTGGCGCAAGTAATCATACATGGGTTGTCTGGCTAACATAAATGAGCAACTAGTTCAGCATTTCTGTTTTCGATCGAGATATTAGTTGTTTGTGTGCCACTCCTCAAACTTTGGACACCATTTCGATTGTTCATTAACTTACTATTAAAGGAGGGGAGGGGAGAAGGTGGAAGCAGGAGGAGGGTAACGGGTCTTCGCGATGTTCTGATTTTCGTGCATTTTAGATCTTACGGTGTTTCGGTAATTTGAATTTCATACTAGTGCGACATGAATCCTGGTATTTTTTAATGTAGATCAGCTATTTTGGCAATGTTTGACTCGTCATTGACCCATAAAGAGAGTAAACAGCCAGCGTTACGTATTTTTCTACAAAATATAGGGAGACAAGCTAAACTTTTTCCTCGTAAGTTTTTAATATCGTGTCGATTATGTCACATGTGGGCACAACTCACTATAGAAACCCTTTTCCCAGTGAAGGGTACAAACGAATGTTGTGCCACTAGCACCAAGGACAAATGATGGATCAGAAACTTAACTCTACAGTGTTTGTTGAAGTGCTAAAGTGAACCCATGAATTTCCCACTGAGCGTTAGCTATAGTAAGGAAATGGGAGATCGCACGAAGCGACCTCGTGTGAATTGAGCCCACGGCCACTGGATTTGATCGTCCGTTGAGGCCACACGTACTTGCTCCCGTCATAACTTATATATTACTTCAGTTGCTCATTCTCCTACCCGAAAGTCTTGATAAGAAGCTTTTCGGTTTTAATAGTGGATAGACTGAGGTTGCTCTTGGCAAATTCCGTCGTATAGTTTCTCTAACTACCACTGTCAAACAAATTTCGCATAGTGTGACCAGTGTGTGGGTTATTGACGCTAGATAACAAACCAACAGCAGCAGGACAGACTTGTTCGTAGCCTCCCACGCAATTGTTTACGGGACTCGTATTATCTCCTCCCACGGGGTATTGCGAGTCTCCCTAACTTATGTGTCAGATAATTATATTGAAATGGAACCCCTCCCTCTTGACATGCACTAGACCACTGGAATTGTCAAAAAATCGACAAATGATGTTTCCCTGCAAACTTGTGACAAAGGCTGCTTGAAGAGGAATTCTGTGCCAAATGGCTTTTACGACAACAAATGGAACAACGCCTTTGGTGTCTTAAGAGATTCTTCTACATCCAATATAAATTATTGTGGTACACATTGCGCTGGGGTTCCTCTGCCTGTAGTAAGTACAATTCACACATTTATCTCCTGACAGAGTGACTAAAGCAGCTGCGGTAGGGGAGCTGATCCTTCACTTAATAAATCGCCCAACATGAATCCGATTTCCTATTATAATCGAAGTAATACTCCCATTGTTAAACATATGGACATGAAATGACTTATATCGTAGATATAGTAGATAGGTAGATATAGAATATATAGAGGATTCGTCATTTCAATACTGCTGTCACACGTAATGTATATACATATTGTGCTTTTGTAATTATTGTAATGCGCATTTGATCATCTTGTCATGGAAAATGGGCAATATAAGAGAATAAATTATTATTATTGTTATTATTATTTCACTGTGGTCATAGCTGGCTCAGACAAGTTTTTTTTTTTTTAATTTCAATCAGTTCAAAGCGTTTCGTCACTGCAATTTCACTGTCAAATTCCTTTAAAAGTCAGGGATGTAAGACCTACTCTTCTTTAACTATAAACTTTGAAATCATTAAGCTCAGATTTGCTGGGAGTTTCTTCATCAAAAGAGATATTTCCCATATGATTCACTCTCTACCTCTTAGAGTTCATGGCGCGAATTGGCCATCACCTTTATCATAAGGTTCCGTTAGCCGTTTCAAATTACTGTCAGAATTTACTGCTGCAACTTGTTGACAAGACGTTCCTTACGTGCATTGATAATTGTTTGAGGTTGCAAAAGCGCTTCTTTACGATGTTTTGGCTGTTTCATAATCATCGGCTGTTAAAGGAAGTCCACGAATGGCCCCAGCTGCCGCACCTTCCGCTTGGCAGTCCGATGCTCTACCAACCGAGTTAGCAGGACGGTGGACTATGCAAATACATAAATGCACGTCGGAGAAAAGAAAGGAAAAGAGGGCGGCGATTGAGTTCAGTGGACTACTGAAAGCAGCCGTTCTCATCGAGAACATTTGGCCATTAAAAGCAATGACATAATTAACGTGTTTGTTGCGCGCTAGAAATTTTAAAATGACGATAAGGTTGATACGAATGTAGAAAAACACAATGGTTGTAACAGGCTCATATTTTGCGATGTGCAATTTATGTGAGTTTTAGAGAAACTGAGATTAAGTAATATTTAAAGATATCTGTTTCTAGGAATTAACGTAATGTTTAAAACAGACGCAGCAGTGTTTTTAGACCCGACAAAACACGGGCTGAGAGTTTCCTGGAAAAGCGTGTGTCAAGAGAGTTCATAACAATGATGCTTTTGTGAATGTTGGAAATAAGCGTACGAGAAAAACATTAAATACCGCATACTAATAAGGAGGAAGTTTTACAGGGTCTTAAAACCACTGCACATGATGTTTTATCGACCATTTGATAGGTCAATCAACTTATGGATTATTAATGAGTTTGAGAAATGTTCATCAAAACTCAATGTAGCGTCCATATACACCCCAAGAACCTTTGCTGAAACAAGCGGACGCAGCTCTTTCCCAGTAAAGTAACATGTAGATCCAGATCTGTAGGCGTATTTTGAAGCGGATTAAAAGCAATTCCGTCTTCTCCGGGTTAATCAGAAGGCTATTTTGGCAGCACAATACGGCCACTTTTCTCAGGTCTTCGCTTATTTGTCGAGCGGCACCAACGATATCCCCAACCAACAATGACAGATGTAATGTCGAATCATCCCCGGAGGATTCTAAGGAACAGTAATCTGAAACGCCTGGCAAATTGTTAATGTAAACATTAAATAATGCTGACCCTAGGATGGATCCTTGTGGAACTCCGTGTGTAGATTTACACATTCCAGACATTTCAGAGCCAATTCGTATATACTGCTGGTGAACATGTCGTAGTCGTGGTTGTTTTCGCTTACAAACTGCTCTCGAGCTCTGCTTCTTTTAAACCTGTGTTTCATACAAACTAATTTCAAAACAACAATCGGAAGGAAACTAGTCTGAAGCGTTGTGCATGAAAGGATACATCTGATGTATCTGTAGTAATGCAACAGGTTTTTTTACTTACCAAATTTAGCCCAGAAGCTTCCAATCAATCCGTCTTCCTTTCCGAATGTTTCGAACCGATCCACAAATGTAGTCTTTTCCGTTATGGAATAAGCTGTTTACAACTTTTCACGGGAAACGAATGAAAAGGAAAATTGCGAACAAAACAATTTTGCAAACCGCTTTTCTTCGAGAAACGAGGAAAGTGAGAGGATGCATGTTCGCTAGCCGAAAGGCAGCCGCTAATAAAAGCGCCAAAAAAATGAGACCTCTCTCCAGGCTTTCCGCGTTATTCAACTTTTCTCGCTTGTTTCCAGGCTACCACAAATTGTAAAATTACATCTATTCTAGCTATGAAAAAGTCAGAATGGAAAGAAACTTTCGATGTTTTAGCGAGAACACACATTCAAACCTCGTATACGGGTTTGCTTTTATTTATTTATTTATTTATTTATTTATTTATCATTATTTTTTTTTTTTACTTGATAGGCGCTGATCAGGAGACATTCAACTGATTTTTATGAGTGGATGTTCTGACAATTTTTTACTATATCCACGCGAATTTTAGGCTTAGGAACCTCGAAATTGGTGTTAGATAGGAAAATTGAATCTTGGTCAAGTTTCAGTCGTTATTCGCTTTCTCCGAACAAGAATTATATTTTGTTTGTCTTGGTCTATTTCAGACTTTATTGTAATGGTATTTGTGGATTTCTGAGGGAAGTGTTGTCTTATTTTCAATCGAATTTTAACGTCATACAAACTCTAATATATTCGACCTTGATGAAGGTAGAATTGCTGAACTCTTGTTCTTCTCTTGCTGCATAGTGTTTGCTGCCAAAAGCAGCCAATAAAGTATTATTAGGCTCTGCCTACCCCCATGATTTGGGATTTTAATGTTTCGGTTTATAACGGAACATCCATGGTTTTCCAAAAGTCTTTAAGACATTCGCTGCTGACTTAAGAACCATCAATTTTAAAAGACTAATTTAAAAGAGTCATTCTAAAATTTTAAGGCGTTTACTTAATGGACTAGTCATTTGGCATTTCAGAGTTCCTGTGAACCTCATCAAAGCGAGGCTAAGTGCAAAGCTTTTAATATCAAAATTAGTTTACATCCCTATGCAAACAAAAAGAATTTTAACATGAAAAGCTTTGCACTTAGCCTCGCTTACAAAAATGAAATTCCCCCGACCCCCGGGACATAGCGGGGATTTAACGCGGCCATAGGCTTCAAATCTGTAAATAACCTTATCTCAGATTCTACGATTGGGCTGGCTGTAATGCCTTTTTTTTTCTTTAACCTAAGAAAGAACCGACACAAAGTAATTTCCATTCAAATATTGCCAAGCCATTCAGCGTTGGTACTGAATGCGTACAAAGAACCGTTGTTATTTAAGTATTAACCGTGGTTCAATAAAACTACGACTATGAGCAATGTATCTATAACTATGTTTCTTCTCTCACCTTGTGTAATCATAAACACCAGTAATGCAGTAAAGGTGACCAACAAGATGAGACAAGACAAGATGATTTATTTAACTCAGCTCAGTTTCACATGACATAGGTTGGATTTACATTGGTAACGAAAACAGAGTTCAACTAAGGAAAGTAAAATTATAACAACAAAATAGAGAGCGAGTAGGGATCATCCAAATAGCAGGGCTAATCTAGTGGACGACCCCAGAAACAAGATACAATTACAGACAGAATTAAGAATAAATTTTTTATAAAAAAGTATTTCTTCATGCGGCAAAGCAAGTAATTAACTAGAATAATAATTAAGTATAGTGGTCTTAAGGGTTTTAAGAAATATTCTAAGAGAAGTTGTATTGGATATACTTTGATGTAGGCAAGGAATTCCAAAGGTGAGGGCCGGCGAATTTTTTTTTAGGGAGCGTAAGCCATATTGGGTGGTATTAACCGAGGGTTAATAAAGGTTTCAAGTGCTCGCTTGAAAAGGAATAGAAGGCATCGTGGATGAGATTCGTTTTCGACTTAGATAGTGCTTAGGGCGCTTCGTTTTACAGATTTGATGTGCTTCCTTTTCGACTTGCGGGAAAGAAGAAAACAGCTCCTAAAGATATGTGAAGTAAACCCTACTTAATAGCACTTTTTACGTATTCTGACTTTACTGATTCATTACCTGATTGTGTTACAAAAATTAGTTTATTATGAACGAAAGTATACACAGTTATGATACGCGATCAGCCTTTAATTTAACTACCGATTACAGCTGGGTAAATTATGGGAAATTCTCGTTGCAATATCGGGGGCACAAAAATGGAATAATTTTACCAAATGGTTTAGTGAATTTCAAATCGTTCAGGCTGTGTTTAAAAAGTCTATTCATATGTAATATAAAACTAATCGCATTGCGAATAATTAGCTAGCATGCATGCATGGAGAGGGGAGAGGGGAGAGCAAGAGGTCCGTTTGCGGTGTTTTTCCTTCCGGTCATTTCAGTTCTTACGGTGTTTCGGTTATTTGGATTTCATTATGCATGAAACCTGACATTTAATGTGAATCGAGCATTTTTTTCTTTTTAAATTATGGCTTGTTATTGACTCAAAAATAATAATAATAATAATAATAATAATAATAATAATAATAATAATAATAATAATAATAATAATAATAATAATAATAATAATAATAATAATAATAATAGCCAAAGACACACTGTTTAAAATTTCCAGCATTTATCTGGCAAAAGATAGGTTAAAAAAGATGAATTTCAGTTAGCACGTAAATTTTTACAATCGTGCCGATTTTGTCACTTGTGGACACAACTGATTAAACAAACCGTTTACCTTTTGAGACTGTTAATAAATCAGCTTTCAAAACAAACGCCGCAGCCAAACGCATAAACAAATTCTAGCCATATTATGGGCGATCGAAAGAAAACTCTCAAGCTTACAGCTGTTGAAATCAATCCTAGTTTTAAAATGAACTTATTGGAAATTTTTATAAACTCAACCGATCCCACGCGGCCGTTTTATCGGGTAATATACTTTGTTTGAAGGGTGAAATAAACTTAATCTGCTATATCACTTCACTTGGACTAAGAAGCAAATTGCTTCGATGGGAATTATAAATTTCGATTTTCTTTCCATCACATAAACCTCAAAATGATTTTTGTAATATTTCGTTAATTTGCAACATAACTTGCAAATCAAAACTTTCTTTGGTCACTAAAACTAGTCTAATTTATTTTAAATTGATTTTAGTTTCAACTCCCCCACTTTTTTAGCTGCAACCAATTCATTTACACATGTGTACAGTCAATCTTTCCTACTGAATCTTCCATGCCTTCTCGAGCGCTTACCATTCATCTGAAGGGTGATACTCAGTATTCATTATTCATCACTTCTTAAAATTTTTAAAAATTCTAATTTTTGGCAGAATTGTTTCAGGTGCTGAATCTTTCAAAAATTAGTAACTCTGTATTCACAAAAAATATTTATATGTATAAGGAGATTATTTTAAAAAATTGGTCTCTTGAGATCTGTTGTACTTTATCGAGGCCAAGGATTCTTGACAATATAGCCTCAGGTTGTAAGGACAGTCTCTTTCGGAAAACAAAACTTGGTAAGTTGAACAATTGAGAATTTTTACCTTTCATGTCACGAATGAAAAATATCGTGTAAGAGTATTGGAAATGCTTAGCGTTCATCTTTGTTTAAATTTACAGTTTCTGAGTCAGAAAAGGAGCTCTTCAGTCGCCGAAAGGTTAAAACTCGATAATTAGAAAAGGTTTGCTTTCATGTTGTTTCTTGAACCGTTCCGCTTGGATGCTATAATTTCTCCGAGTGAGTTTATATCCTGCGAATGCCTTTCTATTTTTTGATTTTCAGGGGCAATTAAATAACATAAGCAAACCAAAATATAAAAAGAGGAACGAAAACGATGAAATTTCAAGTTGATTGCGCTCTATTCTTCCAGCGCACTTTGACTATTCACAATTTTATATTACCAAAACCGCAGCCTAAAACATTTCATGCAAAGTTCGTCTCTTACGAAGCGTTGTAAAAGGGATCACGTTATTGCTTTGAAACGGACCTGTCTGTTTCTAATTTTGTGGATGATACAAAAAACGTCACTTTTTTCCAAAATTAAATCACTTGTTTTAACCTAAAGTACCTCGTCATTTAGCGTCCATAGCATTGGCAACGTTTACTGTTTGGTTATGTCCTTGGTGTTGCGCCGCCATGACAAAAACGAATAACTGGAAAACGCGCGGAGAGCATGACAACAATTCATGATCACTGTAAGATTAAAAAACTAGGCTGTTATCGCATGTTATTTTTTACAACTATATCACATATAATAGCTATCGAAATAAAAAAAATAAACTATCAAATTAAAATTAAGAACTATCGTGATATCTTCATACAAGACAAGTGAAACCATATCATGTAGTCTACGAAATTGTCATTCCACGAAGGATTATTTAGAATAATCTTCGTTTACTGGTAACAGGACCAAACCACGACTCAAAGAAGATATCTATTTCTTATAAGTTAAAGTATTATCTAGAAAGCTATTGATGAATTATAAGAAACAGAATGTGATTCAAAATGAACAAAATTTAAGAAGAAAATATCTTTTTACTAACTGTTATCAATATGATACCAATAGAAGCAGTGCCCGCTCAAGAACAGACTCATTTCCAGTCCTTACGTTTGTATTATTGAAAAAAAGAGAAAAGCTAGCGAGCTTTCACGTCGTGGTTTTAGCAAGCTCTTCTAGGTACCTACGGAGAACGATGTTTATTCAGACAAGAAGATAGACGGAGTACAAAGCCATTACCCTCAGAGGCATTAGAGCTACATGGAAAAACATTTAGTATCTTAACAGCTCCAGAGTTCTTGCAAGGAAGAAGGGCACAGGATGCGTTTGTCAAAACAACGAGGGAAGATCGTGAACTTGCCTCCTTAGTAACCAAAGAAACACCCGAGAAATCGTTGAAAAGCTTTTCCAGTCTGTTCGGCTCGGCCTGCCTGACACAACAAATCCTTCGCAGCTTCAAAATACTGTTTGCTTTTAGCTTAACCTTTTGAGGCCAGAAATTTGAGGAAAGTTTTGCAAGAGTGATTGGCGCACCAGTAGACGAGTACTCAATTTTTAATTTGATGTAAGACGCTCTCAATTTCAAACTTGAACAAGGCTGCCGCTTTAATTCATGCTGGTGCGCGCCAGAAAATGTTACAAGTTTCTTCGCCCCCAGTTTTTCTACTATAAACCTGTGTTTTGTTATCAATGTGTTGACTAAGTGTTATGAGTGTGTGGAATAACAAAAAAATTATCATAACATATATAAAATAACATAATATTATATTCAGGAAATCAACAAAAAATTAAAATAAAAAACACTTCCTGAAAGTTGAAATAGTTATGTTAGCCCTACGTAGAAAAATTTCCCCAAATAAACATTGGGACTGGGTAATTTGTGAGTTGTGGAGTTGCGAGTTGCAGTTGCGAGTTGGAGTTGCGAGTTGCGAGTTGCGAGTTGCGAGTTGCGAGTTGCGAGTTGCGAGTTGCGAGTTGCGAGTTGCGAGTTGCGAGTTGCGAGTTGCGAGTTGCGAGTTGCGAGTTGCGAGTTGCGAGTTGCGAGTTGCGAGTTGCAGTTGCGAGTTGCGAGTTGCGAGTTACCAAAACCAGAAAATGAAAATTTCTAGTAAAGATAACGTTATATAAAAGTTAGGAAAAGAAAAGGAAAAGGGTACTTAAATCTGTTATTGAGTTCAGTTTTAATATAAACCAAAGTCACAACAAGAGAATAACCTTTTTGAGCAAAGGAAGTGTAAGGGATCGATGCCACTGGTTTTTAAATCTCAGATAACTTATAACATTGGACGAATCCTCCAAGGTGAAAAAAAATTAACTGCACGACTATGTGGTCTTTGCCATCGCAACTTTCCAGATCGCTACATTCCGTCAGAGTTTCTAAGATTTTCCCACGCATTTATTAAACCGCAAAGAACGGATTCACGTGCATGTGCAAGGAAGATCTTCACTGGTTACCCGTAGAGTTTTGGATCGAATTCAAAACATTACTACTTGTTTTCAAAGCGTTAAATGGTATCACTCCACGTTATATCTGTGATCTCATCAGGGAAAAGGCATCAATCAGAAGCTCTTTGAGATCTAATGACCTCACTTTGTTAGAGGTGCCTCGAACCAAATTTAAGACTTTTGGTAATCGAGCATTCGCTTTTGCTGGTCCATCCAAGTGGAATAAGCTTCCTCTGGCAAGTAGGACTGCCAAGAACTTAAATACTTTCAAGAAACACTTAAAGAAATTTTTGTTAAAAAAAGGATATGACATCTGATTATTCCCTACTTTGTTTATTTTATTTCTTACTTTTTTGTTTGATTGATTATTCTTAAATTTGATATTTTATTGATTTTGACAAAATTTTTCGTTTTTATATTGTAAGCGCTTTTGAATATCATATAAAAAGCGCTATATAAATTTATTATTATGATGATGATGATGATGATGATGATGATTATTATAAGTATTATTATTATTATTATTATTATTATTATTACTATTATTATTATTATTAAACAGGGTATCGCTACATGAACTAAAGGCTTTAACAGGATAAGCTTAGATGTCTGTTTATTGGTCTTTTGAAGAACAATGCATTGATACCTAAAATACTGTTTTCAACAATGGAATGATCGTTGCCGATCATATGGAACGGCCAGCCAGCTCGGAGACCCAGTAATGTAACCTGTCGATGTCAGTTATTTTTTAAAAAACAGAACTAACGTGAAATTTGTTGGCTACGATTCAACTTTCGATTATTAGTATTGATTATTAGTATCGTTTTTATAAATTGGCACTCTTAGAAAAGTTTCCCTCGAGTTTTTTCCCTTTACACCTTTTACGTGTTTTCTTTGCTTGCACATGCACGTGCATATGAATCCGCTCTTTGCGGTTTAATAGACGCGTGGGAAAATCTTAGAAACTCTGACGGAATGTAGCGATCTGGAAAGTTGCGATGGTAAAGACCACCTAGTCGTGCAGTTAATTTTTGTTCACCATGGAGGATTTGTCCAATGTGATAAGTTATCTGAGATTTATAAACCAGTGGCATCGATCCCTTACACTTCCTTTGTTCAAAAGGGTTATTCTCTTGTTGTGACTTTGTGACTAACTGAAGATTTGAGTATACCCTTTTCTCTGAAAAGTCCGTTTTTACGTCCTTGCGATCCCTAACTTTTATATAACGTTATCTTTACTAGAAATTTTCATTTTCTTGTTTTGGCAACTTGAAACTCGCAACTCGCAACTGCAACTGCAACTGCAACTCGCAACTCGCAACTCGCAACTCGCAACTCGCAACTCGCAACTCGCAACTCGCAACTCGCAACTCCCGACTCGCAACTCGCAACTGCAACTCGCAACTTTCAACTGCAACTCGCAACTCGCAACTCGCAACTCGCAACTCGCAACTCGCAACTCGCAACTCGCAACTCGCAACTCGCAACTCCACATCTCGCATTCTTCGCACACCCATAAACATTTAAAAATTTAAATGTAAATGCGCGCCTTTAGGTATGATCATGAGAAGTCAATTAACTAATAAGATGAGAAAAACGTCTCCGAATAGAGAATATTTAATGTCTCAAGCCCATGGAATGCGATGGACTTGAAAATGTTCGGACGCGAAAACCTAAAATCAGTTCATCAATTCTCCTATTGGTTTTAATTTATTTAACAGGATGGTCCATGTGGGATGTTTGAGAACGATTAGAGGATTCAGAAGAAAGGCAGGGGGCCAAATCGCATAGTGTTGTATAGATTTTAAGTAATACGTGATGCATATCTATTCCATGCTATGGATGGTCAAGAAATACTTTTTTATGTGAAGATGATCGCTTTGGAATCGCTCAAGTGACCATACATGAGTTGTCTGGCTAGCACAAATAGGCAAAGTTCAGGGTTCTTGATCAATAATGAAGCATTTCTGTTTCCAGTCGAAATTTTAGTTGTTTGTGCGCCACTCCACAAACTGTAAACACCATTTCGGTCCTTTTGGATTGTTCGTCAACAAGGCGACTGAATATTAAGGAAGGGAGAGGATGGAAGGGAAGAGGGGAGAGCAAGGGGTCTTTGCTGTGTTCTGCCTTCTGGTCATTTCAGTTCTTACGGTGTTTCGGTTATTTGGATTTTATGGTGCCACATGAACCCTAACATTTCGAAATTCGGATTAGGCATTTTCTCAATTTCTGACTCATTTTGCACCCAAGAAAGAGTCAAAAGCCAGTGTTTAAAGATTGTTCAGTATTTTTCTGACAAAATATAGGTCGACAAAACATGAGTCTTCGCACGAAAATTTTACTATCGTGCCGATTTTGTCACTTGTGGACGCAACTGATTAAACAAACTGTTTACCCTTTGAGACTGTCAATAAATCAGCTTATAAAACATATTTGTCAAACGCATAAACAATTTTTGCCATGTTCTGGGAGAAAGAAAAGCCTCAAGCTAAGCTGCAATCAATCGTAGTTTTAAAATGAACTGATTCGAATAATTTTAACTCAAATGATTCCACGCAACCGCTTAAATGGGAAATAATAATTCTTTGCCTAGAGGATACTCCAGCTTATTTGATCTGCTATATTATTTCACACTGACTAAGAAACAAATCGGTTGCTTAGGTTTTAAATTTTGGTTTCTTTCCTATGACTTAAACTACAGTAGCTCTATTTGCCCAATTGAGCCAATAATGAGTTACAATTTTTTTTATGACGAGTTTCGTTATTTTAGTGTACAGAAAAAGAAAGAGTTTGAATTGATTTTAGTGCTAACTCCACCAATTTTGTTAAAAAAAACCCGACCAATTCATTTCCACAAGCGTACAGTCTGTCTTTCTGCCTATCTTCACTAGCGCTTAAAGTGATTCATCTTTAAAAGAGTGACACTCGGTATTCATTGTTCATATCTTCTTACATTTTTCCATAATTTTGTCAGCTGCTTTAATTTGCCAAAGATCGCAGACTGCGTGTTCATAATAAATATGTATATGTGATAAAGAAATTATTTCAACATTGGTCTCTTGAGACCTGCTGTACTTATCGAAGCCAAGCATTCTTGATAATAGCCTCAGGTTGTAAGGACAGTCTCTTTCAGAAAACAAAACTTGGTAAGTTGAACAATTGAGAAGTTTTACCTTTCATGTCACGAATGAAAAATATCGTGTAAGAGTATTGTAAATGCTTAGCGTTCATCTTTGTTTAAATTTACAGTTTCTGAGTCAGAAAAGGAGCTCTTCAGTCGCCGAAAGGTTAAAACTCGATAATTAGAAAAGGTTTGCTTTCGTGTTGTTTCTTGAACCGTTCCGCTTGGATGCTATAATTTCTAAGTTTTAATTTTATCCTGCGAATGCCTTTCTATTTTTTGATTTTCAGGCGCAATTAAATAACATAAGCAAACCAAAATATAAAAAGAGGAACGAAAACGATGAAATTTTGAGTTGATTGCGCTCTATTCTTCCAGCGCACTTTGACTATTCACAAATTTATATTACTAAAACCGCAGCGTAAAACATTTCATGGAAAGTTCGTCTCTTACGAAGCGTTGTAAAAGGGATTACGTTATTGCTTTGAAACGGACCTGTCTGTTTCTAATTTTGTGGATGATACAAAAACGTCAGTTTTTTTCCAAAATTAAATCACTAGTTTTAACTTAAAGTACCTCGTCATTCAGCGTCCATAGCACTGGTAACGTTTACTGTTTGGTTGTGTGCTTGGTGTTTCGCCGCCATGACAAAAACGAATAACTGGAAAACGCGCGGAGAGCATGACAAAAATTCATGATCACTGTAAGATTGAAAAACCAGGCTTTTATCGCACGTTATTTTCTATAACTCTATCACATATAATAGCTATCGAAATAAACAAATAAACTGTCAAATTAAAATTAAGAACTATCGTGATATCTTCATACAAGACCAGTGAAACAATATCATGTACAAAATTGTCATTCCACAGGGGATTATTTAGAAAAATCTTCGTTTACTGGTAACACGACCAAACCACGACTCAAAGAAAATATCTATTTCTGATAAGTTAAAGTATTATCTAGAAAGCTATTGATGAATTATAAGAAACAGAATGTGATTCAAAATGAACGAAATTTAAGGGGAAAACTATCTTTTTACTGTTATCAATATGATACCAATATAAGCAGTTCCCGCTCAAGAGCAGACTCATTTCCAGTCCTTACGTTTGTATTATTGAAAAAAAGAGAAAAGCTAGCGAGCTTTCACGTCGTGGTTTTAGCAAGCTCTTTTAGGTACTTACCGAGAACGATGTTTATTCAGACAAGAAGATAGACGAAGTACAAAGCCATTACCCTCAGAGGCATTAGAGCTGCCTGGAAAAACATTTAGTATCTTAACAGCTCCAGAGTTCTTGCAAGGAAGAAGGGCACAGGATGCGTTTGTCAAAACAACGAGAGAAGATCGTGAACTTGCTTTCTTAGTAACCAAAGAAACACCCGAGAAATCGTTGAAAAGCTTTTCCAGTCTGTTCAGATCGGCCTGCCTGACACAACAAATCCTTCGCAGCTTCAAAATACTGTTTGCTTTTAGCTTAACCTTTTGAGGCCAGAAATTTGAGAAAAGTGTTGCAAGAGTTATTGGCGCACCAGCAGACGAGTACTCAATTTTTAATTTGATGTAAGACGCTCTCAATTTCAAACTTGAACAAAGCTGCCGCTTTAATTCATGCAGGTGCGCGCCAGAAAATGTTACAAGTTTCTTCGCCCCCAGTTTTTCTACTATAAACCCGTGTTTTGTTATCAATGTGTTGACTAAGTGTTATGAGTGTGTGGAATAACAAAAAAATTAGCATAACATGTATAAAATAACATAATATTATATTCAGGAAATCAACAAAAAATTAAAATAAAAAACACCTCCTGAAAGTTGAAATAGTTATGTTAGCCCTACGTAGAAAAATTTCCCCAAATAAACATTTTAAAATTTAAATGTGAATGCGCGCCTTTAGGTATGATCATGAGAAGTCAATTAACTAATAAGATGAGAAAAACGTCTCCGAATAGAGAATATTTAATGTCTCAAGCCCATGGAATGCGATGGACTTGAAAATGTTCGGACGCTAAAATCTAAAATCAGTTCATCATCATTTATTTAACAGGATGGTCCATGTGGGATGTTTGAGAACGATTAGAGGATTCAGAAGAAAGGCAGGGGGCCAAATCGCATAGTGTTGAATAGATTTCGAGTAATTCGTGATGCATATCCATTTCATGCTATGGATGGTCAAGCAATACTTTTTTTTATGTAAAGATGATCGCTTTGGAATCGCTCAAGTGACCATACATGAGTTGTCTGGCTAGCACAAATAGGCAAAGTTCAGGGTTATTGATCAATAATGAAGCATTCCTGTTTCCAGTCGAAATTTTAGTTGTTTGTGCGCCACTCCACAAACTGTGAACACCATTTCGGTCCTTTTGGATTGTTCGTCAACAAGGCGATTAAATATTAAGGAAGGGAGGGGATGGGAGGGAAGAGGGGAGAGCAAGGGGTCTTTGCTGTGTTCTGCCTTCTGGTCATTTCAGTTCTTATGGTGTTTCGGTTATTTGGATTTTATGGTGCCACATGAACCCTAACATTTCGAAATTCGGATTGGGTATTTTCTCAATTTCTGACTCATTTTGCACCCAAGAAAGAGTCAAAAGCCAGTGTTTAAAGATTGTTCAGTATTTTTCTGACAAAATGTAGGTTGACAAAACATGAGTCTTCGCACGAAAATTTTACTATCGTGCCGATTTTGTCACTTGTGGACGCAACTGATCAAACAAACCGTTTACCCTTTGAGACTGTCAATAAATTAGCTTTCAAAACATATTTGTCAACCGCATAAATAATTCTTGCCATATTCTGGGAGAAAGAAAAGCCTCAAGCTAAGCTGTAATCAATCGTAGTTTTAAAATGAACTGATTCGAATAATTTTAATTAACTTAAATGATTCCACGCAACCGCTTTAATGGGTAATAATAATTCTTTGCCTAGAGGATACTCCAGCTTATTTGATCTGCGATATTATTTCACATTGACTAAGAAACAAATCGGTTTGCTTAGGTTTTAAATTTTGGTTTCTTTCCTATGACTTAAACTACAGTAGCTCTATTTGCCCAATTGAGCCAATGATGAGTCATAATTTTTTAATGACGAGTCTCGTTATTTTAGTGTATAGAAAAAGAAACAGTTTGAATTGATTTTAGTGCTAACTCCACCAATTTTGTTTAAAAAAAAACCCGACCAATTCATTTCCACAAGTGTACAGTCTATCTTTCCGCCTATCTTCACTAGCGCTTAAAGTGATTTATCTTTAAAAGAGTGACACTCGGTATTCATTGTTCATATCTTCTTACATTTTTCCATAATTTTGTCAGCTGCTTTAATTTGCCAAAGATCGCAGACTGCGTGTTCATAATAAATATGTATATGTGATAAGGAAATTATTTCAACATAGGTCTCTTGAGACCTGCTGTTCTTATCGAGGCCAAGCATTCTTGACAATAGCTTCAGGTTGTAAGGACAGTCTCTTTCAGAAAACAAAACTTGGTAAGTTGAACAATTGAGATGTTTTACCTTTCATGTCACGAAACAAAAATATCGCGTAGGGTGTTGGAAATGTTTAGAGTTGTTCTTTGCTTAAATTTACAGTTTCTGAGTCAGAAAAGGAGCTCTTCAGTTGCCAAAAAGTTCAAAGTCGATAATTAGAAAAGGTTTGCTTTCGTGTTGTTTCTTGAACCGTTCCGCTTGGATGCTGTAATCTCTCCGAGTTAATTTATATCCTGCGAATGCCTTTCTATTTTTTTAATTTTCAGGCGCAATTAAATAACATAAGCAAACCAAAATATAAAAAGAGGAACGAAAACGATGAAATTTCGAGTTGATTGCGCTCTATTCTTCTAGCGCACTTGGACTATTCACAATTTTATATTACTAAAAACCGCAGCGTAAAACATTTCATGGAAAGTTCGTCTCTTACGGAGCGTTGTGTAAAAGGGATCAAGCTATTGCTTTGAAATGGATCTGTCCGTTTCTAATTTGGTGGATGATATAAAAGCCGTCACTTTTTTCCAAAATTAAATCACTAGTTTTAACCTAAAGTACTTCGTCATTTAGCTTCCATAGCACTGGCAACTGTCTGGTGGTGTCCTTGGTGTTTCGCCGCCATGACAGAAACGATTAACTGAAAAAAGCGCGGAGAGCGTGCCAGATTTTTATGATCACTGAAAGATTGAAAAACCAGGCTTTTATCACACGTTATTTTCTATAACCCTATCACATATGATAGCTATTGAAATAAAAAATGTACCATCAAAATTAAAAACTATTATGATATCTTCATACAAGTCATGAAGCAATATCATGACCGAAATTGTCATTTCACGAGTGAATCTTTGTTTACCGCTAACAGGAGCAAACCACGACTAAAAATAATATCCATTTCACATAAAAAAAAAGTAAAGTACCATCTAGGAAGCTATAGATGAATTATAAGAAACAGAATGTGATTCAAAATAAACGAAATTTAAGGAGAAAACGATTCCTTTTACTAAGTGTTATCAATATTATACAGATAGGACATTTTCAATATAGCGTTATTTTACTGCTAGAATCGTTCTGGTTTTTGTTTTCTCGCGTTAATACGAGCTATTGTTCTTTGCTGTCCACTGGGATTACAAAATTTAAATTCGAAAAAGAGACGACTTCATTTCTGGTAGTTGTAGTAAAATGACTCCAATTATTTATGAAAATGGCCTATAGGTAATATGCATTGCCACCATGTTGGTGGACAAAAGAGAAGAAAATTTGCTCGTATAGTTTGCATAAAAATGGAAGTTAACTCCCAGAGGAGAAAGATATTATTGTTCCTGTCCACCAACATAGCCGCCATGACGTCACATGTAAACCATCAATTGAGCAGTTGCCGCTCGAGAGCAGACTCGTTTACAGTCCTTAGGTTTTTATTTTTGAAAAAAACGAGAAAAGCTAGCGAACTTTCATGCCGTGGTTTTAGCAAGCCGACCGAGAACGATGTTAATTCAGACGTTAATTCCTAGGAACGGATATCTATAGATATTACTTAATCTCATTTTCTCTAAAACTCACATAAATTGCACACCCCAAATTACGAGCCTGTTGCAACCTTTGTGATTTTTGCATTTATACCAAATTTAAATTATCGTCCTTTTAAAATGTCCAGCGCGCGTGAGTTCAAAAACAAACACCTTAATTATGTCAATTTTTATGATGGCCGAACGTTCTCGATGAGAACGGCTGCTTTCAGACCTTCCCCATTTTCGAACACATTTTTTATCATGATGTATTCACAATCTTCCTCATGTTAGTAATTGAAGATATGTTTTGTTTTTATTTTTTTTCAGCAGAATCAGGGATGGCTATCAAAGAAACAGTGTTCATTATTTGCCTTATTTTTATGCCACTGATGATGGAGGCAGAGGGTTGGTAAAAGGGTCACGTGGCGGTTAACGTTAATTTAAAAGAATCTTACCCTGATGTCTTTTAATTTATTATTGCGTGGTTTTCTATTTCAGTACCAGACGTTTGGTTCCGACTTTGCTTTAGCATCATGAAAAAATTCTGCACGATTTTTGCAAGTTCAAAACACCACCAACAAAGTAGATGACTATAGGGTTAAGCTATCGTGGAAAGGAACCTTCTTTGAAGATAATGATGACACCGAATCGTTCGTTTTTACATCTTTTTGCATCATTGGTGGGAATAATAACAATATTTTGGAATCTCTAGTTAACAAGCTAGGTTTTCGTATCAGTGTTATTTCAATTATAGCTTATGGCTCTATCTCTCTCTCCACGTTTTCTTTATTCAGGTTGTTGTCCACCTTACTGGGTTGCTAGCGAAACATCATGCTACTACGTTGACAACACCCGAACTCAAAGAATGGGCGATGCTCGGGAAAAATGTAAAGAAATGGGGGGAGACCTCGCCATCATCAGATCTGCCAATGAAAACCAGTTTATTTTTAACCTGGTAACGAAGACGAAAGGAATACCAAAACATTCGGGTGTGTGGATCGGCCTCCAGAGGAAGGCTGACGGGAACTTCCAATGGGTTGACGGCTCACATCTAGAGTACAACAAGTGGTATCCTGGGGAACCCAACGACACTGGAGGGCGTGAGGATTGTGGCCATATGGGCCCTTCAGGAGGGTGGAATGACAGCCCCTGCGACTGGGAAGTGAAGCCCGCTTTCGTTTGTAAGATGCCAATAAGAGGTTGAAGTGGCCAGTTCAATGCTAACCATTAAGCTGTGAACCTGACTGGCATGTAGGACTATGGAAATTTAAAAGTAGAGTGACTACCGTTAAAATAGATGATTGGTTTCTATCGATGTACCAGCTAATCAATTCAAGACGTTTCCAAGAGCGTTGTATTCGGTCAAAACATAGTCAAAGTAACTTAGTTGAGATGAATGTTCAGTCAGCTGAAAAATAAAAGTGGTGTTGGGAACTTGACGTCGTCAAAAAATTATTGTCATATTGAATTGGGCGACTTTGTGACTTTCAGCTGCTGATGTTGCTGTGTGAAATGTCCCGCGCCAAATGTAGCCAGTCGGATGATAGCAAAATGAGGAATAAAAGGGATGGGCTAACAAGGATTTAAAAGATTTTAAACCTGGTTTTTGGCAGGGTTAACATTTGGCGATTTTTTTCCCTGGCCTACTGTGGTGCTTCTCATTTATTCGGTTTTTCGTTTTAAGAGTCATTGTCTAAGAAAACCAGGCAGAGGTGAAAGATTGGGGTTTGCCGATTTCCTTCAAACTTTCACCATTTAATGTCTGTTCGAAATGATAATGAATGATGCTATTTAGCAATTCTCCTGCTGTTGCGTTTCGTAGTTTGACTACCCCCCTGGTTGGTAAGAACAAGCATTTCCCTGATTCTAGATTAAGTCTTGGAGTCATTCTGCTGTTGACATTTCTTAATTAAAATAAAAACAGCAACAAATACCTGTGAATTACCGAACCTCCTGTACTAGATGTTCGTTACATAGCAGACAATAGGCCTTATCACGGTTTTCGACGCCAATTTGACGAGTAGGCAAACAGGCTCGAACTAACAGTGTTTGTATGGAAATCTGATGTCAAATAATTTTCATAAAACATCGCTTCTGAAAAATTCATGAATTGGAAACTTTTGGCACCAGGAAAAGAATTTTAAGAAAAAATTCGGAGAGATGTAGCTGTGCCAGAAAGCGTCCAGTCGTGTTTTGAACTTTCCATACATTTGTCTGTTAGCGAACCAGCCGTGAACTGCTCCAAAAATAGCTCAACACAACAATCGGAAGAAAACCAGTCTGAAGCGGTGTACATGAAACGATACATCTGATGTATCTGTAGTAATGCAACAGGTTTGTTTACTTACCAAATTTAGCTCAGAAGCTTCCAATCAATCCGTTTTCCTTTTGGACTGTTTTGAACCGATCCACAAATGTAGTCTTTTCCACTATCAAATAAGCTGTTTACAACTTTTCACGGGAAACGAATGAAAACGAAAATAGCGAACAAAACAATTTTGCAAACTGCTTTTCTTCGAGAAACGAGGAAAGTTAGAGGACGCATGTTCGCTAGCCGAAAGGCAGCCGCTAATAAAAAAAAGCCAAAAAAATGAGACCTCTCTCCAGGCTCTCCGCGTTATTCAACTTTTCTCGCTTGTTTCCAGGCTACCACAAATTGAAAAATTACATCTATTCTAGCTATGAAAAAGTCAGAATGGAAAGAAACTTTCGATGTATTAGCAAGAACACACATTCAAACCTCGTATACGGGTTTGCTTTTATTTATTTATTTATTTATTTATTTTTTACTTGATAGGCGCTGATCAGGAGACATTCAACTGATTTTTATGAGTGGATCTTCTGACAATTTTTCTATGACAAAATAAAAATGCCCTTTATTAACTCCCCCCCACCCCCCGTATACGGAGAGGCGAAAATCTTGGGACAAGCAAATTTAAGCTGAGCTCCAGTTTGCAAACAAAGTCAAGCTGGCAGGTGGACATGGCAGTCAGTGAAGTTGTCTGTAGTAAAATAATTATAGTTATAAATATATAAAATTCAAGATATGTGTAACCTATCGCATTATCTGTGCATTTTATTTGTGACTGAGAAATATATTTGACCAAAATTACAAGCGGTTAAAGTAAGAATTCTGTACTATATCCACGCGAGTTTTAGGCTTAGGAACCTCGAAATTATATTGGTGTTAGATAAGAAAACTGAATCTTGGTCAAGTTTCAGTCGTTATTCGCTTTCTCCGAACAAGAATTTTATTTTGTTTGTCCCGGTCTATTTCAGACTTTATTGTAATGGTATTTGCGAATTTCTGGGAGAACTGTTGTCTAATTTTCAATCGAATTTTAACGTCATACAAACCCTAATATATTCGACCTTAATGAGGGTAGAATTGCTTAACTCTTGTTCTTCTCTTGCTGCATAGTGTTTGCTGCCAAAAGCAGCCAATAAAGTATTATTAGGCTCTGCCTACCCCCATGATTTGGGATTTTAATGTTTCGGTTTATAACGGAACATCCATGGTTTTCCAAAAGTCTTTAAGACATTCGCTGCTGACTTAAGAACCATCAATTTTAAAAGACTAATTTAAAAGAGTTATTCTAAAATTTTAAGGCGTTTGCTTAATGGACCAGTCATTTGGTCATTTCAGAGTTCCTGTGAACCTCATCAAAGCGAGGCTAAGTGCAAAGCTTTTAATATCAAACTTAGTTTACATTCTTATGCAAACAAAACGAATTTTTCACATGAAAAGCTTTGCACTTAGCCTCGCTTACAAAAAATGAAATCCCCCCCCCCCCCTCCCCGACCCCCGGGACATAGCGGGGATTTAACGCGGCCATAGGCTTCAAATCTGTAAATAACCTTATCTCAGATTCTATGATTGGGCTGGCTGTAATGCCTTTTTTTTTTAACCTAAGAAAGAACCGACACAAAGTAATTTCCATTCAAATATTGCCAATCCATTCAGCGTTGGTACTGAATGCGTACAAAGAACCGTTGTTATTTAAGTATTAACGGTGGTTCAATAAAACTACGACTATGAGCAATGTGTCTATAACTATGTTTCTTCTCTCACCTTGTGTAATCATAAACACCAGTAATGCAGTAAATATATTAAGAGAAATATTCTAAGAGAACTTGTGTTGGTTTTACACGTAGGCAAGGAATTTCAAAGGCGAGGACCAGCGATTTTTAGGGAGCGTAAGCCATATTGGTTGGTATTAACCGAGGCTACATAAATATTTCGAGTGCTCACATAGCCAAAAATTCTATACAACATGGCTGCCAACTAAGCTGGAAGCATGCGCAAAGGACACATATACGGATAAAATCACATATGTCCAATATACACAAACGGATACGATTGGTCAAAACACTCTCACCAATCGTACCATTGGTAAAAGACTACGATTTGTCAAAGAAGCCTTACGATTCGAACCATTGGAACGAATGGTAAGCTCCTCAGTCGATCGGTATACCATTTGTAAACTCCATCTTAACACTTGTAAGCAGCGCGAAAACGAATGGTCGATTGGTACCATCGGTACCGTTGCTAAAAGTGGAAAAGTAGTCAGTCGATTGGTTAACCATTGGAATCACTCATGTCGTAACACAAACGGTTACGATTCGTCAAAAGACCCTCACCAATCGTACCATTGGTACGATTTGTCAAAGAAGCCTAACAGTTCGTAACATTAGAACGAATGGTAACCTCCTCAACCGATCGGTATACCATTTGTAGACTACATCTTATTAACACGTGTGAGCCGTGCGAAAACGAATGGTCGATTGATACCATTGGTAACATTGGTACAAATGGAAAAGTAGTCAGTCGATTGGTTAACCATTGGAATCTGCATCTCAAAACAAACGTCATGACTTGGATCTTCCTTGATCTATATGCGAAATGCCTCGTTCTTTAATGAATGAGCCGCAAAAAGCGGCCGCACTACAGATGAATATATCTCGTTCCTTAATCTACGAACCGAAACAAGCGTGCTACACATAAATGTAACTCGTTCTTTAATCCATGAGCCGAAACAGGCGTACAACACATGAATATACCTCGTTCTTTAATCCACGCGCGCTACACATGAATGTAACTCGTTCTTTAATCCATGAACCGAAACAAGAGCGCTACACATCAATATACCTCGTTCTTTAATCCATGAACCGAAACAAGCACACTACACATGATTATACCTCGTCTTTAATCCATGAGCCGAAACAGGCGTACAACACATGAATATACCTCGTTCTTTAATCCATGCACCGAAAATATCGCGCTACACATGAGTATACCCCGTTCTTTAATGCATGAGCCGAAACAAGCGCGCAACACCTTAATATATGTCGTTATTTAATCCGCATAGAGCCTAAGCGCGCTACACGTGAATATATCTCGTTCTTTAATCCACAGAGCCGAAACAAGCGCGCTACAAATGAATATATCTCGTTCTTTAATCCATAGAGCCGTAACAAGCGCGTTACGCATGAATAAATCTCGTTCTTTAATCAATGAACTGGAACAGGCGCGTTACACATGAATACAACACGTTCTTTAATCCACAAAGCCGAAAAAAGCGCACTACACACGAAATTACCTCGTTCTTTAATCCGTTAGCCCAAACAAGCACACTACACATGAGGCGCGCTTGTTTCGGTTCATGGATTAAAGAATGATGAACATTTATGTTGAGCGCGCTTGTTTCGGCTCTATGGATTAAAGGACGAGTTGCATTCATGCGTAGTGCGCTTGTTTCGGTTCATGTATAAAGAACGAGGTATATTCATGAACATTTATGTGTAGCGCGCTTGTTTTATTGGAAAAAACTCTATTAAATATGGCGGCAGATCATAAAGAGTGTTACACCATGTGATAATCACTTGCACATTCATCTGCACCTTATTTTATAATAATCACATGCACTTGCATTGTCACGCACTTATCTAGATAGTGTGTATTTATTACTCGCAGCAACTTAATGTATTCAGTTTTCAACATGCTACCGGACAATAAACATGGTGGCAGCGACGTGGGTTTTTTTTTTGGCAATCTAACGGATCTAGCGCTTTACTGACTCAACGAGATATGGCCTCGAACACCCCATTTCCCGAGTTTAAGACGACGGGAGATGACAAGCACGACCTGGAAACATACATAGAAGATTTGACAGATTACTGAATCATGCAAAATTGGTTCGAACCATCGGAAGAAACTGACGCACTAAAATGGACCAAGCCTGATAAAGCTATGGCATGTCTCCGGGTATCTTTATCTCCGGCAGCGAGAACGGTTTACAAATACAGCTTGGGCGTAGATGAAGCCGATCAAAAGAAACCTCATTGTGTTGTCGCCGCGCTCAGAGAGAATATTATGGCGCTAGCATTGGAGTCTCAGGGGAACGAGAAAAGTTTCTTCGCTTGCTGCAAAACGAAAACGAATCGATCGCCTCCTGGGAGACGCGAGTACGCAATCAAGCAGCACCGTGTGAATATGAAGAATATGCTGATGAGCTTATGTGGGACCAATTTATCGCCGGTTTTATGTCTGATGCTCTTCGAGTAAAACTAATCGGAAAAGGATGCAAACACAGAGACACTGCGCAAACAAAAGTTACGCTACGAGAAGTTGTCGAAGTTGCAAAAACGTTCTAAGCGAAAGTGTTCGCGAATCAGCTTGTGAAAACTGCCCGGAACACACAGCAAAAACAAGTGACAAAACGAGCGAAAGGTTCTTAGCAACCAAAAATAGACTTCGGCACCCCTTGGAGATAGCAGGCAATTTGCCTGGTATCTTCACGGGAAGTCGAATATCTTGAAGCATTCCAATGAGGCCCGGTTTATACGTCGAACTTTACATGAGCCGAATCTAATCATTTGGTTCGGCGCATGTAAAGATCGATGTATGAATCAGTTAGGATCGACAGATTTGTATTTGGGTCGACCCGCCGTTCTATTCGACTGCGCCAGTCGAATAGAACGGCAAAAGTTCGACTTCGATTCAGACATCGAACTTTTACATGTGCCGAACCAAATGCATACGTTACGTATAAATTATATAAATTTTATCTATCCCAGAGGTCTGCGCGTTCCATCGACTTGGCATGCGCAAAGGACTTCATTCTGAACAAGATGGCGGGAAAAGAGGAATGTGCTTGTTCTTCTTGTTTCGAAGCAACGTAATATACATGTCTGAGATGCGAAAGATTAAAAAAAATCTATTCTTGATGTGCACACGCACTTCAAACCGACAGAAACTTTCCAATACGGGCTATATCAAATGCGAAGCCTCAAGACTTCTCAGAACAAAATCTTCAAAAACAACATTTGAAGGAAACATTACTCTATTCAAACAGAGATTACGCTACAGAGGTTACCTCGATAACCTTATATATAGAACTCTTTCAGAAGTCAATTTCTGCGAAAGAATGTCAGCACTACAAAACAAACAAAACACGCGCCAAAACATTTTGCCTTTTGCTACGGAATATCGCCCTTTTGTGCCTAACCTAAAACAATGCAGATGAGTAAATGGCACTTGATAGAAAATCAGCCTCTGCTAATAGAGATCAACAAAGACCCTTCCCTACTTTCGTAAAGAAAAGGGAGATCTTTGAAAGACGTCCTCGTAAGAGAAAATTAGCTTTCAAGGTCATATTCTTCCTATCTCAACCAATAGGTACCGTGTAAGGCCTGTCTTCATTATTTTAGTAAACAATCTTTTCCATGCCAGAATTCATCTTTCCCGCCATTTTGAATAAAAAAAATCTTTTTGAGTAAAAAAAACAGCCGCTGACCACGAAAAGCTATTTTCTCACTTTAGCTTTAATTGAGTTCGACTTCAGTTAGGTTCGACGTCTGAATCAACTGCCGAACTTAATTATTTGGGTCGACCTTAATAGGTATTAGCTTCAGCTCATGTACAGTTCGACGTATGAACCGGGCGTAAGAAACACGAGCAGTCATTTTCGGGCCTGATTAGATGGCTCATTCCTATGCCAGTGTATCGCTACAACTTGTCAGCCTGGTTTAATTTTTACTGGTATAGCGCGCGGTTTAATCTATCTTTTCTGATTTATAAATTCTGCTGCATTCCGACAGAGTTCATTTTCAGTAAAGCGATTTTTTGGCCGTTTCTTTTTAATGGAATTGCAATGGGCGAAAATCAGCCTCATTGATAAAGTCTGATGCACTGCGATGAACTGTTGACCTATTTTTATCAGTCCGGTCGATTCATCCTTTTCGTCAACTCACTATCAAGCCAAATCGCTCCGATAAAATTACGTGTAAATCAACTCAGGCTAAATCGGCCCTATAAATCATTACGCGTAACATAACCTTACATAAAGAAAAATAATTAATACACACTTTAAATACTTTAGATTGTCTTGCCATTATTTTATACACACCGGTAAAAGAACAGCGAACTGTCTCAATTTCCGAATCGAAAACGGTATTCCAAAGAGGTAAAGTCATAAGCTGAATGTGTTTTTTTTTTTCATGGCTCAAACTAACTGCGTGGCAAATTTATTTAAAATTACTTTGATTAAATAAGTAGTAACTTTATCCTAAATCTTCCCTGGAACAACTTTTTTCATCAGTTCAATCTCTGAGGCCGGCCAGGATGAACCAGAAAAGATAATAACACCCGCCTAGGTTTATAATGTTCGCCTAAAAAAATTATATTTTTTTTATTATACATCCTAGAGCACTCGAGCGTACAGTTATGCTAGGACTCTAGACTGGATAAACCAGAAAGGATATATAACATCCGCCTTGGTTTATAATGTTCGCCTAAAAATATATTTTTGTGTGTGTGTGTGATATATCCCAGAGCACTCAAGCATGCAGTGATGCTAGGACTCTAACGTAAATGAACAAGAAAAGATATATAACATCAGCCTAGGTTTATAAATATGTTCGCCTAAAAATATTTTTTTGCTGGAGTTATATATCCCAGAGCATTCAAGCATATACTGATGCTAGGACTTCAACCTGGATGAACCAGAAAGGATATATAACATTCGCCTTGGTTTATAATGTTCGCCTAAAAAACTTATGTCGTTTATGTTATACATCCCAGAGTACTCAAGCATACAGTGACGCTAGGACTCTAACCTGGATGAACCAGAAAGGATATACAACATCCGCCTTGGTTTATAATGTTCGACAGTTGGACAGAGTAAATGACGAGTTAAAGAGACTTTGTGATGAAGGCATCATAAGGCCAGTCACACATCCTACAGACTGGCTCTCAAACATTCTGGTAAAAGAGAAACCGAATGGAAAACTTCTTATATGTATTGATCCAAGTCAAACCATTAACAAGGCCATCAGAAGACCCAAGTACACAATACCGGCGATTGAAGAAAAGCTTCCACAACTGACGAAGGCCAAAGTATTCACCATTCTTGACGTATCTGAAGCTTTTCACACCGTCGTGATGGATGAAGAGTCTTCTTTACTTACTACGTTCCAGGGACCAAACGGCCGCTACTGTTATACTTGCATACCATTTGGGATCGCCTCGGGACCGGAGGAGTATCAACGACACCAACATGAATTCTTAGACGGCTTACACAGGGTAATAAACATTGCCGACGACATCTGTGTTTTTGGATGCGGAGATTCAAAAGAGGAAGCTGACATCGATCACGACAAAAATTTCAAGAGCCTGTTAGGAAAATGCAGCAACCATGACCTGTGACTATCGGAGAAAAAGCTGCAGTTTAAATCTCCCTCTGTCACTTTCATGGGACACAAGCTTACCGACAAAGGCGTAGGGCCAGATCCAGCTAAAGTAGCTGCAATTACAGAGATGCCAACGCCCATTGACAAATCTGGGGTGCAGCGTTTTCTTGGCATGTGCCAATACTTAAGCAAGTTCTGTCATAACTTGTCAGAAACAGTTCTTCCATTGAGGGACTTGACCAAGGAGGATTCTGCATTTCTGTGGTCAAACAATCATGAAAATGCATCTAACTCGGCAAAGAACCCCATTGCTTCAGCAATCGCATGCATTACGCTACTACGACACAACCCTCCCCGTGACGCTACAAGTGGATGCATCTGAAAATGCAATCGGTGGCGTATTGCTACAAAATGATCAACCTGTTTGTTATATGGATAAGTGGCACCAGTACCAATACGGAAAACACGACATAACGGTACACACAGATCACCAGCCGCTCGAGACAATTTTCAAGAAGCTTCTCAGCAAAGCTCCTTGAAGACTGCAAAGGATGATGCTGAAGTTACAAAGATATCAGTTCACTGTCCGATACAAGAAAGGGAAGGAACTTTACGTTGCAGACACTTTGTCTCGCGCAGCTGTCACTGATCAGCACTCCTCCGCTGCCAAGCAAGAATACAAAGTGTTTCGTGTGGAAATAGCTGCAACGAATAAGACAAGAAACCGCCAAAGACCCAGTTCTAGCATCCCTGCACATGGTGATAATGAATGGGTGGCCTTTAGAAAGAAAGGAAGCCCCAGATGTACTGAGGCTGTACTGGAATTTCCGGGATGAGATTTCAGTCTATGATGGTGTCCTCTACAGGTCCCATCAAGTCATTGTCCCAGCTACTCTACGAGACGAGATGTTACAGAAAATACACAAAGCGCACCAGGGAGCCGACAGCAGTATGAGACGAACACGCGAGTCTCTCTTCTGGCCAGGAATGCAGGCAGCAATCAGGGAGAAATATTTATCATGTGGACTTTGTGCCCAGTACCTAAGAGAGCGACCGCGAGAACAAATGAAATCCCATGAGATACCCACTAGACCGTGGTCCAAAATAAGTGCCGACCTTTTTCAGCTGGATGGAAGCAACTACCTCGTTATGGTTGACCATTACAGCTACTTCTTTGAACTAGACCCCCTCGGTGGGAACACATCAGCCAACGCAGTCATTCGATCCATGAAAAGACAGTTTGCGCGATACGGAATTCCAGACGAGTGCATATCCGATAACGGCACACAGTTTGAAAGCCATGAATATTTACGTTTTTCTCGAGAATACGGTTTCATCGTACGCAAATCGTCACCATACCACAGCCGAGGGAACGGAAAGGCGGAGTCCGCAATCAAAATTGCAAAGAACATTCTGAAAATATCCCGCCATGAGGACCCCTATCTGGCACTACTAGCGTACCGAAACACACCCCAGCAAAGATATGATTACTCGCCAGCAGAACGTCTTATGTCTAGAAGACTACGGGACATCATCCCTACAGCTCCGCATCAATTTGCCCCACATACAGTGTCCCCAAGTCAAGTACAAGAAAACATTTCAGAAAGGAGACGGGGATCAAAGGCTCAATACGACAAGAGGGCGTCAGCGCCGCTTGCCGAGTTCTCAGAAGGAGATAAAGTGTACGTGAAACCTAGGCCAACGAAAAAACACCAACCCTGGATCTATGGAGAGGTAATCGTAAGACCCGCCTTAAGGTCCTGCCTCGTGAGCACAGCAATGGGACCAGTCGGGCGAGACCACGCACAAATCAGGGAGGCAAAAGCAGAACCAGTCGACAACTATGATGGAAGACTGGACTGATTTGAAACTGCATCCCTACCATCTGAAAGTGGACCGATAGAGGAAACGGATCAGCCAGTTGAACAGAAACCTACACCGCCACCTCGCCGTTCAACCAGAAAACGTAGACTTCCTTCAAGATTCAATGACTTTCCTATGGAATAAAGACTCTTGCGAGCGTTTGACAGAGTTAAGACACTGTATTCGAGAGTTAAAAGACTTTGTTTGCCCTAGAACAGCTCAGAGAAATAGCGTTTAAGTTAACAGTATAACGAACATTCTGTTAGTTATTTTTCTTATCTTCCAAAAGGAGAAAGGTGTTACAACATGTGATAATCACTTGCACATTCATCTGCACCTTAGTGTCTAATAATCACATGCACTTGCATTGTCATGCAAGTATCCAGATAGTGTGTATTTATTGCTCGCAGCAACTTAATGTCTTCAGTTTTCAACATGCTACAGGACAATAAACAAGAGAATGAGGGGGGAATTATAAACTATTGCATTTTTTGTCCTTGCCGCCAAAAATGCAACTTTCCCCAGCTCAAAAATCGATAAAGCAACGATTCAACAGCACTTAAATCGAAGGAGACGTCAGGATAAAATCATTCTAGGCAGTGCCTTTTTTGATCGAAATCAACTCATAAATGAACGCAATATTTTCTTACTGTCCTCTTGAATTAGTGTTGACCTTCATGCCTTCCTTCGTGCGCGGAGAGAAAATAGTTCCTCCGATACGTTTCCCCAACTTCACATTCAAAAGATGTGATGTTAAGCTACCAAAACGAATGTTTTTCTCCTCAAAAAACGTCCACTAAAGCAGTGCCTTTTTTAACCATAAAGCAGCATTTTTTGTCAATGAGACATACGGCAGGTTGGAGCCATTGCTTCTATAACAGGTTTGTTTTTGTTCACCTTTGGCAGCCATTTTAGTTTTTCTCGTTTTCTTGGTCAATTGTAATCCCTGTTAAAATAGCGAAGCCACTGAAAATAAGAACTGGCCGAATTTCGAAAAAAAAGTGGGAAGAAGCGAAAAGGTTCCGTGTATCAACAAGCCGATAACGGCTTCAATCACAAATTCGCTCAAATTTCCTTTTATTCTGCACTCAGCACCCTTTCTACTTCATAAAAAGGAGCTTTCTTTGTTGCTGGTCGATTCTTTTAAAAATTCAGCAGCACTCACATCTTTTAAAGCCTTGTAAAATGACCCACCGAGTACTCATTTTATTCGATCTGGCCGCCATTTTAAATCCGCACCTGCGATACAAACCGCTTGCTCTCTATGGCTTGAAATGGAATAGAAGGCATCGTGTATGAGATTTGTTTTCGACTTAAGCAGTGCTTAGGGGGCTTTGTTTTCCGGATTTGATTTTCTTCCTTTTCGACTTACGGAAAAGAAGAAAACAGCTCCTAAAGATATATGAATTAAACCCTACGTAATAGCACTTTTTACGTATTCTGACTTTAATGATTTATTACCTGATTGTGTTTCAAAAATTAGTTTATTATGAACGAAAGAATACGCAGTTATAATACGCGATCAGCCTTTAATTTAACTACTGATTACAGCTGGGTAAATTATGGGAAATTCTCGTTGTAATATCGGAGTCACAAAAATGGAATAATTTTACCAGTTAGTTTAGTGAATTTCAAATCGTCTAGACTGTGTTTAAAAAGTCTACCCATATGTAATATAAAAACAACCGCCTTGCGAATAATTAGCTATGCATGCTGCGTTTTTGAAGGTTTTAACTTTTATTTCAATTTGTTTTGTACCCTTCCAATGTGATTGAACACTGGTAACTGTTAACTCGGGATCTTCTTCGAGAAGCTCAGAAGAGCTTGCTCCAGCCTGCATTGTATGAATCTAGGCTAAACACGTCAGTAAGGGTGATGAAAATATTAATTGCTGTATCCAGAGTGCAGACGAATCCTATCTCCTTTTTGTTGCTGCTCGCAGGCTACAATTGTTGTATAGTCTCGAGTTATAAGTGCAATACATGGAGTACATTAATTGTTATCGTTGGTCAAACAATCGCTTTTCTAACTGAAGGTGATCGCTTTGGGATCGCGCAAGTAATCATACATAAGTTGCCTGGCTAACAAATAAATGTATGAGCAAAGTTCAGGGTTAATGATCAATAATGAAGCATTTCTGTTTCCAGTCGAAAGATTAGTTGTCTGTGCGCCACTCCACAAACCCTGAAAACCATTTCGGTCCTTTTGGATTTGACATATACAGCCAAGCACAATGTTAAAGGAAGGGAGGAGAGGGGAGGGGAGAGGGGAGAGCAAGGGGTCTTCTTTGCGGTGTTCTGCCTTCCGGTCATTTCAGTTCTTACGGTGTTTCGGTAATTTGGATTTCTGACATTTCAATGTGAATCGGGCTTTTTTTTCTTTTTGAATTTTGGCTTGTTATTGACTTAAAAATAATAACAATAATCATAGCCAAAGACACAATTTCTAAAATTCCCAGCATTTTTCTGGCAAAACATAGATTAAGAAAGATAAATTTTGTCACTTGTGGACACAACTGATTAAACAAACCGTTTACCTTTTGAGACTGTTAATAAATCAGCTTTCAAAACAAATGAGCCAAACGCATAAACAATTTTTGCCATATTCTGGGCGATCGAAAGAAAACTCTCAAGTTTAAAATTGTTGTAATTAATCCTGGTTTTAAAATGAATTTGTTGGACTGATCCCACGCGGCCGTTTTATCGGGTAATACACTTTGTTTGAAGGGTGAAACAAACTTACATGATCTGCTATGTTACTTCACTTGGACTAAGAAGCAAATTGCTTCGCTGGAAATTATAAATTTCGATTTCCTTTCCATCACAAAAACCTTAAAATGATATTGAAAGTATTTCGTTAATTTGCAACATAACGTACAAACCAAGACTTTCTTTGGTCATTAAAACTAGTCCAATTTATTTAGAATTGATTTTAGTTTCAACTTCCCCACTTTTTTTTGATGCAGCAAATTCATTTACACATGTGTACAGTCAATCTTTCCGACTAAATCTTCCATGCCTTCTCTAGTGCTTACGATTCATCTAGAGAGTGATACTCGGTACTCATTATTCATAACTTCTTAAAATTTTTGAAAATTCTACTTTTATTTTCAGAATTGTTTTAGCTGCTGAATCTTTCAAAAATTTCTAAATCGGTATTCACAATAAATATTTATGTGTATAAGGAGATTATTTTAAAAAAAAATTGGTCTCTTGAGATGTGTTGTACTTTATCGAGCCCCAGCATTTTTGACAATAACCTCAGGTTGTAAGGACAGTCTCTATTCAGAAACAAAACTTGGTAAGTAGAACAATTGAGAAGTTTTACCTTTCATGTTACGAATGAAAAATATCATGTTAGAGCATTGGAAATGCTTAGCGTCCATCTTTGTTTAAATTTACAATTTCTGAGTCAGAAAAGGAGCTCTTCAGTTGCCAAAAGGTTAGAACTCGATAATTAGAAAAGTTTTGCCTTCATGTTGTTTCTTGCACCGTACCGCTTGGACGCTATAATTTCTCCGAGTGAATTTATATCCTACGAATGCCTTTCCATTTTTTGATTTTCAGGGGCAATTGAATAACATAAGCAAACCAAAAAATAAAAAGGAAAGCAAATGATGAAATAAGGAGTTGTTTGCGCTCTATCCTTCTAGCGCACTTGGACTATTCGCAAGTTTATATTACCAAAACCGCAGCGTAAAACATTTCATGGAAAGTTCGTCTCTTGTGAAGCGTGATAAAACTGAGGGATCACGCTATTACTTTGAAACGGACCTGTCTCTTTCTAATTCTGTGGATGATATAAAAGACGTCATGTACTTTTTTCCAAAATTAAATCACTAGTTTTAACCTAAAGTACTTTGTCATTATTTATCGTCCATAGCACCGGCAACTGTTTAGGTGATGTCCTTGGTGTTTCGCCGCCATGACAAAAACGATTAATTGGAAAAAGAGGAGGAGAGAATAACAAAAATTCCTGATCACTGAAAGATTGAAAAACGAGGCTATTATTGCACGTCATTTTCTATAACTCTATCACATATTACAGCTATCGAAATAAAAAAGATACCCTATGAAATTAAAATTAAGAACTATCATGATATATCTATACAAGACGTGAAGCAATTCCATGTACGAAATTGTCATTTCACGAACGATTATTTTGAAAATCTTCGTTTACTGGTAACAGGACCAAACCGCGACTAAAAAAAAGATCCATTTCTAATAAAAATTTAAAGTACTACATAGATAGCTAAAGATGAATTATAAGAAACAGAATGTGATACAAAATGAACGTAATTTAAGGAGAAAACGATTTTTTTACTAACTGTTATCTACATGATACCAATATAAGCAGTTTCCACCCGAGAGCAGACTCATTTCCAGTCCTTACGTTTTTATTATTGAAAAAAAAAAAAAAAAAAAAAAAAAAAAAGAAAAGCTAGCGAGCTATCTCGTCGTGATTTTAGCAAGCTCTTCTAGCGACTGATCGAGAACGATGTTAATTCAGACAAGAAGATAGACGAAGTACAAATCAATTACTCTAAGAAGCATTAGAGCCGCCAGGAAAAACATTTAGTATCTTAACCGCTCCAGAGTTCTTGCAAGGAACAAGGGCACAGGATGCGTTTGTCAAAACAACGAGGGAAGATCGTGAAATTGCTTGCGTAGTAAACAAAGAAACACTCACCCGAGAAATCGTTGAAAAGCTTTTCCAGTCTGTTCAGCTCGGCCTGGCTGACGCAAAAAAAACCTTCACAGCTTCAAAACACTGTTTGCTTTTAGCTTAACCTTTTGAAGCCAGAAATTTGAGGAAAAGTTTTGCCAGAGTGGTTGGCGCACCAGCAACCGAGTACTCAATTTTTAATTTGATGCAAAACGCTCTCGATTTCAAATTTGAACAAGGCTGCCGCTTTCATTCCTGCCGGTCCGCGGGGAAAATGATACAAGTTTCTTTTTTCTTTTTTTTTTTACAAATAAAGATCGCGTCCAGTTCTTCTGCTATAAACCTGTGTTTTGTTATCAATGTGTTGAATAAGTGTTATGAGTGTGTGGAATAATAAAACAATTATCATAACGTAAAATAACATAATATTTTATTCAAGAAATCAGCGAAAAAATAAAATAAAAACACTTCCTGAAAGTTGAAATAGTGATGTTAGCCCTATGTAAAACAATTTCCCCAAATAAACATTCTAAAATCTAAATATAAATGCGCGCCTTTATTTATGATCATAAAAATTAATTTATAGGATGACAAAAACCTGTCCGAATAAAGGAAATTTCATGTCTCAAACCCATGGAATGCGATGGACTTGAAAATGTTTCGAATCTTGTTAATACATGAAGCGAAAAAAACTTTAAAGCTTGAGTCGACTTTTGCTGTTTTGTACCGCTAACCTCTACGAGCTCCTATCCCACTTTTCTTGTCCACTATACGTTTTACATTAAAGCGAACAACTACAAATCAGTTCGTCAACTCTACAATTGGTTTTTCATTAATTGAACAGCATCGTCTATGTGAGTTGTTTGAGAACGATTACAGGATTCAGAAGAAAGGCAGGGGGCCAAATCGCATAGTGTTGTATAGTTTTCGAGTAATTCGTGTTACACATCCGTTCATGCTATCGTTGATCAAGCAATCCTTTTTTTCTATGTCAGGATGATCGCTTTGGACTTGCGTAAGTAACCATACATGAGTTGTCTGGCTAACACAAATAAGCGAAGTTCAGCGTTATTGATCAATAATAAAGCATTCTTGTTTCCAGTCGAAAGATTAGTTGTCTGGGCGCCACTCCACAAACCCTGAACACCATTTCGGTCCTCTTGGATTTGACATAAATTTTGGCTTCTTATTGACTCAAAAATAATAACAATAATAATAGCGAAAGGCACAATTTCTAAAATTTCCAGCATTTGCCTGACAAAATATAGGTTAAGAAAGATGAATTTCAGGTAGCACGTAATTTTTTACAATCGTGCCGATTTTGTCACTTGTGGACACAACTGATTAAACAAACCGTTCAACTTTTGAGACTGTTAATAAATCAGCTTTCAAAACAAATGAGCCAAACGCATAAACAATTCTTGCCATATTCTGGGCGATCGAAAGAAAACTCTCAAGCTTACAACTGTTGTAATCAATCCTAGTTTTAAAATGAACTTATTGGACTGATCCCACGCGGCCGTTTTATCGGGTAATATACTTTGTTTGAAGGGTGAAACAAACTTACATGATCGGCTATGTTACTTCACTTGGACTAAGAAGCAAATTGCTTCGCTGGAAATTATAAATTTCGATTCCCTTTCCATCACAAAAACCTTAAAATGATTTTTAAAGTATTTCGTTAATTTGCAACATAACTTGCAAACCAAGACTTTCTTTGGTCACTAAAACTAATCCAATTTACAAATAGGCAAAGTTCAGGGTTATTAATCAATAATAAAGCATTCCTGTTTCCAGTCGAAATTTTAGTTGTTTGTGCGCCACTCCACAAACCGTGAACACCATTTCGGTCCTTTTGGATTGTTCGTCAACAAGGACTAAATATTAAGGAAGGGAGGGTAGAGGAGGGGAGAAAAGAGGGCAAGGGGTTTTTGCTGTGTTCTGCCTTCCGGTCATTTCAGTTCTTCCGATGTTTCGGTTATTTGGATCTCATGGTGCCACATGAAACCTAGCATTTCGAAATTCGGATTAGGTATTTTGTCAATTTTTTACTCGTTTTGGACCCAGAAAGAGAGTCAAAAGCGAGTGTTTAAAGACTGTTCAGTATTTTCTGGCAAAATGTACGTTGACAAAAGATGAGTTTTTGCCCATACATTTTTACAATCGTGCCGATATTAACACTTGTGGACACAACTGATTAAACAAACCGTTCAACTTTTGAGACTGTTAAGAAATCAGCTTTCAAAACATATTTGTCAAACGGATAAACAATTCTTCCCATATTCCGGGAGAAAGAAAACTCTCAAGCTAAGCTGTGATCAATCGTCGTTTTAAAATGAACTTATTCGAATAATTTTTAATTAAATCAAGTGATTCCACGCGACTGTTTTAATGGCTAACAAACTTTGTTTGGAGGATACCCAAACTTATTTGATCCACTATGTTAATTAGCGTCGCTTTGAAGAAGCAAAGCGGTCAGCAAAGGCTTAATTTTGGATTTCCTGATTTTCAAAAGCATTTTGAAATGAAATTAAAATGATTCATTTGTAAAATTTAATGTTTAAATGCCAGCAAGACCATTCGATCAAAGAACTTAATTTCAGTCTCGACAGAACGTGCCATTAATTAAAGACGCCAGAATTTAATTTATTAGAATATAATTAAACCCCGCAATCCTAAATTCATTATTTTATGGTTCATTGTTACTTACTCTACATTATTTCAATTACATTCCCTTGTTACCTAGTTAGACCGGATTAGCTTTGAAGTTCGATTTATTTTTTTATTATTAGAATAAATTTTTCAGTATTACTTTAATTTTCACTATGACAATTGTAGGAATTATTCCCCCTAAGGCCTTTCTGGTCGCTAGGGAAGACAAATAGTTCTTATCACGCGACTGTATTGTAGTGTATCAAGAGAAGATGAGGCTCTCTCCAGTGTATTCAACAGCACAGTTTATCGTAGATCTAGTAGTACGAGATATTGAAAATATAATAAAATCTATAAAACTATTTGTCTCAAAAATTTGAACAGCTGCCTTAATCTGCCAAAGATCGCTAATTTGGTATTCAAAGTAAAGACGAATGTATAACATAGACAGATCCAGAATATAGTTTTTATTCCCGACTGGAACCTCCCGCAGTAAGGTCTATCACTCTCAGGAAACCGTACTTGGTAAGTTGAGAAATTAGAAGTTTTAAAATGCAAGACGTGTTTCCTTATTGCTGTGTACAAGTCTTGATTCAGAAAAGCCAACCTACCAAAATGTATTCCAGAATATTTTTCAGTGTCAATGGGGTAAGAAAAGCAGAACAAAATTCACCTCTGTCTTTTTTAATTTCGGAATAGTTAATGCTCCTGTATGTAGTGTCCTGCATGAGCGGATCAAACTAAACAAATTTGCCTGCCATCCTTAAAAAGGTACAAGAAACAGCAGGGGTAGTAATACATAGTTTAAAAAAAATCATCTTTTTGTCCTTGGTAGCTGCCTCTGAAAAATAAAATAACAAAATAAAAATTGGACGGCATGCACTTCGTAAAAAATCACTGACCAATATCTGAATGGTTTGAGACGCTACGATTTCATTGCCTTTCTTGAAAGTAAGCACTGTAGTATCTCATGACGGTGCCAAAGGAAAAAAAAAAGACACGAAAAGAATTGAAGTCAGGTAGTTCTTCATTCCATATTATCATTGATACGTTAACAGAGTCTTGGACTAATTCATGGGCTAATACATATCATAATGTACCTTATTAGCTTGTAACTTTTAAAACAGTACAATTCTCACAAGCTTTAATCAACTCTTATTCACCTCATCAAGTTATACGCTCTCATCAACTGTTACCTATTCTCCAAGTGTAACTTAGCTAAGCAAAGTATCCGTGAAATGCGTCAATTAAAATTACTGCTAAATAGGTCAACCTAGAATTTAGAATTTTTGGCATGCAAAGCTAAAATAAACACTTGGATCATGAAAACCACGAAATCTCTTATTTCATTTTTATTTTCGCTCAAGTGGAAAGGAAACGTTTTGAAGGTCAAATTTTTTTCCGCATTCTTTTAACAGCAACAAGACGAATATGTGCGTGAATTTGGGCTTCTTTCCTGGCGCATCCAGCTGTAAACGCCAGAAAGTCAACATGATGAAATCCCAGTTCTTTTTAGTTGATAATTTTAAAGCTCTAGAATAGTACAAGCAAGTATATTGTAAGCCTGGTATATTCCTGGTCTAAATTTTACCCTCTGTCCGTTTTTTACGCCCGGTCGGTAGTCTACGTTTTACACTGACCGATTAAGTAATAAATTTAGGAAAATAATAAAGGTTCTGACGGTAAAATCCGAACTGTTAGCTGTTGAATTCCCATAAGAACTCGAAAATTTCGCAGAAATTCCATGGCCTGAATAATGATTTGAGATGTCCGCCAGCTCGACGCCTGGATAAAACAACAAATTGCACTCGAAACACAATTTTTTCGCCGTTATTTCTCGGATTTCCGCTGTCGAAACTGTTGAGTATTCCTTAGTAGTTGTTCTTTCGATTTACCATTCCGAAAAGGTGTGTTTTCCTTCGGAAAACACGAAAATCGGCTACTAAAAAGTTAGCCGTCCGGGGTTTTTGCGGTGTTCTGCCTTCCGGTCATTTCAGTTCTAACTTACGGTGTTTCGGTTATTTGGATCTTATGATGGCAAATGAAACCTAGCATTTCGAAATTCGGATAGGTATTTTGTCAATTTCCGAATCGTTTTGGACCCGAAAAAGAGTCAAAAGCCAGTGTTTAAAGATTGTTCAGTATTTTTTTCTGGCAAATATAGGTTAACAAAAGATGAGTTTTTGCACGTAAATTTTACTATCGTGGCGATTTTGTCACTTGTGGACACAACTGATTGAGCAAACCGTTTACCTTTTGAGACTGTTAATAAATCAGCCTTCAAAACAAATGAGCCAAACGCATAAACAATTCTTGCCATATTCTTGAAGAAAGAAAATTTTCAAGCTAAGTAGTAAGCAATCCTCGGCTAGTTTTAAATTGGACTGATTCGAATAATTTAAATAAACTCAAGTGATTTCACGCAGCCGCTTTAATGGGCAATAATAATTGTTTGCCCAAAGGATACTCAAGCTTACTTGATCTGTTCTGTTATTTCGCATTGACTAAGAAGCAAATCGGTCTTCTTAGGTTTTAAGTCTTGGTTTCTTTCCAATCACTTAAACTAGTTCTATTTGCCAATACTGAGTTACAATGTCTTGATGATGAGTTTTGTTCTTTTCGTGTACAGAAAAAAGGAGTTTGAATTGATTTTAGTGCTAGCTCCACCACTCTTTTAAAATATGACCCATTCATTTCCACAAGTGTACAGTTAACCTTTCCGATTATCTTCACAAGCGCTTACCGTGATTCATCTTTAAAAGAGTGATACTCGGTATTCATTGTTCATAATTTCTCACAATTTTTGCAGAATTTTGTCAGCCGGTTTAAAATTTGCCAAAGACCGCCAAACGCGTGTTGATAATAAATATGTATATTGAATAAGGAGAATTTTCCAAAATAATTGGTCTCTTCAGACATGTTGTACTAATTATCGACGCCAAACCTTCTTGAGAAACTCCTCCGGTAGTTAGGACAGTCTCTTTCAGAAAACAAAGCTTGGTAAGTTGAACGATTGAGAAGTTTCACTTTTTATGTTACGACTGAAACATATGGCGTAAGATTACCGGAAATGCTTGGCGTTGTTGTTGGTTTAAATCTACAGTTTCTGAGTCAGAAAAGGAGCTCTTCAGTTGCCCAAAGGTTAAAACTCGATAATTAGAAAAGTTTTGCTTTCATGTTGTTTCTTGAAGCGTTCACATCAATGCTATAATTTCTCCAAGCGAATTTTTATCCTGCGAATTCCTTTCCACGTTCAGTTGAATTTCAGGGGAAATTAACAAAGGAAAGAGGAAAGAAAACGATGAAATGACGAATTGTTCGCGTCTTAGTCTTCCAGCGCACTTGGACCATTTGCAATTTTAGCAAAACAATTTGTGTTTTGGAGCCTATGCCCCCAGAAATTAACTTATCTATTAACTTACATTAATTTAGTCCCACCTTGGTCTGGAGAAAGGCATAAATTGAAGTAAGACTCAAATCCATAATTCGCAGTTTAAAATAAGGCAGTTAAGGTCGGAACCATTGTAACATTTGGAGTGCGAAATCCAAGCCATAATAAATTGTGACAAAAATGAAACATTTCACGCAAAGTTTGTCTCTTACGGAGAGTGAAAGGGGATTTATATCAGACATAAAATAAAAATTGTTGCTAATAAAATAGTATGATTATTTCATGCATTACGAGGAAAGGAGTTCTTTTTTCAACAAGTATATCAATAATTCAGATTTGTCAGAAAGGCAACTACTAAAAGCACTACTCCATTTAAAGTCCTTAGGTTTTTTTTTTCTACATTGCCAGCTTTTAAAGTAAATCAGCCATTCGCAAAAAAAAAAAAAACACATTCTTCCCATTTGCATTTTTTTTTCATTAATGCCAAATTATCTTCACATGTACATAATGTCCAACGTGAGTTCAAATACTGACAACTTTTTACAGTTTTTAGCGTCATGCAATCACAAATTTCCTAACTTTGGCCATTGAATACTTTCTTCATTTTTCTTTACAGAATCAGGCAGGGATGGCCATCAAAGGAGCAGTGTTCATTTTTGGCGTAATTTTTGTGTCTCTGATGATGGAGGCAGAGGGTTCGTAAAGGGTCGCGTGGTGGTTAACGTTAATATAACAGAATATCACTCTTATGTCTTTCATTTCCGTCCGGTTTCTAATTTCAGTAGTAGAATGTTTGTTCCGTTTTCAATGGTTAAATTGTATCATTCACGTGAAATATTTTGAAAAATATAAAAGGCTAATTTTGCAAGATTGTCGTGAGTTCTAAACCCCGCCAGCAAAAGTTAAAGGGCTGTAGGGTTAAGCTATTGAGGAAAGTGACCTTTTTTTAAATACCATTTCAAATAGAGTTCTCAGATACCTTTTAGATTATTTTAATGTGAAAAACCATGACATTCACCACTACAAAACTAGAAATAATTATTACCTTATTTTGGAAAAAAGTTAACTTAGAATGCACCAAGCGCGCTTGTTTCTACAAAGGTAAAACGTCGTTTTAAAGTTACTCTCCTAGAGTATTTGTGATCTCCTTTTATTTATTTTATTTTTTCTAAACAGGACTGCATTGATAGCAGTTTTCTTCATAAAACTAATGCAGCAATCCTATATAAATAAATTTGAATTATTATTATTACTATTAATAAAAAATTACTATTATTATTATTGTTATTATTATTATTATTATTATTATTATTATTATTATTATTATTATCTGAATATCATGATGACACCGAAGCGTCCGTTTTTATCGCTCGCTTTTACATCTCTTCGCATTGGTAAATATTTATTGCTGAGAATAATAGTTATTGGAATCGGTATTTAATAACCGAGGACTTCTCGCCAGCGTCATATCAATTTTTAGCTTATGGCTCTCTTTCTCTCTTTACATTCTCTTTATTCAGGTTGTTGTCCACCTAAATGGGTTTCAAGTGAAGCCGCTTGTTACTACGTTATCAATACCCGATTTCAAAGAATGAAAGATGCTCGACACAAATGTCAGCAAATGGGAGGAGACATCGCCGTCATCAGATCTGCCAATGAAAACCAATTTATTTTCGACCTGGTAAAGAAGACAGCTGGATTAGCAGGCTTGGGTGCATGGATTGGCCTCAACCGAAAGGCTGACGGGAGCTTCAAATGGGTTGACGGCACCCCATTAGTGTATGAGGCATGGAATTCTGGGGAACCCAACGGCATTGGAGGCCGCGCGGATTGTGTCCATATGATTTGGAATGATGTAGGAGGAAAATGGAATGACGCCTCTTGTGACTGGGAAGACGTCCGCCCCGGTGTTGTTTGTAAGATGCCAATGCCACGTTGAGGTGACCAGTTCATTGCTAACCAGAAAGCTGTAAACCTGACTGGCATATATAGGACTATAGAAAGCTAAGAGTAACGTGACCATGTTAAAGTAGCAAATTGGTTTCTACTGCTGTACCAGTCAATAAAAGCTCGACTTTTTTTAGAGCGTTGCATGCGCTCTATACATAGCCAAGTTATGTTAATTACTTGCTTAAGGTGAATGAAAAATAAAAGTGGTGTTGGCAGCTTACGTGGTCAAAAAACTTTCTGTGCATGTTCAATTGGGAGACCTCATTGTCTGTGTAACGTTAAGTTTTAATTTGTATCCGAAATGAACCATAAGCTTGAATTATTAAGCTTTAAGAAAATATACACAAAATGGGGTGTTATGCCAAAACAACGAACGGTGCAGTACGCGCGCAGCCAGTTGTCATGGTAGGCTGATACCAGTAATACTCTAAGCAAAGCAAAGTGGTTGAAAATGGCTTCGATTCAGTTTATTGTTTTCTTATTTGGTTATCATCTTTCCTTTCGCTGTAACGCGGAGAGGGTTCCTTGTTGCCTGTTAAAAAAAAAATTACCACATTCTGTTAACAGTCCTTAAGCTTCCTTTTGCGCATACACTTTGAATGAAACCGGCAAGAACGTCCCTAACATTATGAATCTTGAAAAACCTAGTATCCCCTTATACATGGGAGAGCTGATGTGTTTTAGAAAGAATACAGCGTTCCTATACCTTTTAAGTTTACGATCAGGCCACATTTAAAGCGACCCATATGTACAATTATTAAAAATGGATCATTGTATAACGGCAATTCCGGGGATTTGATTGGCTTAGCGGCCATGGTATATGAGCCATTATACCATGCCCGAGAAATAACGACCATTAAATTGTCTTCTGTTTGTTCTTCCAAAGGAAAATCAGCAAGATCTGGCAATATTTCTTGATATTTTTTAATGAGATAATTATTCCGCTCCCGCTTGATGGATATGAGATTAAAGGCAACTCGGTGCGCGCTCGACGCCCCTCATCTGTTTGCATACCTCAGCGACCGACTATCACGTAAACGCGCAATCTGATTGGCTTAACAAAGCTGCCGTGTATTGATCGATAAAAAAAGTCCCATCACAAGCGAACAATAACAAAAACTTTTTGAAAGTGGTCAACTGGGAGATTGATTTCCGAAAGATCCTAAACAATTAAAGCGAACATCGTGGTTTTACACATACCTGTATTTCGGGAGGAGAGGAAGAGAAAACCAACCCAGTTTCACTACAGAGACGTTTTTCCGTCGCCACAAACCCCAGGGTAGACGATATTTTGACCTGTGAAGAGAGTTTCCCGGGGTGGTTGTGTCAACAAAAAGCCATCAAGGTGGCGTAGACGACAACACCGACGAAGCAGACGGCAAAATGTTTGTGGTTCGCGGTTTGTATTGTACCAGCTACTGCATGCCAGATGACCAGTCACATTTCTAATCAGCACATTAATTTTCCGAACACGTTCAACAACTGTGCAGTGAACATAGTCAGCAATAACTAAGCTTAACCTCCGATGAATTCTCAGTGGTCCATTTCACTATACAGCCGATTGCACTTCGCTGTCAACTTTTTTCCAGAATTTGAAAATGAAAGGGACTTTCAAATTAAGCTCAGTTTGGGCTAGTCCTGAGCTTAACATCATTTTTTCGTCTACGGTTTGCAAGTTTCTGAGACTGGGCAATGTATGGCGAAATCCCTGTGTAGATTTGTCATTTTTTTTTATGAATGGGCATTGCAAATACGCCACTTAATGTCAGCGCGCGCGCGATTTAGCATACATAATTGAACAAATGAATCAAACTTTATGAAATATTTTTTTATTGATTGATCACTCGATTTCTATCGCCTTTGACAGTTGACTTGGGGCTTCACCCCTCGCCAACTATCAGCCGATAGAAACCTCGAGCTTGCCGTCTAATTCTTAAAAATCCAACGCGGGCTCGATGAATAATTGCCGTTAAGCATACACCTCTATCTCGATTATACTTTTCACATTTAAATAAACAGGCAACAAAATCAGCTCATCAACTCTCCCATTGGTTTTCGCGAAGTCCATACGCGAAGATCCCGCGAAAGGATTGCCCTCTGTAAGAATAAACAAATTATTTGTTTGAAAACGATTACAAGAGTCGGAAGAAAGACAGAGTGCAAATCGCACACTTTTTTTATATTTTCGAGTTATTCGTGCTGTACATCCAGTTCATTTATTGTCATGGCTAGTCAAGTAATCGTTTTTCTGACTGAAGATGATCGTTTTTCGCGCAAGTAATCATACATGGGTTGTCTAGCTAACATAATGAGCAAAGTTCAGCATTTCTATTTTCGATCGAGATATTATTTATGATTATTATTATTATTATTATTATTATTATTATTATTATTATTATTATTATTATTATTCGTATGCCAGTCCTCAAACTTTGGACACCATTTCGGTCTTTTTTTTTTTTTTTTCATTAACTTTCTATTAAAGGAGGGGAGGGAAGAAGGTGGAAGCAGGGGGGGGGGGGGGGGAGGGTAAGGGGTCTTCGCGTCGTTCTGATTTTTGTGCATTTCAGTTCTTATGGTGTTTCGGGAATTTCTGGTATTTCTTATCGTAGATCAGCTATTTTGGCAATGTTTGACTCGTCATTGACCCAGAAAAAGAGTAAAAAGCCAGTGTTCAGTATTTTTCTGCAAAATATAGGGAGACACGCTAAACGTTTTCCGCGTAAGTTTTTAATATCGTGTCGATTTTGTCACATGGGGACACAACTCACTATAGAAACCCTTTTCTCAGTGAAGGGTACAAACGAATGTTGTGCCGCTAGCACCAAGGACAAATGATGGATCAGAAACTTAACTCTACAGTGTTTGTTGAAGTGCTAAAGTGAACCCATGAATTTCCCACTGAGCGTTAGCTATAGTAAGGAAATGGGAGATCGCACGAGGCGACCTCGGTGTGAATCGAACCCACGGCCTCTGGATTTGATCGTCCGTTGAGGCCACACGTACTTGCTCCCGTCATAACTTATATATTACTTCAGTTGCTCATTCTCCTACCCGAAAGTCTTGATAAGAAGCTTTTCGGTTTTAATAGTGGATAGACTGAGGTTGCTCTTGGCAAATTCCGTCGTATAGTTTCTCTAACTGCCACTGTCAAACAAAATTCGCATAGTGAGACCAGTGTGTGGCTTATTGACGCTAGATAACACACCAACAGCAGCAGGACAGATTTGTTCGTAGCCTCCCACGCAATAGTGTCAGTTTAGAGAACTCGTATTACATCCTCCCTCGAGGTAATGCGAGTCCCCCTAAAAACGACTACGCCGGAGGCTAACTTAAGGGTCAGGTAATTATGTTGAAATGGCACCCTCCCTCTTGACATGCACTAGACCACTGGAATTGTCAAAAATCGACACATGATGTTTCCCTGCACAATTGTGACACAGGCTGCTTGAAGAGGAATTCTGCGCCAAATGGCTGTTACCACAACAAATGGAACAACGCCTTTGTTGTCTTAAGAGATTCTTCTACATCCAATATTAATTATTGTGGTACATATTGCGCTGGGGTTCCTCTGCCTGTAGTAAGTACAATTCACACATTTAGCTCCTGACAGAGTGACTAAAGCAGCTGCGGTAGCGGACCTGATCCTTCACTTAATAAATTGCCCAACATGAATCTGATTTCTTATTATAATCGAAGTAATTAATACTCCTATTGTTAAACATATGGAGATGAAATTACTTATATCGTAGATACAGTAGATAGGTAGATATAGAATATATAGAGGATTCGTCATTTCAATACTGCTGTCACACGTAATGTATATACATATTGTGCTTTTGTAATTATTGTAATGCGCATTTGATCATCCTGTCATGGAAAATGCGCAATGTAAGAGAATAAATTATTACTATTGTTATTATTATTTCACTGTGGTCATAGCTGGCTCAGACAAGTTTTTTTGTTTTTTTTTCAATCAGTTCACAGCGTTTCCTCACTGCAATTTCACTGTCAGATTCCTTTAAAGTCAGGGATGTAAGACCTACTCTTCTTTAACTATGAACTTTGAAATCATTAAGCTCAGATTTGCTAGGAGTTTCTCCATCAAAAGAGATATTTCCCATATGATTCACTCTCTACCTCTTAGAGTTCATGGCGCGAATTGGCCATGAACTTTATCATAAGGTTCCGTTAGCCGTTTCAAATTACTGTCAGAATTTACTGCTGCAAATTGTTGACAAGACGTTCCTTGTGTGCATTGATAATTGTTTGAGGTTGCAAAAACGCTTCTTTACGATGTTTTGGCTGTTTCATAATCATCGGCTGTTAAAGGAAGTCCACGAATGGCCCCAGCGGCCGTACCTTCCGCTTGGCAATCCGATGCTCTACCAACCGAGTTAGCAGGACGGTGGACTATGCCAATACATAAATGCACGTCGGAGAAAAGAAAGGAAAAGAGGGCGGCGATTGAGTTCAGTGGACTACTGAAAGCAGCCGTTCTCATCGAGAACATTTGGCCATTAAAAGCAATGACATAATTAACGTGTTTGTTGCGCGCTGGAAATTTTAAAATGACGATAAGTTTGATACGAATGTAAAAAAAACACAAAGATTGTAACAGGCTCATATTTTGCGATGTGCAATTTATGTGCTTTTTAGTGAAACTGAGTTTAAGTAATATTCAAAGATATCTGTTTCTAGGAATTAACGTAATGTTTAAAACAGATGCAGCAGTGTTTTTAGACCCGATAAAACATGGGCTGAGAGTTTTTTGAACGGCTTCAAAAAAATTCCTGGAAAAGCGTGTGTCAAGGAAGTTCATAACAATGATGCTTTTGTGAACGTTGGAAATTAGCGTACGAGAAAAACATTAAACACCGCATACTAATAAGGAGGAAGTTTTACAGGGTCTTAAAACAACTGCACATGATGTTTTATCGACCATTTGATAGGTCAACCAACTTATGAATTATTAATGAGATTGAGAAATGTTCATTAAAACTCAATGTAGCGTCCATATACACCCCAAGGTCCTTTGCTGAAACAACCGGACGCAGCTCTTTCCCCAGTAAAGTAACATGTAGATCCAGATCTGTAGGCGTATTTAGAAGCATTTCATGGTGCCGATTAAAAGCAATTTTGTCTTCTCCGGGTTAATCAGAAGGCTATTTTGCCAGCACCATACGGCCACTTTTCTCAGGTCTTCGCTTATTTGTCGAGCGGCACCAACGATATCCCCAACCAAAAATGACAGGTGCAATGTCGAATCATCCCCGGAGGATTCTAAGGAACAGTAATCTGAAACGCCTGGCAAATCGTTAATGTAAACATTAAATAATGCTGGGCCTAGGATGGATCCTTGTGGAACTCCGTGTGTAGATTTACACATTCCAGATACTTCAGAGCCAATTCGTATATACTGCTGGCGAACATGTTGTAGTCGTGGTTCTTTTCGCATGCAAACTGCTCTCAAGCTCTGCTTGTTTTAAACATGTGTTTCATGCAAATTGATTTCAACACAACAATCGGAAGAAAACCAGTCTGAAGCGGTGTGCATGAAACGATACATCTGATGTATCTGTACTAATGCATCAGGTTTGTTTACTTACCAAATTTAACTCAGAAGCTTCCAATCAATCCGTCTTCCTTTCTGACTGTTTTGAACCGATCCACAAATGTAGCCTTTTCCACTATCGAATAAGCTGTTTACAACTTTTCACGGGAAACGAATGAAAAGGAAAATAGCAAACAAAACAATTTTGCAAACCGCTTTTCTTCGAGAAACGAGGAAAGTGAGAGGACGCATGTTCGCTAGCCGAAAGGCAGCCGCTAATAAAAGCGCCAGAAAAATGAGACCTCTTTCCAGGCTCTCCGCGTTATTCAACTTTTCTCGCTTGGTTCCAGGATACCACAAAATGAAAAATTACATCTATTCTAGCTATGAAAAAGTCATAATGGAAAGAAAATTTCGATGTATTAGCCAGAACACACATTCAGTCCTCGTATACGGGTTTGCTTTTATTTATTTATTTATTTATTTATTTATTTATTTATTTATTTATTTATTTATTTATTCATTTGTTTTTACTTGATAGGCGCTGATCAGGAGACATTCAACTGATTTGTATGAGTGGATCTTCTGACAATTTTTCTATGACAAAATAAAAATGCCCTTTTTATTTATTTATCCGTAGACGGAGAGGCGAAAATCTTGGGACAAGCAAATTTAAGCTGAGCTCCAGTTCGCAAACAAAGTCAAGCTGGAAGGTGGACATGGCATTCAGTGAAGTTGTCTGTAGTAAAATAATTACATTTATAAATATATAAAATTCAAGATATGTGTAACCTATCGCATTATCTGTGCATTTTATCTGTGACTGAGAAATATATTTGACTTAAAATAGAACAACTATGTATTTAGTGGGAAAAACATACAAGATTAATGGTTTCAAATAAATGTCTTGTAGATAACATTTTTATAACCTACACATTTTTAATTTACCATGATTTTTCAATACATAATGCAACGATATTCTTTGGTTGACTTCCTGTCGATCAGCTGTTTATGAGTAATATTTTACGGCAAGTGTTACTCCCATATTGTGTGGCATCCTCCTTGGCTTCAATTTTACAAAGTATTTAGCATTTGCAATTTTTTAGGTGCAAAGTATTCAAGGAAGGTTCTTATTATAATCACATATTACTTTTATAAATATTATTATTGCTATTACTATTTTGGACTTTCCATGGTGCCCCTACTCCTATATCACCATTTTACTTGTTGGAAACAAAAACTAAACCACGTCTTGCTCTTTCAAGTATGATTCTCCTTCGGCATTCTCTTTATACAGGCTCCCGTCAGCATGAAGAGTCATGCTATTTTATTTCATCGACGATGTTGGAGTTGCCACAATGAGCGCTGCTTGGGAAAAATGTCAGAAGATGGAAAGAGATCTGATAGCTTTCATTAGGGGAGACTGGGAAAACCAGTTTATTTTGAATCTGGCACGGAGGACTACTGGGATAACTTTCTGGGGTTTGTGGATCGGTCTCCAGCGAAAGGCTGACGGGAGCTTCGAGCGGTTTGACAGTAAATCACTAGAGTATAGCGCGGAGAATGCCAGAGAACCAAACAATGACGGGGAAAACGAGAATTGTGGTATGATGATGCCACAAGGCCCTTCAGCAGGAAAGTGGAATGACATACCCTGCGACTATCCATTCAACCGCGAAACTGTTTGTTCCGTAAGATGTATTTGTGAATGACAAGCAAATGAGTATGGATAATATATTGGAACTGCGGATGAAAGATTTTAAAAATAGAAGAAACGTCCTCTCAGTTATTGCGACGTTCAAGCCATGTTTCTTTTCGTAATCACTTAAAGTGCATATGAAGTGAAAGACATTTCAACGAGAACAAGTATGATGTTTTCTTTTTTTTTTTTTTTTTCTAACTAATGGCGTCACAAATCGTACAAAGAAAATCACCAGTAAGTTTTCAATTGCCTGTAGGAACACATTAGGAAAAACATAGTAATGGGGCTACGAAAAAAGGGTAGGGGGGGGGGGGGGAGGGTTGACCTCCTCCTTTTTCTCATCTCCGTCACTTTGTCTTTCTCCGGATCAGCCACACCATGTTTTTCTTTTCTTTGGTTTTAAAAGTCGCTACTGACTTTTTAAGGCCGTTTTCGCACAAGTCTGAATAACAAAGAGTCGATTTCAAAGTTATTCAGTTCTTTGACGACGAAGTGGGTCTGGCGTATAATTCTGAATCTGGACACAGTTTCACCGGATAGGTTCCTCCCCTCCCCCCCCCCCCCCTCCCTAAAAAAAAGACAAAAAACTACAAAACGCCTGTCACCACTCGATTTTCTCATAATCCACCTATTTTCTACGATAAACGAGTTCTTCTTGTTTCACTAGTACTATTTTTAAGAAAGAAACTCTTTCACCTTGCATTCGACATTAGCTACACATTAAATATGCAGGTTTCACGTGGATCCCTCTGTCGGGAACATTTTAGTAACTGTTGCCTAGGGAATAGCTCGGTCCGCGGCAAAAATGGCGCCCGATTTGAAATCAACTTTGTTTTCAACGAAGGCCTGTATCTCAATAACTGAATAAACTTATCCGAGAAAGAGTTGCTCCGGGATTATCTCACATCATCCTTCTTGGCATATGGTGTGCCAGGTAAGCGTGTGCTTAAGTTTCAAACAAAATTTTAGTGAGGTTTTCGAAATGCTTTCCTCAAATGACAGTGCTGCACGTTGACCAGCCGCTGCGAGATAAACCGTTCACAACGGCATTTGGAAGCTCTGCGAAGCTTCAGTTGAAAACACAGCAAAACACACCAGGTAAGCTTTTTCAGACTTTATTGTAATATTTGCGGATTTCCGAGGGAATTGTTGTCTAATTTTCGATCGAATTTTAACGTCATACAAACTCTTATATTAGGCTTTGGTGACCTGTGATGAAGGTAGAGTTGCTGAACTCTTGTGCTTCTGTTGTACGTAGTGTTTGCTGCCACGAGCAGCCAATAAAGTATTATTAGGCTCTGTCTGCCCCCATGAACTGGGATTTTAATGGCAGCTTCGGTTTATAACGGAACATCCTTGGTTTTCCAAAAGTATTTAAGACATTCACTACTGACTTAAGAACCATCAATTTTAAAAGACTAATTTAAAAGAATTATTCTAAAATTTTAAGGTGTTTGCTTATTGTACCAGTCATTTGGTCATTTCCGAGTTCCTGTGAACCTCATCAAAGCGAGGGGGTGGTATTAACCGAGGCTACATAAAGATTTCGAGTGCTCTCATAGCCAGAAATTCTATACAACATGGCTGCCAACTAAGCTGCAGGCACGCGCAAAGGACACATATACGGATAAAATCACGTATGTCCAACATACACAAACGAATACGATTCGTCAAAACACTCTCACCAATCGTAGCATTGATAAAAGATTACGATTTGTCAAAGAAGCCTTACGATTCGTACCTTTGGAACGAATGGTAAGCTCCTCAGTCGATCGGTATACCATTTGTAAACTGCGTCTTATTAACACTTGTAAGCCGCGCGAAAACGAATGGTCGATTGGTACCATTGGTACCGTTGCTACAAGTGGAAAAGTAGTCAGTCGATTGGTTAACCATTGGAATCCATGACAAGACGTAAGCGGGTCTGAACTGGAAGTACCTGAATTCCGTGGTTAATTAAATTGCGGTTTACTTTTAATTGAGGTTGTGTCAACGGTGCCAGGTAAATAAGATTTAAATGTCACCATCCAATTTACAGTTGTCGATTGACATGTCGCATGTATATGGTTCCGATTACCGTTGTAAATGTGAAGTAAAATTAACACAGTGGCTATTCGTACGGCACCCGTACGGCGACTTGTATTTGCTATTCGTACGGGAGTCCGAAGATTTCATAGGATTTCTCTGCAATTCCTGATTCTCGCTTATCCAAATTATTATATTTACCTTTAGAAGGATTAAGTGAATCCAGTGAGCCAGATAAGTTTGCGTACTCTCTGCTCACTAAGCGAACGACCCACTCGCGACACTTCAAACTTTTTCCGAGCTACATAAACTCGCAAATTTAAGAGTTTCCTGGGTTTCACACTCCTAAGGTCCTTGTCTTAGGAGTGTGAAACCCAGGAAACGACAACTCGCTAAAATGACCTCAAATCAGCAAAAGGAGACAGAGAAACAACAAACAGTACACCGTATACACAAGGTATGTCATTTTTTATTGACAATTTTTCGGAATTTTTACTTCCTAAACCCGATCGTAAATATTCCCATACAAACTCTTAAATTTGCGCCGTGATCGCTATTACGCAATATGATCACCACAACTCACAGCTTGAGCTTGGGCCGCCTGAGACGCAATTTCCCAGGGATTTAAGCCGTAATTTTATCAAATTTAACTTCTCTGTGCCCTGTGTTTTTAATTGGAAATCGGGTAAACCGGGTCATCAAACGTGGCTTGTGATATTTCTACAGTGACAGTGAGTTTTCGAACACATAACGGCCAAAATCACAGAAATGTTCTTGTACTGAAAGGAAACCAGAAATGTACAGACTCAATGGCCGAATAATACATGTCATCAAGTCGTAAATGACTCATCTCAGTTTTCCTGTACACACAAAAACAGTTGTGGTAAAGAATTTGTTTTTCCGCGGTTGAAGAATTTTACAGTGAAAATATACAGTTTCGATTACGACACAATCACGTGCATATAAACAGGACACAAGCGTCTTCTACTGTTAGTAGCGTGGAATAGAATTTACTAGCATTCCTAGATTATTCTGTTTTGAGACCACAAAGTTGTCATAATCTTTTCTTTTTATGCCGAAAGAATATGATCTAAATTTAATCATCGAGCAAATGATACGTTTTCTGAAACGAAGTGCAACATTTTCCCGGAGTGTATTAAGAGGGTAGACATATTAAAATCAAGCGCGCTATTAAATCGCCTTCAGATGCGGTTAGAAAAGACATAAAAAAAGACATCGTGAGCTTGTGAGTGAAATCCTGAAAAAGGTGATCCCACGAGTACTATTGTCAACACAGTACGATAACAAATGCATTAATTAAGGTGAATCGTGAAGAATATGTATATTCATGGCACTACCATGGTAAACGGTTTCTCTCTATTGGTTTGAATTTATTTTAAGTATTATCATATTTGTAAGAAAAAGTTGAGCCGGGTAAAGGAGTCTTATGTGGACAAAATTATCAGATCCCGTGGCATTTGGCGAGCGGTCCTGTTGTGACTAATTGATTTTACGAAGAGGCTAAAAGAACCCGAAAATTGAGTACAACAATTGCACCGGAAAAGAGTTAACTTTTAGACGGAAGCAAAATGCACACGCACTTTTCCATAGAAGAAACACCAGACTGACCCCGCAGAACAAGCGCTATTTTTTGTGTGTGTTTCGCGGGCGAGCGCAAAACGCGAGGTAAACGCGCACTACAAGTCACGCGCGATAGGAGTGGTGAGGAGAAAATAATAGACATGTACATGTTTATGCATACCTCTGTCTTGTTCCATCATATTAACGATGCTACAGTAAACCGTATAAGGAGAAACAACCTTCAGTCTTGTGGAAAAAATTATTTCATGCTATTTTAGAGCGTGTATGTAGGGGGGAGGGGGGGGGGGGGTATTCACCGTTCTGATCGATATCCATCCGATGCCTGGCTGCACTGGTGACTGCATTGTCACATCATACCATTTAAGGTAGATTCCAACCATCCTGATGGATAAACATATTAAGTAGCCGCATTGGGGTTTTTTAATGTTACATCAGACCGTGTGAGGTGTGCCAGCCGCCGCTCTGATGGATCGGAAAATTAAGGGCCGAGTTGCTTCGTTAGCGTTTTTTCATGTTACACCATACCGTATAAGGCGTACAGCCTGCCGTTCTGATGGCTAAAAATTAAATGCTGAGTTACTGTATTAGCGCGTTCTATGTCACATCAGACCGTATCAGGTGCGTCACCCGCCGTTCTGATGGATAAAAAATTAAAGGCTAAGTTGCTGTGTTAGCGCGTTCTAAGTTACATCAGACCGTATCAGTGAGAATAAGTGAGAATAACATGAGCCGTTCATTCTATGGCATATTGAATGAGATTACAGACGCCTCAAGGAACCACAAAGATTTTAACTGTGTCCCCTCATGACCTTTGTTGACAGAAAGCCGTGGCTTATAACACCTTTTACCGTCTAGGAGTATATTCTCCATCGGGGGCAAAAGAGAAATATGAAAGGAATGCGGGGTTTTTTACCACACATTCCTTTGAGATACTTCTAGTCAGACCCCGCTGCGTCTCGTCATGCTCATGTCGAATACACAAACGGTTACCATTTGTTCATAACGAGCCAGAGGTTCTTAGCAACCAAAAAAAGACTTCGGCACCCCTTGGAGATAGCAGGCAATTTGCCTGGTATCTTCGCGGGAAGTCGAATATCTTGGAGCATTCCAATGACATATAATCCATTCTAGCGGTCACTTCTGTTTCGCTTGGGGCGTCAATTTTAACGCGAAAGTGTTATAATCCTTATGCCGGAAAGTTCTTTCTTTGCGAGATTTTAATTAAATTTCTATATATCTATAACTCATGACGTGTGTGCAAAGAGCAAAGACAAATTACATTTTTTGCCACAGTTATCTCCGGAAAAGCGATGAACTTTAAACAGGGACACCCGGCAGTTTGTTTTAGTGGAATCTTTCCGCGGAGATTCAGAGTTAAATTGCAATAAAAACATCTACGTTTATTTGGCGGAATCGTGATTATTTGTCGTCACACGGGAAAAGAAGGAGGCAAACACGGCAATTATGATAGTGACAAAATTCGTGATTTACTTTGTCTATATATAAGCTTTTGTAAGCCGGTTTCCTTGTCTGACAATAAAAGTATACTTACCGACCTTGAGGTAGCCACTAACCCAATAACTTAACGGCTACCTATGGGTCGGAATATATACTACCGACCTTAAGCAAACCCATATTAATACCAGTTCGGTTAGTTTTTCGAGATCCAACATAAGCTTGCAGAACCTTGGAAATACGGGAAAATCTTCAGCTAAGGCCCGGTTCATACGTCGAACTTTACATGAGCCGAACCTAATCATTTGGTTCGGCGCATGTAAAGATCAACGTATGAATCAGTTAGGATCAACAGATTTGTATTTGGGTCGACCCGTCGTTCTATTCGACTGCGCCAGTCCAATAGAACGGCAAAAGTTCGACTTCGATTCAGACGTCGAAGTTTTACATGTGCCGAACCAAATGCATACGTTACGTATAAATTATATAAATTATATCTATCCCAGAGGTCTGCGCGTTCCATCGACTTGGCATGCGCAAAAGACTTCATTCTGGACAAGATGGCGGGAAAAGAGGAATGTGCTTGTTCTTCTTGTTTCGAAGCAAAGTAATATACATGTCTGAGATGCGAAAGATTAAAAAAAATCTATTTTTGATGTGCACACGCACTTCAAACCGACAGAAACTTTCCAATACAGGCTATATCAAAGGCGAAGCCTCAAGACTTCTCAGAAAAAAATCTTCAAAAACAACATTTGAAGGAAACATTACTCTTTTCAAACAGAGATTACGCTACAGAGCTTACCTCGATAACCTTATATATAAAACTCTTTCAGAAGTCAATTTCCGCGAAAAAATGTGGGCACTACAAAACAAACAAAAAACGCGCAAAAACATTTTGCCGTTTGCTAGGGAATATCGCCCTTTTGTGCCTAACCTAAAACAATTCAGATGAGTAAATGGCACTTGATAGAAAATCAGCCTCTGCTAAGAGAGATCTACTAAGACCCTTCCCTACTTTCGTAAAGAAAAGGGAGATCTTTGAAAGACGTATTAGTAAGAGCAAATTAGCTTTGAAGGTCATATTCTTCCTATCTCGACCAATAGGTGCCGTGTTTGGCTTGTCTTCATTATTTTAGCAAAGAAGCTCTTCCATGCCAGAATTCATCTTTCCCGCCATTTTGATTTAAAAAAAATCTTTTTGAGTAAAAGCAACAGCCGCTGACCACGAAAAGCTATTTTCTCACTTTAGCTTTAATTGAGTTCGACTTCAGTTAGGTTCGACGTCTGAATCAACTGTCGAACTTATTTATTTGGGTCGACCTCAATAGATATTAGGTTCGGCTCATGTAAAATTCGACGTATGAACCGGGCCTAAGAAACACGAGCAGTCATTTTCGGGCCTGATTAGATGGCTCATTCCTATGCCAGTGTATCGCTACAACTTGTCAGCCTGGTTTAATTTTTACTGGTAAAGCGGGCGGTTAAATCTATCTTTTCCAATTTATAAATTCTGCTGCATTCCGACAGAGTTCATTTTCAGTAAAGCGATTTTTTGGCCGTTTCTTTTTAATGGAATTGCAAAAGGGCGAAAATCAGCCTTATTTATAAAGTCTGTTGCACTGCGATGAACTGTTGACCTATTTCTATGAGTCGGGTCGATTTATCCTTTTCGTCAACTCACTGTCAAGGCAAATCGGTCCGATAAAATTACGTGTAAATCAACTCAGGCTAAATCGGCCCTATAAATCATTACGCGTACCATAACCTTAAACAAAGAAAAATAATTAATACACACTTCAAATACTTTAGACTGTCTGGCCATTATTTTATACACACCGGTAAAAGAACAGCGAACTGTCTCAATTTCCGAATCGCAAACGGTATTCCAAAGTGGTAAAGTCATAAGCTGAATGTGGGTTTTTTTTATGGCTCAAACTAACTGTGTGGCGAAATTATTTAAAATTACTTTGATTAAAGAAGTAGTAACTTTATCCTAAATCTTCCCTGGGACAACTTTTTTCATCAGTTCAATCTCTGACGCCGGCAGGATGAACCTGAAAAGATAATAACACCCGCCTACGTTTACAACGTGCCTCTTAAAAAAAGTATATTGTTTGTGTTATATATCCCAGAGCACTCAAACAAACAGTGATTTTAGGACTTCAACCTGGAGGAACCAGAAAAGATATGTAACATCAACCTTGGTTTACGATGTTCGCCTAAATTTTTTTGTTGTGTGTGTGTGTGTTATATATCCCAGTGCACTCAAGTATGCAGTGATGCTAGGACTCTAACCTGGATGAACCAGAAAAGATATATAACATCAGCCTAGGTTAAAAAATATGTTCGCCTAAAAATATTATTTTCCTGGTGTTATATATCCCAGAGCAATCAAGCATATACTGATGCTAGGACTTCAACCTGGATGAACCAGAAAGGATATATAACATTCGCCTTGCATGGTTTATAATGTTAGCCTAAAAAACTTCTATTGTTTATGTTATGCATCCCAGAGTACTCAAGCATACAGTGATGCTAGGACTCTAACCTGGATGAACCAGGAAGGATATACAACATCCGCTTTGGTTTATAATGTCCGCCTAAAACAATTATATTGTTTATTTAAACGATCCCAGAGCACTCAAGCATACAGTGATGCTAGGCCTCTAACCTGGATGAACCTGGAAAAATATATAACATCCGCCTAGGTTTATAACGTTCGCCTAAAAAAATTATTTTGTGTATGTTTACATATCCCAGATCACTCAAGAATACAGCGATGCTAGGACTCTAACCTGGATGAACCAGAAAGGATATATAACATCCGCCTAAGTTTATAATGTTCGCCTAAAAAAGTATTTTGTGTGTGTGTGTGTGTGTGTGTGTGTGTGTGTGTGTGTGTGTGTGTGTGTGTGTGTGTGTGTGTTATATATCCCAGAGCACACAAGCATGCAGTGATGCTAGGACTCTAACCTGGATGAACCAGAAAAGATATATAACATCAGCCTAGGTTAATAAATATGTTCGCCTAAAAATATTATTTTGCTGGTGTTATATATCCCAGAGCACTCAAGCATATACTGATGTTAGGACTTCAACCTGGATGAGCCAGAAAGGATATATAACATCAGCCTTGGTTTATAATGTTTGCCTAAGAAAGTATTTTTTTTTGTGTGTGTTATATATCCCAGAGCACTCAAGCATGCAGTGATGCTAGGACTCTAACCTGGATGAACCAGAAAAGATATATAACATCAGCCTAGGTTTATAAGTATGTTCGCCTAAAAATATTATTTTGCTGGTGTTATATATCCCAGAGCACTCAAGCATATACTGATGCTAGGACTTCAACCTGGATGAACCAGAAAGGTTATATAACATTCGCCTTGGTTTATAAAGTTCGCCTAAAAAACTTATATTCTTTATGTTATACATCCAAGAGTACTCAAGCATACAGTGATGCTAGGACTCTAACCTGGATGAACCAGAAAGGATATACAACATCCGCCTTGGTTTATAATGTTCGACAGTTGGACAGAGTAAATGACGAGTTAAAGAGACTTTGTGATGAAGACATCATAGGGCCGGTCACACAGCCTACAGACTGGCTCTCAAACATTCTGGTAAAAGAGAAACCGAATGGAAAACTTCGTATATGTATTGATCCAAGTCAAACGATTAACAAGGCCATCAGGAGACCCAAGTACACAATACCGACGATTGAAGAAAAGCTTCCACAGCTGACGAAAACCAAAGTATTCACCATTCTTGACGTATCTGAAGCTTTTCACACCGTCGTGATGGATGAAGAGTTTTCTCTACTTACTACGTTCCAGGGACCAAACGGCCGCTACTGTTATACTTGCATGCCATTTGGGGTCGCCTCGGGACCGGAGGAGTATTAACGGCACCAACATGAATTCTTAGACGGCTTACACAGGGTAATAAACATTGCCGACGACATCTGTGTTTTTGGATGCGCAGATTGAAAAGAGGAAGCTGACATCGATCACGACAAAAAATTCACGAGCCTGTTAGAAAAATGCAGCAACCATGACCTGCGACTATCGGCAAAAAAGCTGCAGTTTAAATCTCCCTCTTTCCCTTTCATGGGACACAAGCTTACCGACAAAGGCGTAGAGCCAGATCCAGCTAAAGTAGCTGCAATTACAGAGATGCCAACGCCCATTGACAAATCTGGAGTGCAACGTTTTCTTGGCATGTGCCAATACTTAAGCAAGTTCTGTCATAACTTGTCAGAAACAGTTCTTCCATTGAGGGACTTGACCAAGGAGGATTCTGCATTCCTTTGGTCAAACAATCATGAAACTCGGCAAAGAACTTCATCGCTTCAGCAACCGCATTACACTACTACGACACAACCCTCCCCGTGACGCTACAAGTGGATGCATCTGAGATGTGATCTGTGGCGTATTGCTTCAAAATGATCAACCTGTTTGTTATATGGATAAATGGCACCAGTACCTTTACGGAAAACACGACATAACGGTACACACAGATCACCAGCCGCTCGAGACAATTTTCAAGAAGACTCTCAGCAAAGCTCCTCGCAGACTGCAAAGGATGATGCTGAAGTTACAAAGATATCAGTTCACTGTCCGATACAAGAAAGGGAAGGAACTTTACGTTGAAGACACTTTGTCTCGCTCAGCTGTCACTGATCAGCCCTCCTCCACTGCCAAGCAAGAACACGAAGTGTTCCGTCTGGAAATAGCTGCAACGAATAAGACAAGAAACCGCCAAAGACCCAGTTCTAGCATCCCTGCTCATGGTGATAATGAATAGGTGGCCTTCCTGAAAGAAAGGAAGCCCCAGAGGTACTGAGACTGTACTGGAATTTCAAGGATGAGATTTCAGTTTGTAACGGTGTCCTCTACAGGTCCCATCAAGTAATTGTCCCAGCCACTCTACGAGACGAGATGTTACAGAAAATACACAAAGCGCACTAGGGAGCCGACAGCAGTACAAGATGAACACGCGAGTCTCTTTTCTGGCCAGGAATGCAGGCAGCAATCAGGGAGAAATATTTATCATGTGGACTTTGTGCCCAGTACCTAAGCGAGCGACCGCGAGAACAAATGAAATCCCATGAGATACCCACTAGACCGTGGTCCAAAATAAGTGCCGACCTTTTTCAGCTGGATGGAAGTAACTACCTCGTTATGGTTGACCATTACAGCTACTTCTTTGAACTAGACCCCCTCGGTGGGAACACATCAGCCAACTCAGTCATTCTATCCATGAAAAGACAGTTTGCTCGATACGGAATTCCAGACGAGTGCATATTCGATAACGGCACACAGTTTGAAAGCCACGAATATTCACGTTTTGCTCGAGAATACGGTTTCATCGTACGCAAATCGTCACCATACCACAGCCGAGGGAACGGAAAGGCGGAGTCCGCAGTCAAAATTGCGAAGAACATTCTGAAAAAATCCCGCCATGAGGACCCCTATCTGGCACTCTTAGCGTACCGAAACACACCCCAGCAAGGATATGATTACTCGCCAGCACAACGCCTTATGTCTAGAAGACTATGGGACATCATCCCTACAGCTTCACGTCAATTTGCCCCACATACAGTGTCCCCAAGTCTAGTACAAGAAAACATTTCAGAAAGGAGACGGAGATCATAGGCTAAGTACGACAAGAGGGTGTCTGCGCCGCTTGCCGAGTTCTCAGAAGGAGATAAAATGTACGTGAAACCTAGGCCAACGAAAAAAAAAACAACCCTGGATCTATGGAGAAGTAATTGTAAGACCCGCCCCAAGGTCCTGCCTCGTGAGCACAGCAATGAGACCAGTTCGGCGAAACCACGCACAAAAAAGGGAGGCAAAAGCAGAGCCAGTCGACAACTATAATGGAAGACTGGACCGATTTGAAACTGCATCCCTACCATCTGAAGGTGGACCGATAGAGGAAACGGATCAGCCAGTTGAACAGGAACCTACACCGCCACCTCGCCGTTCAACCAGAGAACGTAGACTTCCCTCAAGCTTCAATGACTGTCTTATGGAATAAACACTCTTGCAGGCGTTTAAAAGAGTTAAGACACTGTATTCGAGAGTTAAAAGACTTTGTTTGCCCTAGAACAGCTCAGAGAAATAGCGTTTAAGTTAACAGTATAACGAACATTCTGTTAGTTATTTTTCTTATCTTCCAAAAGGAGAAAGGTGTTACAACATGTGATAATCACTTGCACATTCATCTGCACCTTAGTGTCTAATAATCATATGCACTTGCATTGTCACGCACGTATCCAGATAGTGTGTATTTATTGCTCGCAGCAACTTAATGTCTTCAGTTTTCAACATGCTACAGGACAATAAACAAGAGAATAAGGGGGGGAATTATAAACTATTGCATTTTTTGTCCTTGCCGCCGAAAATGCAACTTTCCCCAGCTCAAAAATCGATAAAGCAACGATTCAACAGCACTTCAATCGAAGGAGACGTCAGGATAAAATCATTCTAGGCAGTGCCTTTTTTGATCGAAATCAACTCATAAATGAACGCAATATTTTCTTACTGATCTCTTGAATTAGTGTTGACCTTCATGCCTTCCTTCGTGCGCAGAGAGAAAATAGTTTCTCCAATACGTTTCCCCAGCTTCACATTCAAAAGATGTGATGTTAAGCTAACAAAACGAATGTTTTTCTCCTCAAAAAACGTCCACTAAAGCAGTCCCTTTTTTAACCATAAAGCAGCATTTTTTGTGAATGAGACATACGGCAGGTTGGAGCCATTAGCAAAAATGCTTCTATAACCGGTTTGTTTTTGTTCACCTTTGGCAGCCATTTTAGTTTTTCTCGTTTTCTTGGTCAATTGTAAGCCCTGTTAAAATAGCGAGGCCACTGAACATAAGAACTGGCCGAATTTCGAAAAAAAAGTGGGAAGAAGCGAAAATGTTCCGTGTATCAACAAGCCGATAACGGCTTCAATCACAAATTCGCTCAAATTTCCTTTTATTCTGCACTCAGCACCCTTTCTACTTCATAAAAAGGAGCTTTCTTTGTTGCTGGTCGATTCTTTTAAAAATTCAGCAGCACTCACATCTTTTAAAGCCTTGTAAAATGACCCACTTACTCATTTCTATGGCTTGAATAGAAGGCATCGTGTATGAGATTCGTTTTCGACTTAGGCTGTGCTTAGGGCGCTTCGTTTTCCGGATTTGATTTCCTTCCTTTTCGACTTGTGGAAAAGAAGAAAACAGCTCCTAAAGATATATGAATTAAACCCTACGTAATAGCACTTTTTACGTATTCTGAGTTTAATGATTTATTACCTGATTGTGTTTCAAAAATTAGTTTATTATGAACGAAAGAATACGCAGTTATGATACGCGATCAGCCTTTAATTTAACTACTGATTAAAGCTGGGTAAATTATGGGAAATTCTCGTTGTAATATCGGGGTCACAAAAATGGAATAATTTTACCAGTTAGTTTAGTGAATTTCAAATCGTCTAGACTGTGTTTAAAAAGTCTACCCATATGTAATATAAAAACAACCGCCTTGCGAATAATTAGCTCTGCATGCTGCGTTTTTAAAGGTTTTAACTTTTATTTCAGTTCGCTTTGTACCCTTCCAATGTGATTGAACACTGGTAACTGTTAACTCGGGATCTTCTTCGAGAAGCTCAAAAGAGCTTGCTCCAGCCTGCATTGTATGAATCTAGGCTAAACACGTCAGTAAGGGAGATGAAAATATTAATTGCTGTATCCAGAGTGCAGACGAATCCTACCTCCTTTTTGTTGTTGCTCGCAGGCTACAATTGTTGTATAGTCTCGAGTTATAAGTGCAATACATGGAGTATATTTATTGTTATCGTTGGTCAAACAATCGCTTTTCTAACTGAAGGTGATCGCTTTGGGATCGCACAAGTAATCATACATAAGTTGCCTGGCTAACAAATAAATGCATGAGCAAAGTTTAGGGTTAATGAACAATAATGAAGCATTTCTGTTTCCAGTCGAAATTTTAGTTGTTTGTGCGCCACTCCACAAACCCTGAAAACCATTTCGGTCCTTTTGGATTTGACATATACAGCCAAGCACAATGTTAAAGGAAGGGAGGGGAGGGGAGGGGAGAGGGGAGAGCAAGGGGTCTTCTTTGCGGTGTTCTGCCTTCCGGTCATTTCAGTTCTTACGGTGTTTCGGTAATTTGGATTTCTGACATTTCAATGTAAAACGGGCATTTTTTTCTTTTCAAATTTTGGCTTGTTATTGACTCAAAAATAATAACAATAATAATAGCCAAAGACACAATTTCTAAAATTTCCAGCATTTTTCTGGCAAAACATAGATTAAGAAAGATAAATTTTGTCACTTGTGGACACAACTGATTAAACAAACCGTTTACCTTTTGAGACTGTTAATAAATCAACTTTCAAAACAAATAAGCCAAACGCATAAACAATTCTTGCCATATTCTGGGCGATCGAAAGAAAACTCTCAAGCTTACAACTGTTGTAATTAATCCTGGTTTTAAAATGAACTTATTGTACTTATCCCACGCGGCCGTTTTATCGGGTAATAAACATTGTTTGAAGGGTGAAACAAACTTACATGATCTGCTATGTTACTTCACTTGGACTAAGAAGCAAATTGCTTCGCTGGAAATTATAAATTTCGATTTCCTTTCCATCACAAAAACCTTAAAATGATATTGAAAGTATTTCGTTAATTTGCAACAAAACTTACAAACCAAGACTTTCTTTGGTCATTAAAACTAGTCCAATTTATTTTGAATTGATTTTAGTTTCAACTCTCCCACTTTTTTTAGATGCAGCAAATTCATTTACACATGTGTACAGTCAATCTTTCCGACTGAATCTTCCATGCCTTCTCTAGTGCTTACGATTCATCTAGAGAGTGATACTCGGTACTCATTATTCATAACTTCTTAAAATTTTTGAAAATTCTAATTTTTATTTTCAGAATTGCTGAATCTTTCAAAAATTTCTAAATCGGTATTCACAATAAATATTTATGTGTATAAGGAGATTATTTTAAAAAAATTGGGCTCTTGAGATGTGTTGTACTTTATCGAGCCCCAGCATTTTTGACAATAACCTCAGGTTGTAAGGACAGTCTCTATTCAGAAACAAAACTTGGTAAGTAGAACAATTGAGAAGTTTTACCTTTCATGTTACGAATGAAAAATATCGTGTAAGAGCATTGGAAATGCTTAGCGTCCATCTTTGTTTCAATTTACAATTTCTGAGTCAGAAAAGGAGCTCTTCAGTTGCCAAAAGGTTAGAACTCGGTAATTAGAAAAGTTTTGCCTTCATGTTGTTTCTTGAACCGTTCCGCTTGGACGCTATAGTTTCTCCGAGTGAATTTATATCCTGCGAATGCCTTTCCATTTTTTGATTTTCAGGGGCAATTGAATAACATAAGCAAACCAAAAAATATAAAGGAAAGCAAACGATGAAATAACGAGTTGTTTGCGCTCTATCCTTCTAGCGCACTTGGACTATTCGCAAGTTTATTACCAAAACCGCAGCGTAAAACATTTCATGGAAAGTTCGTCTCTTACGAAGCGTGATAAAAGTGAGGGATCACGCTATTACTTGGAAACGGACCTGTCTCTTTCTAATTCTGTGCATGATATAAAAGACGTCATGCGCTTTTTTCCAAAATTAAATCACTAGTTTTAACCTAAAGTACTTTGTCATTATTTATCGTCAATAGCACCGGCAACTGTTTAGGTGATGTCCTTGGTGTTTCGCCGCCATGACAAAAACGATTAATTGGAAAAAGAGGAGGAGAGAATGACAAAAATTCCTGATCACTGAAAGATTGAAAAACGAGGCTATTATTGCACCTCATTTTCTATAACTCTATCACATATTACAGCTATCGAAATAAAAAAGATACTCTATGAAATTAAAATTAAGAACTATCATGATATATCTATACAAGACGTGAAGCAATTCCATGTACGAAATTGTCATTTCACGAACGATTATTTTGAAAATCTTCGTTTACTGGTAACAGGACCAAACCGCGACTAAAAAAAAAGATCCATTTCTAATAAAAATTTAAAGTACTATATAGTAGCTAAAGATGAATTATAACAAACAGAATGTGATACAAAATGAACGTAATTTAAGGAGAAAACGATTTTTTTACTAACTGTTATCAACATGATACCAATATAATCATTTTCCGCTCGAGAGCAGACTCATTTCCAGTCCTTACGTTTTTATTATTGAAAAAAAAAAAAAAAAAAAAAAAAAAAAAAACAAGAAAAGCTAGCGAGCTATCTCGTCGTGATTTTAGCAAGCTCTTCTAGCGACTGATCGTTAATTCAGACAAGAAGATAGACGAAGTACAAATCAATTACTCTAAGAAGCATTAGAGCCGCCAGGAAAAACATTTAGTATCTTAACCGCTCCAGAGTTCTTGCAAGGAACAAGGGCACAGGATGCGTTTGTCAAAACAACGAGGGAAGATCGTGAAATTGCTTGCGTAGTAAACAAAGAAACACTCACCCGAGAAATCGTTGAAAAGCTTTTCCAGTCTGTTCAGCTCGGCCTGGCTGACACAAAAAATCCTTCGCAGCTTCAAAACACTGTTTGCTTTTACCTTAACCTTTTGAAGCCAGAAATTTGTGGAAAAGTTTTTGCCAGAGTGGTTGGCGCACCAGCAACCGAGTACTCAATTTTTAATTTGATGCAAAACGCTCTCGATTTCAAATTTGAACAAGGCTGCCGCTTTCATTCCTGCCGGTCCGCGGGGAAAATGATACAAGTTTCTTTTATTTTTTTTTTTTAAAATAAAGATCGCCTACAGTTCTTCTGCTATAAACCTGTGTTTTGTTATCAATGTGTTGAAAAAGTGTTATGAGTGTGTGGAATAATAAAACAATTATCATAACGTAAAATAACATAATATTTTATTCAAGAAATCAACGAAAAAATAAAATAAAAGCACTTCCTGAAAGTTGAAATAGTGATGTTAGCCCTATGTAAAATAATTTCCCCAAATAAACATTCTAAAATCTAAATATAAATGCGCGCCTTTATTTATGATCATAAAAATTAATTCATAGGATGACAAAAACCTGTCCGAATAAAGGAAATTTCATGTCTCAAACCTATGGAATGCGATGGACTTGAAAATGTTTCGAATCTTGTTAATACATGATGCGAAAAAAACTTTAAAGCTTGAGTCGACTTTTGCTGTTTTGTACCGCTAACCTCTACGAGCTCCTATCCCACTCTTCATGTCCACTATACGTTTTACGGCCGTCGATAAAACCCGGAACATGGAACATTACGGAACATTCCGGAACATCCCGGAACATTCCGGAACAACCCGGAACACGAAAAAAAAAATTAATAAAAATAAAGGAAAAATAAAAAAAAGTGTGTATATTTATTAAATAAAATGAAATTACATTGTATCCGAAAAAAATTCATATAAGAAGAAGTACGGAGTAGGTGGGACGGTAGTATAAATGGGGTAGATGGGGTATGTACTTCAATGCTCATGTATCCCTTATTATAATAGGGAATATGAAGTACCTACGATAAATGGGGTGTTGTAACTGACCACACTGAATGAAGGTGCGAGTACTTTCCCGCTATTTGCAGCACGTGCTTATCGTCCGCTACGCCAGAAAAGGAACCGTTCCGGCTCGGCTGACCAAAAAATCAATTTCCTGATGTTCGGAGTGGAACTAAAAGTCGTTCGCGCAGTCTTTTTACCAAAACCCTCCCGGGCTTCCCGCGTCTTCGCCTAGGGCCTCACGTTCCGTATTTGTACTCCTTTGTTGGTCGTTCGGGAGCTTGGATCCGTTTCTCGAACGAAACTATTGTTACTGCGCATACGTTCTGCGCATCTTAAGACACTCGGGTTTCCTATCGGTGGTGCCTGCTAATACAGGAATATTTTTGCGCGGTTTAAAACTATGCGGAGAAAGCAGAACTTAACAAACGCTTTTGGTATCTCGAAAGAAAATTGGGAGTAGCCACGCATTTTTCAGAGATAACTAAGCTTCAAGTTAGGAAAAATTCCCATCCATTGCTTCATATTTTGGCGCTTTTTAGAGATATTATTGCTTAGTTATCTCTGAAAAATGCGTGGCTACCCCCGATTTTCGTTTTGGATTCCAATAGGCCTTCCTAATTAAGATCTGCTTTTCCCGCATAGTCATAAACCGCACAAAAATACTTCGATATTAGTAGGCACCATCCTTAAGTTTCTTACCTTCTTCCAGTGTGGTCAGTTAAAACGCCCCATTGTACTACCGTCCCACCTACTCCGTACTTCTTCTTATATGAATTTTTTTCGGATACAATGTAATTTCATTTTATATAAATATACACACTTTTTTTTTATTTTTTCCTTTATTTTTGTTTAATTTATTTTTAATTTTTCTTGTATCTTAATTTTTTTTTCGTGTTCCGGAATGTTCCTAAATGTTCCATGTTCCTGGTTTTATCGACGGCCTACGTTTTACATTAAAGCGAACAACTACAAATCAGTTCGTCAACTCTACAATTGGTTTTTCATTAATTGAACAGCATCGTCTATGTGAGTTGTTTGAGAACGATTACAGGATTCAGAAGAAAGGCAGGGGGCCAAATCGCATAGTGTTGTATAGTTTTCGAGTAATTCGTGTTACACATCCGTTCATGCTATCGTTGGTCAAGCAATCCTTTTTTTCTATGTCAAGATGATCGCTTTGGACTTGCGTAAGTAACCATACATGAGTTGTCTGGCTAACAAAAATAAGCGAAGTTCAGCGTTATTGATCAATAATAAAGCATTCCTGTTTCCAGTCGAAAGATTAGTTGTCTGGGCGCCACTCCACAAACCCTGAACACCATTTTGGTCCTTTTAGATTTGACATAAATTTTGGCTTGTTATTGACTCAAAAATAATAACAATAATAATAGCGAAAGGCACAATTTCTAAAATTTCCAGCATTTGCCTGACAAAATATAGGTTAAGAAAGATGAATTTCAGTTAGCACGTAAATTTTTACTATCGTGCCGATTTTGTCACTTGTGGACACAACTGATTAAACAAACCGTTTACCTTTTGAGACTGTTAATAAATCAGCTTTCAAAACAAATGAGCCAAACGCATAAACAATTCTTGCCATATTCTGGGCGATCGAAAGAAAACTCTCAAGCTTACAACTGTTGTAATCAATCCTAGTTTTAAAATGAACTTATTGGACTTATCCCACGCGGCCGTTTTATCGCGTAATATACTTTGTTTGAAGGGTGAAACAAACTTACATGATCTGCTATGTTACTTCACTTGGACTAAGAAGCAAATTACTTCGCTGGAAATTATAAATTTCGATTCCCTTTCCATCACAAAAACCTTAAAATGATTTTTAAAGTATTTCGTTAATTTGCAACATAACTTGCAAACCAAGACTTTCTTTGGTCACTTAAACTAGTCCAATTTACAAATAGGCAAAGTTCAGGGTTATTAATCAATAATGAAGCATTCCTGTTTCCAGTCGAAATTTTAGTTGTTTGTGCGCCACTCCATAAACCGTGAACACCATTTCGGTCCTGTTGGATTGTTTGTCAACAAGGACTAAATATTAAGGAAGGGAGGGCAGTGGAGGGGAGAGGGGAGAGCAAGGGGTCTTTGCTGTGTTCTGCCTTTCGGTCATTTCAGTTCTTCTGGTGTTTCGGTTATTTAGATCTCATGGTGCCACATGAAACCTAGCATTTCGAAATTCGGATTAGGTATTTTGTCATTTTTTTACTCGTTTTGGACCCAGAAAGAGAGTCAAAAGCCAGTGTTTAAAGACTGTTCAGTATTTTCTGGCAAAATATACGTTGACAAAAGATGAGTTTTTGCCCATACATTTTTACTATTGTGCCGATTTTGTCACTTGTGGACACAACTGATTAAGCAAACCGTTTACCTTTAGAGACTGTTAATAAATCAGCTTTCAAAACATATTTGTCAAACGCATAAACAATTCTTCCCATATTCTGGGAGAAAGAAAACTCTCAAGCTAAGCTGTGATCAATCGTCGTTTTAAAATGAACTTATTCGAATAATTTTTAATTAAATCAAGTGATTCCACGCGACTGTTTTAATAGCTAAAAACTTTGTTTGGAGGATACCCAAACTTATTTGATCCACTATGTTAATTAGCGTCGCTTTGAAGAAGCAAAGCGGTCAGCAAAGGCTTAATTTTGGATTTCCTGATTTTCAAAAGCATTTTGAAATGAAATTAAAATGATTCATTTGTAAAATTTAATGTTTAAATGCCAGCAAGACCATTCGATCAAAGAACTTAATTTCAGTCTCGACAGAACGTGCCATTAATTAAAGACGCCAGAATTTAATTTATTAGAATATAATTAAACCCCGCAATCCTAAATTCATTATTTTATGGTTCATTGTTACTTACTCTACATTATTTCAATTACATTCCCTTGTTACCTAGTTAGACCGGATTAGCTTTGAAGTTCGATTTATTTTTTTATTATTAGAATAAATTTTTCAGTATTACTTTAATTTTCACTATGACAATTGTAGGAATTATTCCCCCTAAGGCCTTTCTGGTCGCTAGGAAAGACAAATAGTTCTTATTACGCGACTGTATTGTAGTGTATCAAGAGAGGATGAGGCTCTCTCCAGTGTATTCAACAGCACAGTTTATCGTGAATCTAGTAGTACGAGATATTGAAAATATAATAGAATCTATAAAACTATTTGTCTCAAAAATTTGAACAGCTGCCTTAATCTGCCAAAGGTCGCTAATTTGGTATTCAAAGTAAAGACGAATGTATAACATAGACAGATCCAGAATACAGTTTTTATTCCCGACTGGAACCTCCCGCAGTAAGGTCTATCACTCTCAGGAAACCGTACTTGGTAAGTTGAGAAATTAGAAGTTCTAAAATGCAAGACGTGTTTCCTTATTGCTGTGTACAAGTCTTGATTCAGAAAAGCCAACCTACCAAAATGTATTCCAGAATATTTTTCAGTGTCAATGGGGTAAGAAAAGCACAACAAAATTCACCTCTGTCTTTTTTAATTACGGAATAGTTAATGCTCCTGTATGTAGTGTCCTGCATGAGCGGATCAAACTAAACAAATTTGCCTGCCATGCTTAAAAAGGTACAAGAAACAGCAGTGGTAGTAATACATAGTTTAAAAAAATCATCTTTTTGTCCTTGGTAGCTGCCTCTCAAAAATAAAATAAAATAAAATAAAAATTGGACGGCATGCACTTCGTAAAAAATCACTGACCAATATCTGAATGGTTTGAGACGCTACGATTTCATTGCCTTTCTTGAAAGTAAGGACTGTAGTATCTCATGAAAGTGCCAAAGGAAAACAAAAGACACGAAAAGAATTGAAGTCAGGTAGTTCTTCATTCCATATTATCATTGATACGTCAACAGAGTCTTGGACTAATTCATGGGCTAATACATATCATAATGTACCTTATTAGCTTGTAACTTTTAAAACAGTACAATTCTCACAAGCTTTAATCAACTCTTATTCACCTCATCAAGTTATACGCTCTCATCAACTGTTACGTATTCTCCAAGTGTAACTTAGCTAAGCAAAGTATCCGTGAAATGCGTCAATTAAAATTACTGCTAAATAGGTCAACCTAGAATTTAGAATTTTTGGCATGGAAAGCTAAAATAAACACTTGGATCATGAAAACCACGAGATCTCTTATTTCATTTTTATTTTCGCTCAAGTGGAAAGGAAACGTCGTTTTGAAAATCAAATTTTTTTCCGCATTCTTTTAACAGCAACAAGACGAATATGTGCGTGAATTTGAGTTTCTTTCCTGGCACATCCAGGTGTAAACGCCAGAAAGTCGACATGATGAAATCTCAGTTCTTTTTAGTTTATTATTTCACAGCTCTAGAATAGTACAAGCAAGTATATTGTAAGCATTGTATATTCCTGGTCTAAATTTTACCCTCTGTCCGTTTTTTACGCCCGGTCGGTAGTCTACGTTTTACACTGACCGATTAAGTAATAAATTTTAGAAAATAATAAAGGTTCTGACGGTAAAATCCGAACTGTTGGCTGTTGAATTCCCATAAGAACTCGAAAATTTCGCAGAAATTCCATGGCCTGAATAATGATTTGAGATGTCCGCCAGCTCGACGCCTGGATAAAACAACAAATTGCACTCGAAACACAATTTTTTCGCCGTTATTTCTCGGATTTCCGCTGTCGAAACTGTTGAGTATTCCTTAGTAGTTGTTCTTTCGATTTACTATTCCGAAAAGGTGTGTTTTCCTTCGGAAAACACGAAAATCGGCTACTAAGAAGTTTGCCGTCCGGGGTCTTTGCGGTGTTCTGCCTTCTGGTCATTTCAGTTCTAACTTACGGTGTTTCGGTTATTTGGATCTTATGATGGCAAATGAAACCTAGCATTTCGAAATTCGGATAGGTATTTTGTCAATTTCCGAATCGTTTTGGACCCAAAAAAGAGTCAAAAGCCAGTGTTTAGAGATTGTTCAGTAATTTTTTCAGGCAAATATAGGTTAACAAAAGATGAGTTTTTGCACGTAAATTTTACTATCGTGGCGATTTTGTCACTTGTGGACACAACTGATTAAGCAAACCGTTTACCTTTTGAGACTGTTAATAAATCAGCTTTCAAAACAAATGAGCCAAACGCATAAACAATTCTTGCCATATTCTTGAAGAAAGAAAATTCTCAAGCTAAGTAGTAAGCAATCCTCGGCTAGTTTTAAATTGGACTGATTCGAATAATTTAAATGAACTCAAGTGATTTCACGTAGCCGCTTTAATGGGCAATAATAATTGTTTGCCCAAAGGATACTCAAGCTTACTTGATCTGCTATGTTATTTCGCATTGGCTAAGAAGCAAATCGGTCTTCTTAGGTTTTAAGTCTTGGTTTCTTTCCAATCACTTAAACTAGTTCTATTTGCCAATACTGAGTATGACCCATTCATTTCCACAAGTGTACAGTCAACCTTTCCGATTATCTTCACAAGCGCTTACCGTGATTCATCTTTAAAAGAGTGATACTCGGTATTCATTGTTCATAATTTCTCACAATTTTTGCAGAATTTTGTCAGCCGCTTTAAAATTTGCCAAAGACCGCCAAACGCGTGTTGATAATAAATATGTATATTGAATAAGGAGAATTTTCCAAAATAATTGGTCTCTTCAGACATGTTGTACTAATTATCGACGCCAAACCTTCTTGACAAACTCCTCCGGTAGTTAGGACAGTCTCTTTCAGAAAACAAAGCTTGGTAAGTTGAACGATTGAGAAGTTTCACTTTTTATGTTACGACTGAAACATATGGCGTAAGATTACCGGAAATGCTTGGCGTTGTTCTTGGTTTAAATCTACAGTTTCTGAGTCAGAAAAGGAGCTCTTCCAGCGCACTTGGACCATTTGCAATTTTAGCAAAACAATTTGTGTTTTGGAGCCAATGCCCCCAGAAATTAACTTATCTATTAACTTACATTAATTTAGTCCCACCTTGGTCTGGAGAAACGCATAAATTGAAGTAAGACTCAAATCCATAATTCGCAGTTTAGAATAAGGCAGTTAAGGTCGGAACCATTGTAACATTTAGAGTGCGAAATCCAAGCCATAATAAATTGTGACCAAACTGAAACATTTCACGCAAAGTTTGTCTCTTACGGAGAGTGAAAGGGGATTTATATCAGACATAAAATAAAAATTGTTGCTAATAAAATAGTATGATTATTTCATGCATTACGAGTAAAGGAGTTATTTTTTCAACAAGTATATCAATAATTCAGATTTGTCAGAAAGGCAACTACTAAAAGCACTACTCCATTTAAAGTCCTTAGTTTTTTTTTTCTACATTGCCAGCTTTTAAAGTAAATTAGTCATTCGCAATTCGCATTCCCATTTGCATTTTTTTTTTTTTCATTAATGCCAAATTATCTTCACATGTACATAATGTCCAACGTGAGTTCAAATACTGACAACTTTTTACAGTTTTTAGCGTCATGCAATCACAAATTTCCTAACTTTGGCCTTTGAATACTTTCTTCATTTTCCTTTACAGAATCAGGCAGGGATGGCTATCAAAGGAGCAGTGTTCATTTTTGGCGTAATTTTTGTGTCTCTGATGATGGAAGCAGAGGGTTCGTAAAGGGTCGCGTGGTGGTTAACGTTAATATAACAGAATATCACTCTTATGTCTTTTATTTCCGTCCGGTTTCTAATTTCAGTAGTAGAATGTTTGTTCCGTTTTCACCGGTTAAATTGTATCACTCACGGGAAATATTTTGAAAAATATAAAAGGCTAATTTTGCAAGATTGTCGTGAGTTCTAAACCCCGCCAGCAAAAGTTAAAGGGCTGTAGGGTTCAGCTATAGAGGAAAGTGACCTTTTTTTAAATACCATTTCAAATAGAGTTCTCAGATACCTTTTTGATTATTTTAATGTGAAAAACCATGACATTCACCACTACAAAACTAGAAATAATTATTACCTTATTTTGGAAAAAAGTTAACTTAGAATGCACCAAGCGCGCTTGTTTCTACAAAGGTAAAACGTCGTTTTAAAGTTACTCTCCTAAAGTATTTGTGATCTCCTTTTATTTATTTTATTTTTTCTAAACAGGACTGCATTGATAGCAGTTTTCTTCATAAAACTAATGCAGCAATCCTGTATAAATATATTTGAATTATTATTATTATTATTATTATTATTATTAGATTATTTGAATATCATGATGACACCGAAGCGTCCGTTTTTATCGCTCGCTTTTACATCTCTTCGCATTGGTAAATATTTATTGGTGAGAATAATAGTTATTGGAATCGGTATTTAATAACCGAGGACTTCTCGCCAGCGTCATATCAATTTTTAGCTTATGGCTCTCTTTCTCTCTTTACATTCTCTTTATTCAGGTTGTTGTCCACCTAAATGGGTTTCAAGTGAAGCCGCTTGTTACTACGTTATCAATACCCGATTTCAAAGAATGAAAGATGCTCGACACAAATGTCAGCAAATGGGAGGAGACATCGCCGTCATCAGATCTGCCAATGAAAACCAATTTATTTTCGACCTGGTAAAGAAGACAGCTGGATTAGCAGGCTGGGGTGCATGGATTGGCCTTAACCGAAAGGCTGACGGGAGCTTCAAATGGGTTGACGGCACCCCATTAGTGTATGAGGCATGGAATTCTGGGGAACCCAACGGCATTGGAGGCCGCGCGGATTGTGTCCATATGATTTGGAATGATGTAGGAGGAAAATGGAATGACGCCTCTTGTGACTGGGAAGACGTCCGCCCCGGTGTTGTTTGTAAGATGCCAATGCCACGTTGAGGTGACCAGTTCATTGCTAACCAGAAAGCTGTAAACCTGACTGGCATATATAGGACTATAGAAAGCTAAGAGTAACGTGACCATGTTAAAGTAGCCAATTGGTTTCTACCGTTGTACCAGTCAATAAAAGCTCGACTTTTTTTAGAGCGTTGCATGCGCTCTATACATAGCCAAGTTATGTTAATTACTTGCTTAAGGTGAATGAAAAATAAAAGTGGTGTTGGCAGCTTACGTGGTCAAAAAACTTTCTGTGCATGTTCAATTGGGAGACCTCATTGTCTGTGTAACGTTAAGTTTTAATTTGTATCCGAAATGAACCATAAGCTTGAATTATTAAGCTTTAAGAAAATATACACAAAATGGGGTGTTATGCCAAAACAACGAACGGTGCAGTACGCGCGCAGCCAGTTGTCATGGTAGGCTGATACCAGTAATACTCTAAGCAAAGCAAAGCACCTGAAAATGGCTTCGATTCAGTTTATTGATTTCTTATTTGGTTATCATCTTTCCTTTCGCTGTAACGCGGAGAGGGTTTCTTGTTGCCTGTTTAAAAAATTATCACATTCTGTTAACAGTCCTTAAGCTTCCTTTTGCGCATACGTTTTGAATGAAACCGCCAAGAACGTCCCTAACATTATGAATTCTGAAAAACCTAGTATCCCCTTATACATGGGAGAGCTGAGGTGTTTTAGAAAGAATACAGCGTTCCTATACCTTTTAAGTTTACGATCAGGCTACATTTAAAGCGACCTATACGTACAATTATTAAAAATGGATCATTGTATAACGGCAATTCCGGGGATTTGATTGGCTTAGCAGCCATGGTATATGAGCCATTATACCATGCCCGAGAAATAACGACCATTAAATTGTCTTCTGTTTGTTCTTCCAAAGGAAAATCAGCAAGATCTGGCAATATTTCTTGATATTTTTTAATGAGATAATTATTCCGCTCCCGCTTGATGGATATGAGATTATAGCCAACTCGGTGCGCGCTCGACGCCCCTCATCTGTTTGCATACCTCAGCGACCGACTATCACGTAAACGCGCAATCTGATTGGCTTAACAAAGCTGCCGTGTATTGATCGATAGAAAAAACTCCCATCACAAGCGAGCAATTACAAAAACTTTTTGAAAGTGGTCAACTGGGAGATTGATTTCCGAAAGATCCTAAACAATTAAAGCGAACATCGTGGTTTTACACATACCTGTATTTCGGGAGGAGAGGAAGAGAAAACCAACCCAGTTTCACTACAGAGACGTTTTTCCGTCGCCACAAACCCCAGGGTAGACGATATTTTGACCTGTGAAGAGAGTTTCCCGGGGTGGTTGTGTCAACAAAAAGCCATCAAGGTGGCGTAGACGACAACACCGACGAAGCAGACGGCAAAATGTTTGTGGTTTGCGGTTTGTATTGTACCAGCTACTGCATGCCAGATGACCAGTCACATTTCTAAACAGCACATTAATTTCCGAACACGTTCAACAACTGTGCAGTGAACATAGTCAGCAATAACTAAGCTTAACTTTCGATGAATTCTCAGTGGTCCATTTCACTATACAGCCCATTGCACTTCGCTGTCAACTTTTTTCCAGAATTTGAAAATGAAAGGGACTTTCATATTAAGCTCAGTTTGGGCTAGTCCTGAGCTTAACATCATTTTTTCTTCTACGATTTGCAAGTTTCTGAGACTGGGCAATGTATGGCGAGATCCCTGCATATCAAGCTTTGCCTATTGTTATGGTTTAAATTTTTTAAGACAATAAGCCTTTTGTTGTCTGTCCGTAGGGATTTTTCTGTCCTGTTTCGCGAAGTTATAATCGGGTCAAATCGGATTCATTCGACAACTTGTCGCTGATGACAATTTTTTCCCAACGGTAGCCTACTTGGGAAAACGAAAACAAACTTACCGGGGGTACGTGAACAGGTTGGACTAAGTTTTTGTCATACCGCGCGCGCATGTTTCGGCGTAACCCAGCCAAACTGTACTTTACTTTAATTTAGTCGTCAAGTAAGTATTATTTTTTTTAGCTCATGTTTTAGCTTGCAAGCGGCGATGAGTAGCTGGAAGCGATAAGAACGGGGCTGCTGCTACGTTTTATATCAGTTTTATATTCTTTATACGCTATGCTACTTTGAAAATGACTTCTGTTTAAAATTCGTGCATGGCTTAATAATTATTTAACCAATTGCGCCTGGATCTACGAAAACGATAAACGAAATCAGAACTGTTGTCGATTGGCAAGAAGACAAGTTTTTCTTTAGCACCTTTTCACGTTTAAATGATTTCGCATTTTCGTCAATTGTTCCACCGCTAAAAACATCTCAATAAAAAAAAAAAAAAAAAAAAGAAAAGGAGGCAAGAAACAATGAAAACACACCGCTTTATTTCGAGGGTGCGCGAAAAGGCGGGTTTACTTAAGCTATTGTTAGGCCTCGCGTTTTTGTTTTTTGGTCTATTGAACCAAGTAAACATTGCTGTTGAAGGAAAAACAATAGGTGCGATTTTCGCACCTTTTTTCGTTTCAGTGATTTTATTCTCCGGTTTGCCAAAAATTTCCAAGCAAAAATCTTTATCGTCGCATGCATTGAGTAAAAAAAAATGAGTGTGAAAGGCTTGGAATTGCCTGCGCAAACCGTCGTATTTTTTTTTCCTTTTTTGCGTGACGACTCCCTTCCTCGCGCGCGCTACCTTTTGTCACAGGTTTGTCTTTGATCCTACCCACGCGACGCTAATAAAGAGTATTGATCTGCATTTGAAAAGCTCATTTAAATTTTATTCATGATGCTTACATATAAAAGTCTCGTAAACGCAAGTTATAATCACTTTAGACAATCTCTTATTGAGAGAAGAGCAAAGAAACATGACTAAGTTCTATGAAGTATCGAAAGTGCTCGATAAGCGTACGGACGCTCACGGTCGCGTTCAATACCTCGTCCGCTGGCGTGGCTATGGAAAGAAGTACGATAGCTGGGTGGACGAAACCGACACAAACGAGCGCCTTAAACAAGTGTTTAGGACACGCCACCAAGGAACTCCAGGCTTGCTGCAGACCTTGGCAGTGTTAGTTGCAGAGAAGCTCAACATGAAGAAACCGCCAACAACCAGCATCGTGAGACGTGCGTCCGTCACCATGCCGATGGATGCCGAGACATTTAAAGAGTTGTTCGGTGGTCTTCCTTCCGCGCCAAATCTTTTGCGAGCGACGAAGTTTTCTGTGCCCATTCACGAGCTTGACGCCATAATGCCTTCTGGATGGTCATTAAACACTTTTAAAACCTCCACGACTTGTCGGTTGCAGCCCGGCAAGCCTGTCGAGATTGCTCTCTTAGAGCGTAAAAAAGTGTTTTTTGATCATTCGGGGTGTTCGCGCTGTCAAGGCGGGAATGGAGCCCCCGTCGCTTGTAAAGACGTGGTGCGGAAAGTGGTGTTCGGTTCAACTCTATTAAAGTTCTCATTCTACCGTGAGCGGAACAAGCAAGCCGACCGAAAGCCCAAGGAGCGCACGAAACTAACCTGGGCGAAACCATGATCAGTCGCAAAGTAGACAACAGTGACCTACCGCTTGGTAGTCACTTTAACAAACGGCTCTTTTAGGAGCCACCAAATATAAGAAAGCGATGACCAACTCGAATGTGTGATACTTATTTCTTTCTCTTTTCTGGCCCTTTTTTATATTCATTAGTTGCCTTAAAAAAGATCAGTATTCAAGCCGCTTCGATATGAACGAAAGTTTCCTGTGGCTCACTAGATCGAATGATGTGTTGATTGGGGTTGTTTTTAAAATTATGTAACACCGGAACACGGTAATTTGAAACCGATACCAGTAACTTCTTGTGTGGTGTCATTGTCAAAAGCGTGGTTTGTTCATCAATCATGGAGAAAGCAGGGCACGACGCTTGGTAAGTGAGAAGTAAATGCACCCGTATTACACTCGAGCCAGGTCAAGCGTACCCCCCAAGATTCTATTAATGGATCGATTATTGAACCGATTGAACCGATTAGTCGTTTCAAAGAATGCATTCATTTATTCATTGTTAGCACGGCCGCGCAGATCGGCTCAAATTAAAATTCGCTTCTTTTTGGTTTTGAACATTGATCCGCTCTAACAGTAAAAGCAAAAGCCTGTTAAATTCAAACTACAGTACATTTGAAACAGCCCGTTCGTTCAAACAGTTCCTGGATGTTGTTGACACGTTCATTATGCAAGTTCGGTCATTGCAAGAGCACAACGGTCAAGCGCTTGGAAATGAGTCGGGCTGAAAAGTTCCAATTTATATTTCATGTATAGCATGACCCACCTTGTGGCATGAAAAAGCTTGGTATATATTTCAGCAGACTGATATACATACTGCGAAAAATAGCGCAACACATGTGCCGAAGGGGGTACGCTTCACCTGGCTCAGATAGGATAAGTAACTCCAGTGAACAAAGGCTAAACTTGACCAAATTAAGTAAATCAAAATACTATACTCGTGTTATACTTGCGCTGACAAAAATATGGTAAATGGTCTGATTTTTGCTCCCAGACCTGGGGTACACATTGTCAGTAAAAAAAACAGTCAAGCTTTTCCTTTCATTTCAAGTTAAGTTTGTCCAAACACATCACTGACATTTCTTTTTCATCTATTTTAGTAATGAAATATTTCCTGTTCCAGGAAGCTCTGGACATAATGGTCTTAATCAAGGTAAACTACTACTCTGAACTCTAAGTAAATGGCACAATTTGATAGAATGGTTGAAAATTTGACAAGGTAATTGATAAGATTGAATTATTTATCACATTATTTCTGAATTCACAGGTGTCAAGAGAAAAAGGGATTCATTAGGTAACTAAAAATATCTTTGCAAGGTGGTGTTTGAAAAGTTTAAAAAAATATGAAGATATTTGAGAATTTTATTTCACATACTCCTTTTTTTTGGTCATTTCAATCAGAAGAAACCAGGCAATTACCATGGGAGTGGGGGTTCATCAGTGGCCCCACAGAAGAAGACCCTCAAAGTGAGAGTGAAAGTAGCTGCCATAGCAGCTATTATTATGCAGAGACTGTAATCGTTTCTGATTCAGAAGATGATCTGTCCTTTTTAGATGGTGAGTTAGCAACCACTTGTCACTTTAAATAAACTACATTTAATAATAAAGTTCAGGATCAAGGCAATTAATCCACAAAATTTTCATACTGTTGATAAGTGACAGACCTTTTTTCCAAATTTACAGATGTGTTGCCCAGTGGCCAAGACAATGACGAGAGAGATTTGCACGAGGAGAGAGAGGGAGAAATTGAGAACTGGAGGGAAGAGGAATGGGGAGAGCAATGGGAATTTGAATTGGAATATGATGTGGAAGACCAAGAGTACGAGGAAGATGGAGAGGATGATGATGTTGATGATGATGATGATGATGATGATGATGATGATGATGATGATGATGATGAGGAGGAGGAGGAGGACGAGCAGGAGGAGGAGCGTGAGGAGGAAGAAGACAAGGAGAAGGGAGAAGGAGGTCACCCTTTTGCGATGGATCTGTGCGTGGTCTGTGTTACTAGACCACGCAATGCCAGCATTATACATGGCGACACAGGACATCAAGTTTGTTGCCTTGAATGCGCCTCAAGGTTGAAAACCGAAAAAAAGAGATGTCCTGTGTGTCGCAAAAAAATCAAACTTGTAGTGAAAAATTTTTTATAGTGAGCAAGTATACTAAAACATAGAGGATAGTACATGGCCGTGCGGAGATATGAAATTCCTCTTCGAGTGGGTGTAGCGAACAAGTGAAATATTTTTTAACAAGAGAAGAGATTGTCATTTTTTTTTTATGAATGGGCATTGCAAATACGCCACTTAATGTCAGAGCACGCGATATAGCATACATAATTGAACAAATGAATCAAACTTTATGAAATATTCTTTTATTGATTGATCACTCGATTTCTATCGCCTTTGACGGTTGACTTGGGGCTTCACCCCTCGCCAACTATCAGCCGATAGAAACCTCGAGCTTGCCGTCTAATTGTTAAAAATCCAACGCGGGCTCGATGAATAATTGCCGTTAAGCATAAACGTCTATCTCGATTATACTTTTCACATTTAAGTAGACAGGCAACAAAATCAGCTCATCAACCCTTCCATTGGTTTTCGCGAAGTCCATACGCGAAGATCCCGCGATAGGATTGCCCTCTGTAAGAATAAACAAATTATTTGTTTGAAAACGATTACAAGAGTCGGAAGAAAGACAGAGTGCAAATCGCACACTTTTTTTATATTTTCGAGTTATTCGTGCTGTACATCCAGTTCATTTATTGTTATAGCTAGTCAAGTAATCGTTTTTCTAACTGAAGATGATCGTTTTTCGTGCAAGTAATCATACATGGGTTGCCTGGCTAACATAATGAGTAAAGTTCAGCATTTCTTTTTTCGATCGAGATATTATTTATTATTATTATTATTATTATTATTATTATTATTATTATTATTATTATTATTATTATTATTATTATTATTATTATTTGTATATCCAGTCCTCAAACTTTGGACACCATTTCGGTCTTTTTTCATTAACTTTCTATTAAAGGAGGGGAGGGGAGAAGGTGGAAGCAGGGGGGGGGGGGTAAGTGGTCCTCGTGTTGTTCTGATTTTCATGCATTTCAGTTCTTATGGTGTCTGGGAATTTCTGGTATTTCGTATTGTAAATCAGTTATTTTGGCAGTGTTTGACTCGTCATTGACCCAGAAAAAGAGTAAAAAGCCGGTGTTCAGTATTTTTCTGCAAAATATAGGGAGACAAGCTAAACTTTTTCCGCGTAAGTTTTTAATATCGTGTCGATTTTGTCACATGGGGACACAACTCACCATAGAAACCCTTTTCTCAGTGAAAGGTTCAAAAGAATGTTGTGCCACTAGCACCAAGGACAAATGATGGATCAGAAACTTAACTCTACAGTGTTTGTTGAAGTGCTAAAGTGAACCCATGAATTTCCCACTGAGCGTTAGCTATAGTAAGGAAATGGGAGATCGCATGAGGCGACCTCGGTGTGAATTGAGCCCACGGCCACTGGATTTGATCGTCCATTGAGGCCACACGTACTTGCTCCCGTGATAACTTACGTATTACTTCAGTTGCTCATTTTCCTACCCGAAAGTCTTGATAAGAAGCTTTTCGGTTTTAACAGTGGATAGACTAAGGTTGCTCTTGGCAATTCCGTCGTATAGTTTCTCTAACTACCACTGTCAAACAAAATTCGCAAAGTGAGACCAGTGTGTGGCTTATTGACGCTAGATAACACACCGACAGCAGCAGGACAGATTTGTTCGTAGCCTCCCACGCAATAGTTTCAGTTTAGGGAACTCGTATTACCTCCTCCCTCGAGGTAATGCGAGTCCCCTTAAAAACGACTACGTGGGAGGCTAACTTAAGGGTCAGGTAATTATGTTGAAATGGCACCACTCCTTCTTGACATGCACTAGACCACTGAAATTGTCAAAAATCGACACTTGATGTTTCCCTGCACAATTGTGACACACGCCGCTTGAAGGGGAATTCTGTGCCAAATGACTCTTACGACATTACATATGGAACGACGCCCTTGTTTTCTTAAGAGATTCTTTAACAACCAATATAAATAACTGTGGTACACATTGCGCTGGGGTTGCTCTGCCTGTAGTCAGTACAATTCACACATTTAGCTCCTGACTGAGTTACTAAAGCAGCTGCGGTAGGGAACCGTTCTACCCTTAATAAATCGCCCAACATGAATCCGATTTCACTGTGGGCATAGCTGGCTCAGACAAGTTTTTTTTCCCATCAGTTTATAGCGTTTCCTCGCTTCAACTTAACTTCACTGTCAAATTTCTTTAAGGGTCAGGGATGTAAGACCTACTCTTTCTTACCTATGAACCTTGAAATAATTAAACTCAGATTTGCTGGTAGTTTCTCCATCAAAAGGGGTACTTCCCATATGACTCACTCTCTACCCCTAAAGCGCCCAAGGTTCCGTTAGACGTTTCAAATTACTGTCAGAATTTACTGCTGCAAATTGTTAACAAGACGTTCCTTATGTGCATTGATAATTGTTTGAGGTTTCAAAAGCGCTTCTTTACGATGTTTTGGCTGTTTCATAATCATCGGCGGTTAAAGGAAGTCCACGAATGGCTCCAGCGGCCCTACCTTCCGCTTGGGAATCAGATGCTCTACCAACAGAGTTAGCCGGACGGTGGACCATGCAAATACATAAATGCACGTAGAAGAAAAGAAAAGAAAAGAAAAGAGGGTGGAGATTGAGTTCAGTGGAGAACGCTACACAATTTCGTGTTCTCGAGCTACCAGCTGACAGAATGTTTCACCAAAAAGCTACGAAAAGGTATATAAATGATAAGATGATTACTGTTTCACGCCAGCAAATTTCAGACGCTGTGTTGTGTTTTAAAATAGGAATGGAGATTCATCCGAGACCAACGAATTGTCGTGTAGTCTTTGAATAAGAACGGTTTTTGTTTTTTAACTTTTTGCCTTCTTTCTACGTTTTTTTAGAATTCAATTACACTCAGTTTACCTTTTTATTTTTATTTTTGTTATTATTCTCACCAATTAAGATTAACTAATGCAAAAAGATGTAAAAACGAACGATTTGGTGTCATTATGGTCTTTAGAAAAGGTTCCTTTCCACGATAGCTTAACCCTACAGTCATCTACTTTGTTGGCAGTGTTTTGAACTTGCGATAATAGTGCAGAATTGTTTCATGATACTCATACAAAGCCGGAACGAAAAATCTGGTACTGAAATTGAAAACCACACGGAAATGAAAGACGCAAGGGTAACATTCTGTTATATTAACGTTACCCACCAGTGACCCTTTTACCAACCCTCTGCCTCTATAGCTATCATCAGTGGCACAAAAATAAGGCAAATAACGAACACTGTTTCTTTGATAGCTGTCCCTGATTCCGCTAAAAAAAAATGAAAACAAAACATATCTTCAATTACTAACATGAGGATGATTGTGAATACATGATGATAAAAAATGTGTTCGAAAATCAGGGACGACTGAAAACAGCCGTTCTCATCGAGAACGTTTGGCCATTACAGCAATGACATAATTAACGTGTTTGATGTTCAACTCATGCGCGCTGGACATTTTAAAATTACGATAAATTTGGAACGAATGGAAAAAACACAAAGGTTGCAACAGGCTCGTAATTAGCGATGCGCAATGTATGTGAGTTTTAGAAATATGAGCTTAAGTAATATCTAAAGATATCTTTTTCTAGGAATTAAGGTAATGTTTAAAACAGGAGCAGCAGTGATTTAAGAAGAGGCGCAGCCGAGTGGTTTTAGACGCGATAAAACACGTGCTGCGAGTTTTTTGAACGGCTTCAAAAACATTCCTGGAAAAGCGTGTGTCAAGGGAGTTCATAACAATGATGCTTTTTTGAACGTTGGAAATTAGCATACGAGAAAAACATTAAACACCGTATGCTAATAAGGAGGAGGTTTTCCCGGGTCTTAAAACCACTGCACGTGATGTTTTATCGACCATTTGATAGGTCAATGGACTTATGAGTTATTAATGCATTTTTGGGGGTTTGTGGGTCGGTCTCTAGCGAAGGGCCGACGGGAGCTTCGAGCGGTTTGACAGTAAATCACAGGAGTATAGCGCGGAGAATGCCAGAGAACCAGACAATGACGGGGAAAACGAGAATTGCGGTATGATGATGCCACAACTCCCTTCAGCAGGAAAGTGGAATCACATACCTTGTGACTATCCATTCAACCGCGCTACTATTTGTTCTGTGTGATATATTTGTGAATGACAACCAAATGAGTATGGATAATATATTGGAAGTGCGGATAAAAGATTTTAAAAATAGAAGAAACGTCCTCTCAGTTGTTTCTTTTCGTAACCGGTTAAAGTGCATATGAAGTGAAAAACATTTCAAAGAGAACAAGTATGACGTTTTCTTTTTTTTTCTTTTTTTTTTTTTTTTTTGTCTTTGTTGTTGTTGTTGCTGTTTAAAAACTGATGTCGTCACAAGTCGTACAAAGAAAATCACCTAGTTTATTACCAGTAAGTTTTCAATTGCCTGTAGGAACACATTAAACTAAAAATAAGCATCAGCCGACTAGGAAGAACATAGTGGTTGGGCTGCGAAAAGGGGAGGGGGTTAACCTCCTCCCTTATCCCATCTCCGTCACTTTGTCTGTCTCGGGATCAGCTACACCTGTTACCACTCGATTTTCTCATAATCCACCTATTTTCTACGATAAACGAGTTCTTCTTGCTTCACTAGTACTATTCCTAAGATAAGAACTCTTCCAACTTGCACTCGACATTAGCTACACATTAAATATCACAGGTTTCACGTGGATCCTCTTCTCAGGAACATTTTAGTAACTCTTGTCTAGGTTTGGCCGTGAGTTTGTCATGACATTCCAGGGAACTGCTCGGTCCGCGGAAAAAATGGCGCCCGCGATTTCAAATCAACTTTGTTTTCAATGAATGCCTGTATCTTAATAACTGAATAAACTTATCCGAGAAGGAGTTGCTCCGGGATTATCTCACATCATCCTTCTTGGCATATAGAGTTCCTGGTAAGCGTGTGCTTAAGTTTTAAACAAAATTTTAGCGAGGTTTTCAAAGTGCTCTCCTCAAATGACGGGTCAAATTACATTCAAATTCAAGTTTTCCAAACTTTTCATTTACATAATACAGTGCTGCACGTTAACCAGCCGCTGCAAGATAAACCGTTCACAACGGCGTTTGGAAGCTCTGAGAAGCTTCAGTTGAAAACACAGCAAAACACACCGGGTAAGCTTTTTCAGACTTTATTGTAATATTTGCGGATTTCCGAGGGAATTGTTGTCTAATTTTCGATCGAATTTTAACGACTTACAAACTCTTATATTAGGCCTTGGTGACCTGTGATGAAGGTAGAGTTGCTGAACCCTTGTGCTTCTGTTTTACGTATGTGTTTGCTGCCACGAGCAGCCAATAAAGTATTATTAGGCTCTGTCTGCCCCCATGAACTGGGCTTTTAATGGCAGTTTCGGTTTATAACGGAACATCCTTGGTTTTTCAAAAGTCTTTAAGACATTCGCCGCTGACTTAAGAACCATCAATTTTAAAAGAATAATTTAAAAGAAGTATTCTAAAATTTTAAGGCGTTTGCTTAATGTACCAGTCATTTGGTCATTTCCGAGTTCCTGTGAACCTCATCAAAGCGAGGGGGTGGTATTAACCGAGGCTACATAAAGATTTCGAGTGCTCTCATAGCAAGAAATTCTATACAACATGGCTGCCAACTAAGCTGCAGGCATGCGCAAAGGACACATATACGGATAAAATCACGTATGTCCAATATACACAAACGAATACGATTCGTCAAAACACTCTCACCAATCGTAGCATTGGTTAAAGATTACGATTTGTCAAAGAAGCCTTACGATTACTACCTTTGGAACGAATGGTAAGCTCCTCAGTCGATCGGTATACCATTTGTAAACTGCATGTTATTAACACTTGTAAGCAGCGCGAAAACGAATGGTCGATTGGTACCATTGGTACCGTTGCTACAAGTGGAAAAGTAGTCAGTCGATTGGTTAACCATTGGAATCACTCATGTCGAGTACACAAACGGTTACCATTCGTTAAAACACCCTCACCAATCGTACCATTGGTACGATTTGTCAAAGGAGCCTAACAATTCGTAACATTAGAACGAATGGTAAGCTCATCAACCGATCGGTATACCATTTGTAGACTGCATCTCATTAACACGTGTGAGCCGTGCGAAAACGAATGGTCGATTGATACCATTGGTAACATTGGTACAAATGGAAAAGTAGTGAGTCGATTGGTTAACCATTGGAATCTGCATCTCAAAACAAACGTCATGACTTGGATCTTCCTTGATCTATATGCGAAATGCCTCGTTCTTTAAAGCATGAGCCGGAAAAAGCGGCCGCACTACAGATGAATATATCTCGTTCCCTAATCCACGAACCGAAACAAGCGTGCTACACATGAATGTAACTCGTTCTTTAATCCATGAACCGAAACAAGCGCGCTACACATGAATATACCTTGTTCTTTAATCCATGAACCGAAACAAGCGCACTACACATGATAATACCTTGTTCTTTAATCCATAAGCCGAAACAGACGTACAACACATGAGTATACCTCGTTCTTTAATCCATGAACCGAAACAATCGCGCTGCACATGAATGTAACTCGTTCTTTAATCCATGAGCCGAAACAGGCGTACAACACATGAATATACCTCGTTCTTTAATCCACGAACCGAAACAAGCGCGCTACACATGAATGTAACTCGTTCTTTAATCCATGAACCGAAACAAGCGAGCTACACATGAATATACCTCGTTCTTTAATCCATGAACCGAAACAATCGCGCTGCACATGAATGTAACTCGTTCTTTAATCCACGAACCGAAACAATCGCGCTACACATGAATATACCTCGTTCTTTAATCCATGAACCGAAACAAGCGCACTACACATGAATATACCTCGTTCTTTAATCCATGAACCGAAACAAGCGCACTACACATGATTATACCTCGTTCTTTAATCCATGAACCGAAACAATCGCGCTACACATGAATGTAACTCGTTCTTTAATCCATGAGCCGAAACAGGCGTACAACACATGAATATACCTCGTTCTTTAATCCACGAACCGAAACAAGCGCGCTACACATGAATGTAACTCGTTCTTTAATCCATGAACCGAAACAAACGCGCTACACATGAATATACCTCGTTCTTTAATCCATGAACCGAAACAAGCGCACTACACATGATTATACCTCGTTCTTTAATCCATGATCCGAAACAGGCGTACAACACATGAATATACCTCGTTCTTTAATCTATGAACCGAAAAAATCGCGCTACACATGAGTATACCCCGTTCTTTAAGCTATGAGCCGAAACAATCGCGCAACACCTGAATATATGTCGTTATTTAATCCGCATAGAGTATAAGCGCGCTACACATGAATATATCCGGTTCTTTAATTCATAGAGCCGAAACAAGGGCGCTACACATGAATATATCTCGTTCTTTAATTCATAGAGCCGTAACAAGCGTGTTACACATGAATATACTCCGTTCTTTAATCCATAGAGCCGAAACAAGTGCGCAACACATGAATATATGTCGTTATTCAATCTGCATAGAGCCTAAGCGCGCTACACATGAATATATCTCGTTCTTTAATCCACAGAGCCGAAACAAGCGCGCTACACATGAATATATCTCGTTCTTTACTCCATAGAGCCGTAACAAGCGCGTTACACATGAATAAATCTCGTTCTTTAATCCATGAACCGGAACAAGCGCATTACACATGAATGCAACACGTTCTTTAATCCACAAAGCCGAAACAAGCGCACTACACACGAAATTACCTCGTTCTTTAATCCGTTAGCCCAAACAAGCACACTACACATGAAGCGCGCTTGTTTCGGTTCATGGATTAAAGAATGATGAACATTTATGTGTAGCGCGCTTGTTTCAGCTCTATCGATTAAAGAACGAGTTGCATTCATGCGTAGTGCGCCTGTTTCGGTTCATGGGTAAAGGACGAGGTATATTCATGAACATTTATGTGTAGCGCGCTTGTTTTATTGGAAAACACTCGATTAAATATGGCGGCAGATCATAAAGAGTGTTACACCAAGTGATAATCAATTGCACTTTCATCTGCACCTTAGTGTATAATAATCACATGCACTTGCATTGTCACGCACTTATCCAGATAGTGTGTATTTATTACTCGCAACAACTTAATGTATTCAGTTTTCAACATGCTACCGGACAATAAACATGGTGGCAGCGACGTGGGTTTTATTTTTTTTCGGCAATCTAACTGATCTAGCGCTTTACTGACTCAACGAAATATGGCCTCGAATACCCCATTTCCCGAGTTTAAGACGACGGGAGATGACAAGCACGACCTGGAAACAAACATAGAAGATTTGACAGATTAATGGATCATGCAAAATTGGTTCGATCCATCGGAAGAAACTGACGCACTGAAATGGACCAAGCCTGATAAAGCTATGGCATGCCTCCGGGCATCTTTATCTCCGGCAGCGAGAACGGTTTACAAATACAGCTTGGGCGTAGACGAAGCCAATCAAAAGAAACCTCATTGTGTTGTCGCCGCCCTAGGAGAATATTATGGCGCTAGAATTGGAGTCTCAGGGGAACGACAAAAGTTTCTTCGCTTGCTGCAAAACGAAAACGAATCGATCGCCTCCTGGGAGACGCGAGTACGCAATCAAGCAGCACAGTGTGAATATGAAGAATATGCTGATGAGCTTATGCGGGACCAATTTATCGCCGGTTTAATGTCTGATGCTCTTCGAGTAAAACTAATCGGAAAAGGACACAAACACAGAGACACTGCGCAAACAAAAGTTACGCTACGAGAAGTTGTCAAAGTTGCCAAAACGTTCTAAGCGACAGTGTTCGCGAATCAGCTCGTGAAAACTGCCAGGAACACACAGCAAAAACAAGTGACAAAACGAGCCAGAGGTTCTTAGCAACCAAAAAGAGACTTCGGCACCCCTTGGAGATAGCATGAAATTTGCCTGGTATCTTCACGGGACTGTCGAATATCTTGAAGCATTCCAATGAGGCCCGGTTTATACGTCGAACTTTACTTAAGGCGAATCTAATTATTTGGTTCGGCGCATGTAAAGATCGACGTATGAATCAGTTAGGATCGACAGATTTGTATTTGGGTCGACCCGCCGTTCTATTCGACTGCGCCAGTCGAATAGAACGGTAAAAGTTCGACTTCGATTCAGACATCGAACTTTTACATGTGCCGAACCAAATGCATACGTTACGTATAAATTATATAAATTATATCTATCCCAGAGGTCTGCGCGTTCCATCGACTTGGCATGCGCAAAGGACTTCATTCTGAACACGATGGCGGGAAAAGAGGAATGTGCTTGTTCTTCTTGTTTCGAAGCAACGTAATATACATGTCTGAGATGCGAAAGATTTAAAAAAAATCTATTCTTGATGTGCACACGCACTTCAAACCGACAGAAACTTTCCAATACGGGCTATATCAAATGCGAAGCCTCAAGACTTCTCAGAACAAAATTTCCAAAATTAACATTTGAAGAAAACATTACTCTATTCAAACAGCGATTACGCTACAGAGGTTACCTCGATAACCTTATATAAAGAACTCTTTCCGAAGTCAATTTCTGCGAAAGAATGTCAGCACTACAAAACAAACAAAAAACGCGCAAAAACATTTTGCCGTTTGCTACGGAATATCGCCCTTTTGTGCCCAACCTAAAACAATTCAGATGAGTAAATGGCACTTGATAGAAAATCAGCCTCTGCTAAGAGAGATCTACAAAGACCCTTCCCTACTTTCGTAAAGAATAGGGAGATCTTTGAAAGACGTCCTCGTAAGAGCAAATTAGCTTTCACTGTCATATTCTTCCTAACTCAACCAATAGGTGCCGTGTAAGGCCTGTCTTCATTATTTAAGCAAACAATCTCTTCCATGCCAGAATTCATCTTTCCCGCCATTTTGAATTAAAAAAAAATCTTTTTGAGTAAAAACAAGAGCCGCTGACCACGAAAAGCTATTTTCTCACTTTAGCTTTAATTGAGTTCGACTTCAGTTAGGTTCGACGTCTGAATCAACTGCCGAACTTAATTATTTGGGTCGACCTTAATAGGTATTAGCTTCGGCTCATGTACAGTTCGACGTATGAACCGGGCCTAAGAAACACGAGCAGTCATTTTCGGGCCTGATTAGATGGCTCATTCCTATGCCAGTGTATCGCTACAACTTGTCAGCCTGGTTTAATCTTTACTGGTATAGCGCGCGGTTTAATCTATCTTTTCTGATTTATAAATTCTGCTGCATTCCGACAGAGTTCATTTTCAGTAAAGCGATTTTTTGGCCGTTTATTTTTAATGGAATTGCAATGGGCGAAAATCAACCCCATTTATAAAGTCTGTTGCACTGCGATGAACTGTTGACCTATTTTTATCAGTCCGGTCGATTCATCCTTTTCGTCAACTCACTATCAAGCCAAATCGGTCCGATAAAATTAGGTGTAAATCAACTCAGGCTAAATCGGCCCTATAAATCATTACGCGTACCATAACCTTACACAAAGAAAAATAATTAATACACACTTCAAATACTTAAGACTGTCTGGCCATTATTTTATACACACCGGTAAAAGAACAGCGAACTGTCTCAATTTCCGAATCGAAAACGGTATTCCAAAGTGGTAAAGTCATAAGCTGAATGTGTTTTTTTTTATGGCTCAAACTTGCTGTGTGGCAAATTTATTTAAAATTGCTTTGATTAAAGAAGTAGTAACTTTATCCTAAATCTTCCCTGGAACAACTTTTTTCATCAGTTCAATCTCTGAGGCCGGCCAGGATGAACCAGAAAAGACAATAACACCCGCCTAGGTTTATAATGTTCGCCTAAAAAAATTATAGTGTTTATGTTATACATCCTAGAGCACTCGAGCGTACAGTTATGCTAGGACTCTAGCCTGGATGAACCAGAAAGGATATATAACATCCGCCTTGGTTTATAATGTTCGCCTAAAAAAATATTTTGTGTGTGTGTGTGTGTGTGTGTGTATGTGTGCACTCACCGTTGCACACTTACGGGGACATTCATATGTAAACACACCAGGAAAGTGGGGACTGTTCAAATTATGGGGACATTTTCGAGTCCCCACGGAAAAAGTCCCCTTAAATAGGTAGTTCTTTGAAAATAGACCACCATAATGAGGACCCCTGAAGAGTCCCCACAAGTTGGTCCATAGAACACACATATTGAGTCCTCACAAGAAGGTAAAAAACAGAACCTCGAAAAAAATTATCTTTTTGCCTTGTAGCACATTAAGAAGTGCCCAAGAAAACCATAACGATACTTAGATTAACGAAAAAAAAATTTTTTAGTGGTTTACACACTACAATTCTGCATGAAGAACACACACTGTGTGTAATGTACACACCACTGTATCTGACTTATATGTAGAGTTTTCAAGTGTACTTTGAAAAAAAGCCTTTAGTGTTTAATGTAAGTATCTTAAATTTATTTTATGGGTTTTTTTTAGCACCTCTTAAAGTTCTTTGTGATAAAGAAAATAGTGTTCTTCAGTTTTTTTCCTTTTTCACCTTCTTGTGAGGACTCAAGGTGTGTGTTCTGTTAACCAAAGTACAGGCCGACCTATTTTGCGGGTCCTTTTTCACGACTAGGACAAACACCCACTACAGAACAAAAGAAGAGCCTGTTTCTTTTGGGGAATACAGAGTTGACATGTACATCATCATAATGTTCCCTTTTGGTCTAAGAATTAATAATTATCTTGCTCAAGGATTTTTAGTGAACCTGGAATCCTTTCACATCTTAGCTTGTCAGTTTCCTGAAACTGTCTTAATTATATAAGTATGTTATGGCTTTTTAGGGGGACACCTCTAAATGCGCTTTGAGGTTAAAAAAATTCTTTTGGAGCTTTTGTTTTTTTACCTTCTAGTGAGGGCTCAAAGTGTGTGTTCTGTGAACCTAGTTAAGAGGACTTATGATGGGGCGCCATTATGCCGGTCTACTTCTAAAGAAATAGTTACTACAGGAAGTGCAGGAGCTGTTTTACAAAAGGTGACCCTGTGTCTCAGACTAAAAATGATAATCATATTTACTATTTTGTTATTATTATTATTATTGTTATTATTATTATTATTATTATTATTATTATTAAAATAATAATAATCTCTTTATTAACATATACCAAGCAAATTGTAAAAACACTATTCATTTACAAATTCTAAAAAATAGATAAACGATACATAAAGGAAGAGGAAATAGATATAAATAATAATAAAAGTTCAAAATTCCATAAAATAAAGAATTCCATCATGCAGAGACATCAAGATCATACAATCGAATTATACTAATGACGGCTAAACCAGTGTCTATAAAAACCCCTAAGTATAAAAGCATATAGACACGATAGAGTCAGATATCCGCATAGCGACATTTATTTCACAGTCTAATGATTGCTCTATCTTGCTAAGAAACGGCGTTCGCGAACCTCTGACGCATGCATGTACCGATCTTAAGAATTCAAACGAGATCTGTGTCCTGAGCCAAGTGATTACAACATGATAAGGCTCGGTGTCTTTCTGAGCTATCTTATCTGCGAGATGCTTTAAGAACCGCTGACACTCGTTTCCCATTCCGTCATTGGTTGCAAACACTAAAGGCGTAAACGAAGCCATTTCTACATCTAACACCCGCTGCTGGTACTTGCGCTTCTTCTCTTCTTCTTGCTCTTTGAACACTTCCGATGTTGGCTTGCTCTGGTAACGTTTGGAGTTGACGTGCGTAACTCTAACATCAAAAAATGCCGTAACTCCTCTCGCCCAGAAACCTCCCGCTTTGATGTCCAACCTTGCCTCAGAACTTGTAACAGCGCTCCTCAAATTAAATCGCTCGTTGTCCAGGGGTTGAAGGCGTGGTTCGATTTCGACATTATTGCAGATCTTGTCGATGAATGTCGTTAACAAGTTCCGTACACCGTCCTGTCTCTGCGCTACACGTTTGTTTGCGTCTAAAGTGTTGGAACCACTTATCATGAGTTGTATCGGTGTCACAGTCATCGGTACTCATATTACAGGGTAACAACTTACCTGACCAATTACCATGGTTGAACAGGCCCTTGTCAATTAGGCTTATTGCTTGTTATAGCCCTCATAGCAATACAACCGTTTTTACTTAAATAGGGTGCTAAACTTCGCTCTTTCTCTCTTTGTTCAATTATTAATGTTCCTATAGATACACCAGTACGTATCAAGAGATTAGTCGTTGAAAAGTTTGAAATGACAAAGCGATGGGAGGAAGAAGTTTCCCTGGTCAAAATGGAGATGGCCCACTTCATAAAATTCTACATGGAGGTTGCTATGCCTCAGCTTCAGAGGATTGCAGATGAGTTGAAGGACAGCCTCGACAGTTAGCCAGTTTGATTCAAATGAATTCAATGTTTTACATTCATGTTGAGTAGCATTGTCTTTGAATGAAATATATATTTCCAACTGCTTTTCTTCTTTTTTTTCTCCCAGTTTTTCAAGATCCTCCCCGTGAATTTGACGTTGAGATGCCGCTCGAGCCTGGTGAAGAGTCTGTGCAGTCAGAAAGTGTATGCTAAGAATTGCAAAACCTTTTAGCACTTGTCTCTAGCTGGAAATCATTTTGGCTAGTAAAGATTTTTTTTTACTCTTTTACGTTTAGGTGGAGATAGCCAGGTAAACAACTGAGTCTCAGAACACAAGAGTAATTGAAGGAAAGTTGGCGTGTGTCAAAAAGGGGATCGCGTTCTGTAAACTTCAACTGGTCAGTGCAGCAACCTCATTCAAAGCCGCTCTGTCAGGTATCAGCTTCGAGGAATCCCTTGATATCCAAGATGGTGAAAACGAAGAGGAAGATGATGATGATGTCGAGGACGATGTCGATAATGGTGCAATTTCTGATGACGAACGTGTAGACATCGATCAGCCCACCGCAGGGGAGGATCTTGAAGTCACTGGGGAAAATCTGCCGCATAGCAACCTGATAGAATGGAAATTTCCTGTAGAGATTAGCCAATCAACACTCGACGGGCGTAATGGTAGCTATGCTTGCAGTGTCATTGCGCTCATCTTTGCTCATGAAGTATACTGTCAGCGCCTTGACCTGCAATCAGTGCCTCTGTTATCTCCGCTGTGGGTTGTGCTTATGTGTTCTGCGATCAGAATTGGCAACCGGTTTTACGATAGTTGTCGCCATAGCTTGCCACAGCGTTTCCTGTCAGCAACGGAGGCTGCTATTATTGTAGAGCGAAGTGTCAGTGCTTCTGTTGACCTCCCTTTGCCGGTAAGCGTTTTTGATGAACATGCGCCCACAACTTTGTTGTTCCAGTTACGAAAGTTGTGTACCCGTAACCACGGCCATGCTGCCTTGCTAATAGCTAACGAGAAGACGGTCCTCTTTATGCCCATCGAAAACTGCTCCATTGTCTTGGTGGATACTCATCGACATGGCCTCCATGGTGCCGAAGTGTTATTGGGGCAGCAGGAGAGCTTAGACCAATTTGTACATGCCAGCCAGACCGTGCTAGGTTTGCAGGATGACACCTACGCCAATCTTTCCTTTATTACCTTTTAAGAGGAAACCTGCGTAAGATAGGTCCAATCTTGGGACAGGAGTCATCCTCCAGCCCTGTTCTCAAAGTCACTTCCAACACTTCTTACTGGTTTTCATACCCAGCCTTCTCCCGGGCGACGTGCATTGTTAGTTATGCCAATCAACCAAAACATTCTATCTGGCATGCTCTATCCTATCGACAATCATATGACTGTGCAGCTTTGTTAACTGTGATGTTTGACTGTCGGGGAAGCAATTGGGATGTTGCTTCCTTTGCTCGTCAACACTTGTAATGTTATTGTTTTTGTCATGTGTTAATATTTGCTTTCTGTGTCGCCTTCACCGGTTGTACACACTGTTTAGTAACTATTCGTAATGTTTTTGTTTGTATCCGTTTCGTAAGATTGCTAGCGCTTGGTGTCCTTTGTTGGTCTACTGTGCGATGATTTTTGTTTCCGTTTTGCGTGCCTTTGTGGCACAATGTTTGCAGATTTTTTTATTAAAGGGGTGGGGTTCGACTCCCCAGCGCAATTGGCGACCGATGTCCCCCTGTTTGTGTGCGGACCCTTCTCTCTGGTATTGCACTTCTTCGCCATTAGATGTTATGTCCTACAGCCATTGCACTTACCCTACTAGGGGGCTGCTCGTCCGCCTTAAACACAATAACATATATTAATAAGTACACGGTAAGAATTGTAATAGTCTATTCAACTTTCCAGGTATTTACCATATAGTACAGACGCACGCACGAATGTCGTCACTATGGCAGGACGAAGTTATTTTTTCCCGAAAATTTGCTTGTCGTCCGAGACAACAACAAACAAAACGTCTTGGAACAGATCAATGGGATATAGGGCCTTTTGTGTGCTAACAAGCTAGAATGTTTGTCGTCAGACAAAACGGATGAAATCTGTCCCCACGTTTGTCTGTGAGAAAATGCAGGAATAGTCGACGATGAACAACATCACGCGGTCGATTTTTTGGAAGCAGAAATGTGCTAGTAGAATAAAGGTTACTTTGAGAAAGCTGTTTCCAAACTTCTTTGAAGTTCAGTATGCTAATTTGCAACTTCTTCATCCTAAGAAGTTCTTTACAGTTTACAACGTTTGTGAAAGCACTTGGTATGAAGCTCACTTTAGAGAATCTTAGCATTAAGGTATATAACAAATTCATTCCATTCGGGGACCGTGTGTACCGCATAGAAGATGTCAAAATGCGGCAATAACATCAGACACGCTACTCGCCTGAGGTTCATTAGCGTACTTCTTTGTTCTTGCCATATTTTGACGTCTTCTCAACGTTCAGCAATAGGGCGCGCACGGCCAAATGGAATCTATTTGTTAGAACCGACCGTTAAAACTTCAGATCTATCAACACAAATACCTCTTATATAAAAATTCGTCTATTCGACAAATTTCAAAACAAGCAATATCGTATCACGGATGAACTGATAACAAGTGTCGGTGATTTTGCTCTTGTTTACATTTACAATGTAAATACACGTTGTTATCCTGACTGAGCTTAATTTAACCTGTGCTCGTGTAAAAACTAAACGTTTTCGTTGAATTAAAATGTCATGGAACAGACAGTCTAAATTTAAGAGAAGTGGGATAATTTTACGGAACGGTCGATTTCGGAAATGCGACAAGAAAATACTATTTCGGTCCAATTTCTTATAGCGTAACTCTCCAGAAGCCTACTTTATCCCAAATGAAAGTGACGATTTGTGTTAATCTTGCCGGGCAGGGGCGGATACAGGGGGGGGTGGATAGGGTGGATATCCACCCCCCATTTTTCAGTTAAAAAAATTCGAAATGTCACTTTATTTGAAATAGAAAAGAAAGAAAGAAAGAAAGAAAAATTATCTCTCGCTCATGTCTGGTTGTTGTTACGCCACGTTTCGTCGTCTGCCGCCACTTTTCGCGCAAAAGTTCGCAAGGAAGCCATTTGACAACGCCTAGTGAGGCGAAGTAAGATTCTGATTGGCTCATTAGTGATAATAATAGAAATGACAGGCCTGCACGGCTCACTGCGTTATGTGGTGTAAATTTTATGAACGCTGCCTTTATATTTTTGCCCTAACAAGCATGTCCTTAAGAGATTGTCCTCTCTTGTAGGATATAATTGGCGGATTTTTAAATATGTTTCTCAGCAAAGGCTGATTTTGTATGAACTTCCAGTTTTGCATCAATATATTTTTAAGGTTACGCACCGATGGGTGGTGCGTTGTAACAAAAGGCAAGATTTGTTTACGAGTTTTTTTCTTTTGCTGTAGAGCCGACTGTCTTCCAGCGAAGTTGACTTCTGATAACGTTGTCTGTATCATCTTGTGGGGGTATCCGCGCGCTATGAGGCGCGATTTAAATTTGCAGATACTTTTTTCGAACGTTGTTTCAGAAGAATTTGTTCTCAGTAGTCTGAGTGCTTCGCCTTTAATAAAACCTCTTTTAACACCCAAGGGATGGCTCGAGGTAAAATGTGTATACTGAAAGGTTTCAGTAGGCTTGTAATGTGTACGGATGTCAAGGATCGATTCATTTCTGAAACGTTCTCCTTTGAAAATTATTGTGTCGAGAAAGCTAGTCTCGTTCTCTGAAATTGCGGCCGTAAATTTAATAGTAGGATGGAATTTGTTAGCTTGTTCAATGAACAGGTTAATTTTCTTTTCGTCACTATCCCACAGTGAGAAAAGGTTATCAATAAAACGTTTCCATTCTATTGGTTTTGTTTTGTTTTGACTCATCATTTTTGTTTCAATATCGGCCATAAAGATGTTTGCAAATGCAACGGCCATTTTTGTACCCATTGCAGTTCCATGGGTCTGAAGGTAATTTTTTCCAACCAATTGGAATGAATTTTCCTGAAGGATAAGTTTAAGCATTTCTTTGAGGTAGTGTGACGGTATAGGAGGTTTATTGTTGTGGAATGCCTCGTATGCTGTGCATACTGTTGTAATACCCTCCTCCTGTGGTATATTTGTATACAAGCTTGTTACATCCATTGATACTAAGATAGTATCTTGAGAGACCTTTGTCTTTTCTATGAAGTTTACGAAATCCGTTGTATCTTTTAGATACGATTTCTGTTTTTGTACGATGGGCTGAAGTAATTTGTCCACAAAAGATGATAATCTTTCTGTGGGGCCTTCACAGCCCGAAATTATCGGTCTTCCGACCGGATTTGGTTTGTCGATCTTAGTAAGGGTGTAAAATATTAGTATTCTTGGCGGATCTCGCGTTTGAGAAAAGCATTTCTTTGTCATGTCATCAATGAAGTTATTTTGATGCAATTGTGCGACAAGCTCGTGAACTCTTTGTGATGTTTCCACCGTCATGGGAGTTTGGAGAGGTTTATAATGTTCTCTGTTGTCGAGTTGAATTTGAGCTTCTTGTTTATTTTTTTAGTCAGGGCATTTTCTCTACCACCCTTCAATAAATATGGTCTGCCATCCACCCCCCCCCCCCCTTTTGAAATCCTGGATCCGCCCCTGCCGGGGCTTTGTCATCATGGTCTTTCATGGCCCATTTTGCCGATCCAACAAAATTGTACGAATGTAGCCCGCACTTTCGCGTCACTGTCTTTAAAGACATGCCTAACGTATTTTCCAAATTGGTGAAAATTGGCAGATTGATGCAGATCGGTAAACTACCTGGCCTTTCTCATCGTTGCTAACTCCACATTGGCGAAAAGTGGCATTCCAACCCAGACAAAACGTATCATGGTGACTTCCATTTTGCAGATTAGTGCAAAATAATTATGCTAATCTTGCCCGTTCTTTCTCATCATCCCTTCTACGGACATGTTCCCAACTTCAAATTTGTGAAGAGACATTCTGACCCAGACAAAAACTACTTTTCACTCTCCTGCTTGGGTTTTAATCAATGACCATGAAAATTGGAGGAGATGTTAACAGCATAAAGAAGCCTACCATACCTTAGCGACAAGTTGAAAGGTCAAAACCAAAGGTCAGGAGGAAGAAAAATATGCCCCACGACCTTTGCTTTTAACCTTTGACCTTTTTACCCCCTGAGTTAAGTCCACTCGTCAAGGGCAATACGGTCACCAAGTTTCAAGGTCACAAGTGCTAATCTGGCGCTCTCTTTCACATCATCCTCTCTAAGGACATGTTCCCAACTTCAAATTTGTGAAGAGGCATTCTGACCCATATAAAAGGCACTTTTGTCTCTCCTGGTTTTGAATTTTAATCAATGACCATGAAAATTGGATGAGACGTTAACAGCATGAAGAAGCCTAACATACGTTAGCAACAAGGTCAAATGTCAAAACCAAAGGTCAGGGAAAAGAAAAATAAAAGCCACGTCCATGGCTTTTGACCTTTGACTGATTTCCTCCTTGACCTAAGTTCAACCGTGAAGGACTATATGGTCACCAAGTTTCAGGGCCAACGGTCAAAAGCAAAGGTCACAGGGACTAAAAACGCATCGTATCTTTTCCTAGAAAAAAACTACTTTTCACTCTCCTGAGCTCGGGTTTTAATCAATGACCATGAAAATTGGAGGAGATGTTAACAGCATAAAGAAGCCTACTATACTTTAGCGACAAGGTGAAAAGTCAAAACTGAAGGTCAGGAGGAAGAAAAATATGCCCCACGACCTTTGTTTTTAACCTTTGACCTTTTTACCTGCTGAGCTAAGTCCACTTGTCAAGGGCAATACGGTCACCAAGTTTCAAGGTCACAAGTTAAAAGCAAAGGTCACAAGTGCTAATCTGGCGCTCTCTTTCTCATCATCCTCTCTAAGGACATGTTCTTAACTTCAAATTTGTGAAGAGGCATTCTGACCCATATATAAAAGGCACTTTTGACTCTCCTGGTTTTGAATTTTAATCAATGACCATGAAAATTGGATGAGACGTTAACAGCATGAAGAAGCCTAACATACGTTAGCAACAAGGTCAAATGTCAAAACCAAAGGTCAGGGAAAAGAAAAATAAAAGCCACGTCCATGGCTTTTGACCTTTGACTGATTTCCTCCTTGACCTAAGTTCAACCGTGAAGGACTATATGGTCACCAAGTTTCAGGGCCAACGGTCAAAAGCAAAGGTCACAGGGACTAAAAACGCATCGTATCTTTTCCTAGAAAAAAACTACTTTTTACTCTCCTGAGCTCGGGTTTTAATCAATGACCATGAAAATTGGAGGAGATGTTAACAGCATAAAGAAGCCTACTACACTTTAGCGACAAGGTGAAAGGTCAAAATCAAAGGTTAGGAGGAAGAAAAATATGCCATATGACCTTTGCTTTTAACCTTTGACCTTTTTACTTATTGAGCTAAGTCCACTCGTCAAGGGCAATACGGTCACCAAGTTTCAAGGTCACAAGTGCTAATCTGGCGCTCTCTTTCTCATCATCCTCTCTAAGAACATGTTCCCAACTTCAAATTTGTTGAGAGGCATTCTGACCCAGAAAAAAGTCACTTTTGACTCTCCTGGCTTTTGACCTCTGATCACTTCCCCCCTTGACCTAAGTTAAACCGTCAAGGACTACATGGTCACCAAGTTTTAAGGTCAATGGTCAAAAGCAAAGGTCACAAGGACTAAAAAGGCCTTAACGACCCAAATGACTCAATTGACTTGGATGACGTAATTGACAAGGATGATCCAACTGACTTGGATGATCCAACTGACTTTAAGGACACAACTGACTCAATTGACTTGGATGATCCAACTGAGTTGGATGATCCAATTGACTTGGATGACCCAAACGAACTCTTTGTTAATTTTAGCAATCGCATTTCGAACGTCGCCATTCATTAACGGTTTGTACTTTGGACGGATAGACACAGTCTTCTAACAGATGTTTTTTTATCAACAGTTTTGCGAATCGCTGAAACAAGGCCCGGTAAGCAGCGTGAACATCATTACAGTCGTCTATAGGCATCTCTACCAGTCACAACTCTGTAGAGTAGGATTGGCGCAGTGTCAGAGCACTCGCCTTCCACCAATCGCCAATGGCCTGATCGCGGGTTAGATTTTTCCCCGGGTACTCCGGTTTTCCCCTCTCATCAAAAACTAACATTTGATTTGAGTTGAATTGCTTTGATTTAATAAGGAGATACCCTCGATAGGGATACCCTCCGGCATATCCTGTTGATGGTATTGATGTTTACATTGATCAGAACGAATAAAGACAAAAAAGTATGATTATTAATGCCTTGACCTTTGATTCGACAAATCCCAAACCTGTGCGTTTAACAATCCCTCTCTATAAGAGAAGCCCCAATTTTGGCAAAAATAAAACAATGATTGTACAAAAAGAGCGCAAAGTTGGTAATAATTGAGTCCAGTAACTTACTACCAGTTTCCGTAACTCGAGGTGGTTCAGATAATGATTATTACTACAAATATGACAGAAGTTGCTACTCTCTCTTCTTTACTCTTCTCTACTCTCTCTTGACCTCTTTTCCAAAATAGTACTTGCACAAAGTGAAACTTTTCTGTTCCTGTACAAAGCCCTCGCTAATTAACATATTTCAATATGTTAAAAGATTGTTTAAGTTAACACAAACATATTAAGTAAAACCATCGAACAGCTTCTCTAAGAATCCTTTTGTATATTCCTTCTTCCCTGTGTTATTGCATTTATGGTATGCTTTGAGGGAAACCTGATTCATTTGAATGTCGCCTTAACTAACTCCTTTTGGTGTCCTTTATACATTTAATCAGGCGAGAGCCCTAAGGGCGGATAGCGGAAGTCGCACAAATGTGGGCAGCCAGATAAAAAGTACAAAATGCGAGCAGGAGTAATCGAAAAAGAGGGTGGGAGTCAGGAACATGGCAAATAGAAAAGAAGACTCTACATATAGGACTGAGGTAAGGTGAAAAAGAGCTAAGTCGAAGTTCAGACATCTGTAAGCACAATAGAGCACAATAACGATTCTTCTTCTTCTTCTTCTTCTTCTTCTTCTTCTTCTTCTTCTTCTTCTTCTTCTTCTTCTTCTTATTATTATTATTATTATTATTATTATTATTATTATGTGTTGGCGAGGGACCCTATAATATTTAGTGCATGAAGCGTGATATCTGCGTATAATGCATGAACGCTTCAGCGATAGAAAAGGGTAGGGAATTTATGAGAAAAATAAAACCAGGGCCACCTAGTTGTTCATTTCGCTAACATATCTGATCAAAAAGGCTTTTTGACTCAGAAAGTTGGGTGAAATGGTGACCAAAATGTACAAATATTTTGTTTTATCATTCGTAAACTCCCCACTGGTCTGGCTACACTAGTCATAATTTCTTGCGCAAAGGGATCAATCGTGATTATCACAATGTTGGCCAAATTATTCATTTAAGAGGTGATACCTTGCAAAGAAGAGACGAGTGCATTTCGATCGAATCCTGCGATAGAGAAAAGAAAGACAACAACAGATTTTACAGTAAAAAATTGGCGGGAAATTTGACACAAAAAATTTGACGGTAAATAATGGCCCAATTCTGCCACACGATGGCGTAATTAAAATGTGACATTCATGTGATTTAATATCAATGTAGGTGATGAAGCCTTTCTGTAAAGGGCGCTAACTAGTAAGTGCGTTTCGATACTGAACGCAGGTAATTTTTGGCCGGGAGATATAGCGACCTAATTCAGTGTAGTTCCAGAGTCCCCACATGTTCTGAACACAAAATTGTCTCGCGCAATGCTGTTTTCTATTATTGGACAAATGACAACAGAGCCCCCTAGTCGTTCGTTGCAGTAAAATATCTGTTTAGAATAGCTTTCAGCTCCAAAAGTCTTGTTTTACAAATTGTGATGAAAAGCGCTGCTAGACTTTTCTCGCTTGAAGTGTCACCTCAAACTCTCGCCGTGAGTCAGCTTAGGATCCGGATTATAAACACCGGGAAGCGGGTACATGACTTGTTACCCCTGTGTGCTTACGAAACGCGAAGTGCTTAAAATCTCGCAAAAAAAAAAATTGGGAGCTGTACATGTGCAGGTATGAACATTTGCACAGTAGCTGGATCTAAAATGTTTGATTTTCTCCCTGCTTAAATCTGGTGATGCTAGGCCGGTCACTTCATCGCAGGAGATCGCTTTTCGATGCTAGTTTGATGGTGGTTCTTGTAAAGGTTTTTGAAACGATTTGTTAGTCTCAAACGTTTATTCCCTGCGGAACAATATTGTTGCTGCATTCGTATTCTCGAAGTCAATTTAACTCGAGCGCCGTTTTATAATCTCGAATAACTGATACTAGTTTCATACTCTAAACAATAAATTATGTTTCGCCAAAGAAATGTCTAGTATTATCTGTAAAACACGTCCTAAACGAACCGTCGTGTTCTTCTGAGTTAATAACGAAAATTTCTTTTCACGTCATTTTGATCAAGGTTTACATATTGTTCTCGCAGCTTAATTACTTTTAGAAGGAAGAGTGAACCATTGGTTAATTTTGCTTTGCTGATAAGGAAAACAATGCAAGCCAAAACAGCCACATGTGAAGGAAAAGGTGGTAAAGGGCTGAAAATGCTTCCATTAGCTAAATAGGTTGACTCAACGTTCACTGGCGGTTTGTTTTTGGCTGACAGCTCAGTTTGTTCCGTTTGACTTTAATGTTATCTTGTGTGTCCGTGAGCCAATGTTGTGAAAACATGCTACGGACTTAAGAGGACCAACGCAACCGCCAGCCGGTGAACTTTCAAAGATAAGAAAGATTAAAGGAGAATTTTTTTTGTTTGTATAGTACGGTCCCCACTTCTCCGATTCTGGAGCAATGGAAAATTAAGGGGACCAAAGGTGATTGAAACTTGTTCAAAGATAAGAAAGATGAAAGGACTTTTTTTATCTGAGACATTGCAATGAATTTATCAATGGATTTACTAAGATAATGCTTTATTCGAGTCCCCATGCATATAAATACCTGTTCCATTAATGTAGATAAGATCTGAACCAAGTGCAAAATGTTACTTCGTGACAGTGAATTATCTCTACTGCCAAGTATTTTGGCTAGAATTTTTTTTTTTTTCGGTTCGGTGACGCATTACATGTACCACACAGCAGAGCAGTTCACGAGGAACGCTTAGCTAGGCTATACGGGTGAGCTATAAATCCTTATGTTCCTAAGGACCCTAAGTTGTTAATTCTCTGCGCTACGTTGTCCTGTTGAATACGTTTTGGGGGATTTAGAGCCTACTGTTAAATAAGGTCCCCACAAGGGTCTGAACACAAAACTTTTTCACGCAGTGTAATTAACTGATTGCTGTGATTATTATGGTGAATTTATGCTGTGAAGTGAAACTAAGGAGCCTTTTATGAAAACAGATCGCCATGTTATAGGCTGAAGTGTTCATAATTTACCTAGTTGTTAGTTAAAGGCGAACAATTTGACTCAGAAATTCGGATAAAACTGTGACGAAAAACCGGATTTGTTTTTTCTCGACATCCACCAGTGCGTATAACACAATGTCACAATGAACAAGTCGCCGACAGAAAACTGAAGGAAATTTATCTTTCAAAAAAAATGATAATAAAACCAGGGCCACCTAATTGCTCGTTTCTGTAAAGTATCTGATCGAAAAGCCTTTTTGGACTCGGAAAATCGGGTGAAATGCATGGTGACCAAAATGTGCAGCTGTTCTGTTTCACTAGTGGTCTGGCTACACTCTGCAAAATTTCTAGGGCAAATGTAGCAATTGCGATTATCACAAAGTCTGACCAAATAATAGCTTTAATAGATGAAGCATTGCTATAAGGGACGAGTCCATTTCGATCGAATCCTGTGACAGATAGACTGCGATAACGTCGACAGTAACAAATTTTGCTCACGATATCACGTAACAAATGTAAATGATGTAATTCTAAAATATGAATGTCTAGTGAGTGCGTTTTGATCGAATGTAGGTAATTTTTTGGGGGCCTACTTGTTACTAGATGGTCCCCACATGGTCTGGACATACCGGTAACATTTTCTGTCGCGCTGTGAAACGGATTGTTATTATTATCATCATGAGTAATTTATATGACAAAGTGAACTAACTATCCAACCTTTTCAGAAAACTGATCGTTATTTAAGAATTTTTTTTAGTGCAGAATTTACCTATCGGTTAGTTTCGGTAAAAATCGACTTACAAATTCAGTCGAAGCTCTGACATGTGTTCGGGATGGTCCCCATAATATTTAGTGCAATGAAGCGTGATGTCTGCGTATAATGCATGAACGCTTCAGCGATAGAAAACGACTGGGAATTTATGAGAAAATAAAACCAGGGCCACCTAGTTGTTTATTTCGGTAACATATCTGATCACATAGGCTTTTTGACGCAGAAAGTTGGGTGAAATGGTGACAAATGTACAAATGTTTTGTTTCATCATTGGAAGCGCCCCAATGGTCTGGCTACACTTGGCAGAATTTCTTGCGCAAAGGGATCAATCGTGATTATCACAATGTTGGCCAAATTATTCATTTAAGAGGTGATACCTTGCTAAGAAGAGACGAGTGCATTTCGATCGAATCCTGCGATAGAGAGAAGAAAGACAACAATAGATTTTACAGTAAAAAGAATTGGCGGGAAATTTGACACAAAAAAAAAACGGGAAATAATGGCCCAAGAACAGAAAATTCTGCCACATGATGGCGTAGTTAAAATGTAACATTCATGTGATTTAATATCAATGTAGGTGATGAAGCGGGCGCTGACTAGTAAGTGCGTTTCGATACTGAATGCAGTTAATTTTTGGCCGGGAGATTATAGCGACCTAATTCAGTGTAGTTCCAGAGTCCCCACATGTTCTGAACACAAACTTTCCCGCGCAATGCTGTTTTCCAGTATTGTTGGACAAAATAATGACAACAGGGCCACCTAGTCATTCGTTGCAGTAAAATATCTGTTTAGAATAGCTTTCGGCTCAAAGAGTATTGTTTTACAAATTGGGATGAAAAACGCTGCTAGACTTTTCTCGCGTGAAGTGTCACCTTAAACTCTCGCCATCAGTGACAGCTTGGGATCGAAATTATAAACACCGGAAAGCGGGTACAAGACTTGTGACCCCCTTTTGACCCCTGTGTGCTTACGAAATGCGAAGTGTTTAAAATTTCGCAAAAGTTCGGGAGCTGTACTTGCGTAGGTATGAACATTCGCAAAGTAGCCGGATCTGAAATGTTTGTTTTTCTCCCTGCTGAAATCTGGTTTATAGGTTAGCTTTAAGAGATGAAGCTTTGCTAAAAGGAACGAGTGACAACGAGTGCATTTCGATCGTATCCTGTGCCGGATAGACTGCGATAACTCAGTTCGACAGTAACATATTTTGCTCACGATATCACGCAACAAATGTAAATGATGTGATTTTAAAATATGAATGTCTTGTAAGTGCGTTTCGATCGAATGCAAGTAATTTTTTTTGGGCCTACTTGTTACTAGATGGTCCCCACATGGTAAGGACTTACCGGTAACATTTTTTGTCGCGCTGTGTAACTGATTGTTGATATCATCCGGTCATGATGAATTTATGTGACAAAATCAACCAACTATCCAACCTTTTCAGAAAGCTGATCGTTATTTAAGAATAATCTTTTAGTGCAGAATTTACCCAGCGGTTAGTTTCGTTGAAAAATCGAACAAATTCGAACTTACAACTTATCGAACTTACAAATTCAGTCGAAGTTCTGACATGTGTTTGCGAGGGTCCCCATAATATTTAGTGCACGAAGCGTGATGTCTGCGTATAATGCATGAACGCTTCAGCGATAGAAAAGGGCAGGGAATTTATGAGAAAAATAAAACCAGGGCCACCTAGTTGTTCATTTCGCTAACATGTCTGATCGAAAAGGCTTTTTGACTCAGAAAGTTGGGTGAAATGGTGACCAAAATGTACAAATGTTTTGTTTCATCATTGGAAGCGCCCCAATGGTCTGGCTACACTTGGCAGAATTTCTTGCGCAAAGGGATCAATCGTGATTATCATAATGTTGTCCAAATTATTCATTTAAGAGGTGATACCTTGCTAAGAAGAGACGAGTGCATTTCGATCGAATCCTGCGATAGAGAAAAGAAAGACAACAACAGATTTTACAGTAAAAAATTGGCGGTAAATTTGACACAAAAAAGTTAACGGTAAATAATAGCCCAAGAACAGAAAATTCTGCCACATGATGGCGTAGTTGAAATGTAACATTCATGTGATTTATTATCAATGTAGGTGATGAAGCCTTGCTGTAAAGGGCGCTGACTAGTAAGTGCGTTTCGATACTGAATGCAGTTAATTTTTGGCCGGGAGATTATAGCGACCTAATTCAGTGTAGTTCCAGAGTCCCCACATGTTCTGAACACAAAATTTCCCGCGCAATGCTGTTTTCCAGTATTGTTGGACAAAATAATGACAACAGGGCCACCTAGTCGTTCGTTACAGTAAAATATCTGTTTAGAATAGCTTTCGGCTCAAAGAGTATTGTTTTACAAATTGGGATGAAAAACGCTGCTAGACTTTTCTCGCGTGAAGTGTCACCTTAAACTTTCGCCATCAGTGACAGCTTGGGATCGAAATTATAAACACCGGAAAGCGGGTACAAGACTTGTGACCCCCTTTTGACCCCTGTGTGCTTACGAAATGCGAAGTGTTTAAAATTTCGCAAAAGTTCGGGAGCTGTACTTGCGTAGGTATGAACATTCGCAAAGTAGCCGGATCTGAAATGTTTGTTTTTCTCCCTGCTGAAATCTGGTTTATAGGTTAGCTTTAAGAGATGAAGCTTTGCTAAAAGGAACGAGTGACAACGAGTGCATTTCGATCGTATCCTGTGACGGATAGACTGCGATAACTCAGTTCGACAGTAACATATTTTGCTCACGATATCACGTAACAAATGTAAATGATGTGATTTTAAAATATGAATGTCTTGTAAGTGCGTTTCGATCGAATGCAAGTAATTTTTTTTGGGCCTACTTGTTACTAGATGGTCCCCACATGGTAAGGACTTACCGGTAACATTTTTTGTCGCGCTGTGTAACTGATTGTTGATATCATCCGGTCATGATGAATTTATGTGACAAAATCAACCAACTATCCAACCTTTGCAGAAAGCTGATCGTTATTTAAGAATAATCTACTAGTGCAGAATTTACCTAGCGGTTAGTTTCGTTGAAAAATCGACTTACAAATTCAGTCGAAGTTCTGACATGTGTTTGCGAGGGTCCCCATAATATTTAGTGCATGAAGCGTGATGTCTGCGTATAATGCATGAACGCTTCAGCGATAGAAAAGGGCAGGGAATTTATGAGAAAAATAAAACCAGGGCCACCTAGTTGTTCATTTCGCTAACATGTCTGATCGAAAAGGCTTTTTGACTCAGAAAGTTGGGTGAAATGGTGACCAAAATGTACAAATGTTTTGTTTCATCATTGGAAGCGCCCCAATGGTCTGGCTACACTTGGCAGAATTTCTTGCGCAAAGGGATCAATCGTGATTATCACAATGTTGGCCAAATTATTCATTTAAGAGGTGATACCTTGCTAAGAAGAGACGAGTGCATTTCGATCGAATCCTGCGATAGAGAGAAGAAAGACAACAACAGATTTTACAGTAAAAAATTGGCGGGAAATTTGACACAAAAAATTTAACGGTAAATAATCGCCCAAGAACAGAAAATTCTGCCAGACGATGGCGTAGTTGAAATGTAACATTCATGTGATTTATTATCAATGTAGGTGATGAAGCCTTGCTGTAAAGGGCGCTGACTAGTAAGTGCGTTTCGATACTGAATGCAGTTAATTTTTGGCCGGGAGATTATAGCGACCTAATTCAGTGTAGTTCCAGAGTCCCCACATGTTCTGAACACAAACTTTCCCGCGCAATGCTGTTTTCCAGTATTGTTGGACAAAATAATGACAAAATGGCCACCTAGTCGTTCGTTACAGTAAAATATCTGTTTAGAATAGCTTTCGGCTCAAAGAGTATTGTTTTACAAATTGGGATGAAAAACGCTGCTAGACTTTTCTCGCGTGAAGTGTCACCTTAAACTCTCGCCATCAGTGACAGCTTGGGATCGAAATTATAAACACCGGAAAGCGGGTACAAGACTTGTGACCCCCTTTTGACCCCTGTGTGCTTACGAAATGCGAAGTGTTTAAAATTTCGCAAAAGTTCGGGAGCTGTACTTGCGTAGGTATGAACATTCGCAAAGTAGCCGGATCTGAAATGTTTGTTTTTCTCCCTGCTGAAATCTGGTTTATAGGTTAGCTTTAAGAGATGAAGCTTTGCTAAAAGGAACGAGTGACAACGAGTGAATTTCGATCGTATCCTGTGACGGATAGACTGCGATAACTCAGTTCGACAGTAACATATTTTGCTCATGATATCACGTAACAAATGTAAATGATGTGATTTTAAAATATGAATGTCTTGTAAGTGCGTTTCGATCGAATGCAAGTAATTTTTTTTGGGCCTACTTGTTACTAGATGGTCCCCACATGGTAAGGACTTACCGGTAACATTTTTTGTCGCGCTGTGTAACTGATTGTTGATATCATCCGGTCATGATGAATTTATGTGACAAAATCAACCAACTATCCAACCTTTTCAGAAAACTGATCGTTATTTAAGAATAATCTTTTAGTGCAGAATTTACCTAGCGGTTAGTTTCGTTGAAAAATCGACTTACAAATTCAGTCGAAGTTCTGACATGTGTTTGCGAGGGTCCCCATAATATTTAGTGCATGAAGCGTGATGTCTGCGTATAATGCATGAACGCTTCAGCGATAGAAAAGGGCAGGGAATTTATGAGAAAAATAAAACCAGGGCCACCTAGTTGTTCATTTCGCTAACATGTCTGATCGAAAAGGCTTTTTGACTCAGAAAGTTGGGTGAAATGGTGACCAAAATGTACAAATGTTTTGTTTCATCATTGGAAGCGCCCCAATGGTCTGGCTACACTTGGCAGAATTTCTTGCGTAAAGGGATCAATCGTGATTATCATAATGTTGTCCAAATTATTCATTTAAGAGGTGATACCTTGCTAAGAAGAGACGAGTGCATTTCGATCGAATCCTGCAATAGAGAGAAGAAAGACAACAACAGATTTTACAGTAAAAAATTGGCGGTAAATTTGACACAAAAAAGTTAACGGTAAATAATAGCCCAAGAACAGAAAATTCTGCCACATGATGGCGTAGTTGAAATGTAACATTTATTTGATTTAATATCAATGTAAGTGATGAAGCCTTGCTGTAAAGGGCGCTGACTAGTAAGTGCGTTTCGATACTGAATGCAGTTAATTTTTGGCCGGGAGATTATAGCGACCTAATTCAGTGTAGTTCCAGAGTCCTCACATGTTCTGAACACAAACTTTCCCGCGCAATGCTGTTTTCCCAGTATTGTTGGACAAAATGACAACAGGGCCACCTAGTCGTTCGTTGCAGTAAAATATCTATTTAGAATAGCTTTCGGCTCAAAGAGTATTGTTTTACAAATTGGGATGAAAAACGCTGCTAGACGTTTCTCGCGTGAAGTGTCACCTTTAACTCTCGCAATCAGTGACAGCTTGGAATCGAGATTATAAACACCGGAAAGCGGGTACAAGACTTGTGCTTACGAAACGGGAAGTGCTTAAAATTTCGCAAAAGTTCGGGAGCTATACATGCGCAGGTATGAACATTCGCAAAGTAGCCGGATCTAAAATCGGTTCAGTTGATTTTTTCCCTGCTTAAATCTGGTTATGGTGGGCCGGTCACTTCATCGCAGGAGTATTAGCTGTAAAAAATGTTTTAAAAGACTTTCCGAGAAACGAACCGTCGTGTTCTTTTGAGTTAGAACGAAAATTGCTTTTCACGCCAATTTGATCAAGGTTGACATCTTGTTCTCGGCGCAGCTTAATTAGTTTCAGTCGGAAGAGTGTTCAAACCAGTGGTTAATTTTGCTTTGCTGATAAGGAAAATAAGTCAAAACAGCCACATGTGAAGAAAAAGATGGTAAAGGGCTGAAAATGCTTCCATTAGCTAAATAGAGTGACTCAACGTTAATTCACTGGCACGGTTTGTTTTGGGCTGACCGCTCATTTTGCCCCGTTTAACTTAAATGTTATCTAGTGTTTCCGTGAGACAAACATGTTGTAAAACATGCTTTGGCTTTTAAGAGGACAAACGCAACGGCGAGTGAATTTTTAAGGTGACTGACTCAGAAAATCGGGTGAAATGGTGAACAAAATGTAAAAAAGGAAAAAAACATGCCTAATTCTGCCTCACGATGGCGTAACTGAAAATGTAGCATTGATGTGATTTAATGTGAATGTAGGTGATGAAGCCTTGCCGTGAAGGGCGCTTTAATAGTTGTAAGTACGTTTCGATCGAATGCAGGCCAGGCAGGTACAGTGTATGTTTTGGTGGAAAAAGCGCTTCTTTTCAGACAACTGTTCAGAGTCCCCACATGACCTGAATAAAAACTTTCCTGCGTAATGCTGTAAACTGTTGCTGTGGTTGTGAGTGCAACTGTCGAACCTTTGTAGAAAACTGAAATTTATTGATCAGAATTAATTACTAACTTTTTGTTTTCGCACAACAACAAATCAAAAGTTGATAACCACTCTAAAGAATACCCTTTACCACCCAAAGCAAAAAAGCGGAGAATTTATTCAACAACTGTAAAAAAAATTATCTGTTTAGAATAGTTTTCGGCTCCGAAATACTTTTTTTCGTTTTTTTTTTTTCTTTCTTTTTTTTCACAAACGCGAAATGACACTTCAAACTATCGCAAAACCCGCAACTTGTATGGGATTTGGTCCCCAGGCCTCTCCCGTTGCATTGTCGAGTCTCTCAGAACGATATTAGGGACTGGCAACTACTGTGTAACCACATTTGGCGCCATTTGGCAAACGTCGGCTGTTTTGGTTGAATTTGGTCGAGTTTTGAGACTTTTTCTTACGGTTCACGAATCCAAAGCGGTGATTTAAAGATAGTGGCTGGAAGAGATGATTCTGTGCTCGACATTGACTCAGGAAAAGGTGAAAATAATGGAGAATTTCGATTTGCTGACGAAGATGATTTTCCCCTACTGAAGACACAGACGAAGCAATTATGGACGATGTGGTTTGTGAATGAATACGAAAATACATGTATATGTGACAGTGAGGTAAGAACTTTATTAAAATCCTGTTAAATAATACATGTTACCTTGTGGCTGTGTGAGCATTATATGAGCTTATATGAACATTTTCATCTGATTTATTCGGCCTTCTAAATTCTAATTTTGAATTTCAAATAGCAATTAAACAGGTAATCTGAGTTGCATTCTCCAAAAATATAAGTCTTAATGCTTGCCTTGATATTTACCATCTTTCTCGGAGATTAATTAATATGTTAGAGGTGACTGATTTTGCAAGAGAAATCAAAAGGTGATTTTTTTGTGCAGAGCTACACTGTAAGTGATTTCAAAGTACGATAAAATTTGCATAATTGTACAAAGTATGACTATACAATAACAATAACAATAACAATTATTTATTATTGAAGAAAACACTTAACAAATTGTTGCTCACAATTAGTCGGGTTATTTTGAGGTGGGCAACATTTGTAAATGTTTACAACACTTAATAAGTAAATAAAAAAGAAATGACGATAACACTTTTAAAACACTTTTGTCACTGCCAGGAAAGATTAGATTTCCTAACCAAGTTTCAAAAGCTGCTATTCTTCACTTGTGAATTTTCATGTTGGCAAATTATATCCAGTTTTCGAAAGAAAAGGCTGCATGGCCTTTGCAGATTTAACAATGAAAAGAGAAAGCCTTTAGGAAGATTCAACAGCTTAAATGTGTGACAGTTGCACTAACTCATGTAAATTCACAATCACAACAAAATAATTTATTTAGTGTTCAGACCATGTGAGGACTCTGAATACCAGGTTGATATAATTATCTAGTCACGTCTGACTTGGCTGTCCATGGTGAAATCTAATTTGGCATGTTTGATTGTAAATTTGTACCATTTTTGACTCATGAATGCAGGCATGTGCAAGAACGAGTTATTGCGATCTGGGGATTTTCACTTGGTCGTCGGGTTGTTAACTTTCATGAATGCACAGTAAATGAGTTATCATAATGTAGGGAAATTTTACTCGGACATTGGTCCGAAAATTTTCCAATTTTGAGATGTTGAAAACGGTGAATCAAAAGAGGAACTTCTAAGGAATGGTTAACAGCTTTAACAGGGGAAAATCATGCATTAACTGCAAAGTCATTTTTCTTCGATTTGTGGTTTTATCAACCTGATGAGCAGGTGGATCTCAAATCAACTTTTAATCTGCAGACTTTGGTAACGTTCAAGTGCTTCTACGAATATAACACACAAATAATATTATTACAGGTTCTAATGTGAGTTTGTACTGAAATACTATTCTAATAGACTGATTTTTCATTTTCCGAACAGTTCTTGCAAAATGTTTGAAAAACATGCTCTGATAAATTCGCTTCAAAATTGACTTCAAATCGCTTGCAAGGTGTCTCGCAACGAAAATTATACACTTTTGCTCTTAGGGCTACAATGCATAACGAGTTAAGACCTATCTGAGTAAATTTTTGTTTATTAAGGAAAGCTTTTTGTATATTTCCTATTTTTATTGAGGAAACTTGGCAACTAGGAATAATGTTGTGTAAACAAGGGCAGCACTAAAAGCCAGAATCAGGAAAACAGTAACTGGAAAGGAAAATCTGGAATCCGGAATCGGAAACTACAATATGAAAATAAAACATTTACTGCTAGTGAAAAAGTGAATGTTTAGTTCAAAGTAACGTCCTCGTCAAATGTAAATTTGATATTTTTCGATAGGTGACACCAGAGAATAAAACTAATTAATTAAGTCATTATTTCCTGCCAAAGAAAAGTAAGTGTTTCTCACGGGTTTAAAACTGATCGCCCAAGAACTTAAGAAAACTAATTTCATAGTCTATAAGTCACCTCTATGTTTTGCTTTGAAACTCTATTAAGACTCTATCAAAACAAGTTGAAGTGGGGTGTCCGGAAAATAGACGAAACAAAAGAGGCAGAAGATATGCATTCACGCAACTAACCACCTCTTAATTGGAAAGTCCGCCATCTGTGCGGTGTGAAGCAATTAATGTTGTCTCCGAGTCACCTCTATGTTGTCTCTCTCTGTCCCATAGGACATTGCTTCCTTTATAAAGAGTCCTTTCATTTATGCCAACAAATGATATGAGTTTTTTATTCTGTATTTTTTACCCCAAGTCATGTATTTCGCCATCAGTTAAATATTCCTAACCGTATTCATTATAGTTTCTGATTCTGGATTCCGGATTCCGGTTTCTGTTTTCTGGATTATGGCTTTTATAATTTTAGTGCTGCCCTGTAAACAAACACATGTCCTCGCAAGCAAATTCACCCAAGTTACGCGAGAATGGAATTTCATCTAACATTTTGAAACTTTTAGACCTTTACAAGTGTTTTGTTTAGTAAATTGTATTCATTGATTAGACATTCTAACTATTCTAGACTAACAGGGTGCTGTTTCTTTACGACTTGCAAGTTGTGTAAATACTAATGTTTATTTATTACCAATATGCTAATTTGTTGAATTGCTGGACTAACAAGTACTGCGTTACCACTATCCCCTTCCGCATTCACGAGTTGGCTCACAGTTGTTTTTTTATAGATCTATTCTTTGTGTTCCTTATGGCCTAATCATAATTAATGTCTTTGATTAATTGAATAATGTGCTCTGTTCAGTCAAGCCCTCAACCTGGAAATGACTCACAGGCCCAGTCACTTGGAAGCATGCATGTGGGGCTTATTAAGAAGCATGCTGGTTGTCTTTTTCTTCTGCTATTCTCTACATGTATAAAGAAATGTGTTCTAAACAATCATCTTTACACACTCATATCTACATGTACTGCTGTGGTTTATATTGGCAGTTAACCCACTTGTCTCATTCAAAGATAAAGAAAAAAAATGAAATTATTCTTATGATCACCTGTACTGGGTTTTTAACTACCTGCGAGCCAGTGAGGGATGCAAGCCGAGAAAACTTGTTTTATAAGTCTCATGAGTTGAGTTATCAGTCAGGTATTTTTTTATTTTACTTATTTATTTGACTTCACCTTCAAACTTAAGACTATAAACAGAACATAACAACATGAAACAGAAAATAAACGATTACTGGGTTAAGGCAGGGTGACCACAACAGCTAGCGCCAATTACTGTGGGCCCAAAGCACTGAAAATAGCAATTATGGTTAAGCACTCAATTGAACATGTAGGGTTAAGTGCTGACAACTTTGATTAAGGTTAAGCACTCATTGTATTGATTGGAGTTTAAAGCATTGACTGTAGTGATAAGCATTAGCTAAAGATTAAAATAATAATGTATTTCTCTATATATGTAAGTTTAGGTTTGCCATTGCCTTGACCCACAGTTCACATGCCTCGTATATTTGTAAAACTCAACTGGACTTAAGTCTGGTATGTCCTTATGGGTACCTTCCTTTTCTTGTTTATGGCATCACCTTTAATAAAAGAGCAAGTGCTATCAGACCACAATAATTATTATGAGATTACATCACAAAGACAAATAATGGCTTTAAGGGATAAAGCTTTGTTTAGAAGAGTACAATCATGTAAGTGCATTTTGATCAAATGCTGTGGCAAAAAGACAGTCTTGGCAAGAGGATTGGTAGTAGGAAGAATTTATTGGCGGAAATTTCCAACCTCGTTCACAGGGTCTCTCCTCTTCACGTCCCAGGGAGCGAGAGAGGGGAGACCCTGGTTGGGGCTGGTCACGTGTCTCCCAGAGAAAAATTAGACGCAGGGAGGAGTCCTTCACTTGCTATTTTTTGTCAAGATTTATTGTCCACTCCGAAACAAGACTTCCGCTTTGCTGTGCGAAGCCCACGCGAAAACTCATTCAACTGGCTATGTTTTTCAGCAGTCTTCATTTTGCGAGCCATTGTAGCATTAATCTGAAAGCTTAACAAAGTCCGTTGTCTCGAAGCGCTGTACTTTGGAAAATCACTGTGTATACATGACAAAATTAACCGTGGACAAACAGCGCCTTCCCCTTCAATTCATGGAGTTGTAATCGTGATTCATTCTAGCTTTGAATGTGCTGATGAAAGATCAGATCTAAAGAACTAAGGAAGGAAACTTGAAAGGAATCGGGCCTATGTCTAACTGTTCTGAAAGGACATTCTGCAGCAATTACGCTGCTAACAGAGCGTTTCTTTCTGGAAAATATTTTAGCATAAGTGCAGTCGTTCGGTATTTAGCGTCGTTGGTTTGTTTACGTCCCCTTTTCTCTCGGGACGTAAACAAACCAACGATGCAAAATACTAGAGACGCGAACGACCACGCACATGCTAAAAGATTTGCAAGAAAGAAACGCTCTGTTAGCAGGGTTGCAACAACAAACAATACACAGGAAATAGCACATAAGCAGAACACTTTCGGAAGGAGGATGTACGGTATAACAACATGTAGATGGTAAATATTTCACGGATCTTTTTAATGAACAAAGAAAACACTTTTGAAATACCGTAATTGTTGTAAAACAATAACGAAATAACCTTTGTTCCAGTTGATGGTGTTAATTTAGTCTGCGGCTACAATGGCTCCGAGATACATTTCCGGTCACGTTTGATTCTTTCCTGGCCGTCAAATGCGGCGCGGAGGATGACTCCTCGATGCACCGCTTGACCTTAACAATGCCTGACTTTCAGAGATCATGGACTTGACGACTCTAAAAGTAAATGTGGCAAAAATTCACTTTGTGGAAGTGCGTGGCCATAAAGCTCCTCGGCTACCACCAGAAGTAGTCGATTCCCTTTGCTGTAAAGATTTCGCCAATGACTTGTATCTCCAACTGCTTTACAATGTCGATAGCAGCTCACATTCACAGATTCCCTCGCTTTATATACCTTTTTAGGGGTTTCTGAATGACCACTTGACAATGACCTTTGAAACACACGCAAATTGCAAGTTGACTTGACTGGGGCATGTTTTCCTATCTCCGGTACACTTAGTCTAGGCAAACTGACACTCAACCACCCCTCTCTCCAGTCATTTATTTGTAATCTCCCAGATTCTGGGAGACACGTGACCAGCCCCAACCACGGTCTCTCCTCTCTCGCTCCCTGGGACGTGAAGAGGAGAGGCCCTGGGAACGAGGTTGGGAAATTTCATGCCTTGGGAAAAATAAAGAGGTCTAGGAAAAAATGCTCCAAGCATATATTCAAGCTAATTATTGTTCTTGAATATTCAGACCTTAAATTTTTGTGCCATTCTTACATGTACTATTAATAATTGTAATAGTTTACATGTACTTCAAATCAGTGTTTGATTTTAACTAGTCCGGTAGCTCATCTAATTAAATGTCTTTTTTCAGACTCCCAGATGGCTGTAAGGAGTATAGGACTTTCTAAACCAGTGAGTAGGATACATATTGGGCATGTATATACATGTACATACTTGTACTTTTGTCTAAAAACATTGACTACATTACTTGCAATCGGACGTTAAAATTTTGGTTGTTTAATTTTCGGACACTTTTTCCCTCATTTCGGACAATTTTCGGACAAACATTTCGGACACTGCACTGAAACATGCCCAAAGTAAATTTACGACTAAAAAACATGAATTAGACTGAAATAAAATCTTTGAAAATGATAGTTTTACTGTATCTTCAAGGTTTTACAGCCGGATACACCAACGAGAAAATAACACAAACCCAATCAAGCTTATGACTCAAGCAGTGTCTCAAATGCTTACCTTTCCAGTGATTAAAAGAACGACTGAGCAAAGCCGCCTAATCCGAATTCTAAACATATCATGTACATTGGCTTTGAATATGTGATGCTGTCGCCCAGAAAGTACTTTTAAAGTTTTATACTATACTGTAAAAATTTCGGACGCTTTAAATTTCGGACGCTTAAAAATTTCGGACGGTTTTATTTTCAGAAACTTTTTTTGTCCGAAATTAAAATCGTCCGAAATTTTTTGCAAGTAATGTACTATCAAACTGTTTCTGACAATGCACTTGGGTAACCTCAGCAAGCTTCATTGATAATATACTGCATAAATTACATGTATGTAAACTGCTGAAAATCCCGGCAGCTTTATAATAATATTAATACTAACAGTGAAGAGAACTTTAACTCAGTGTTTTTAATAACTGTATTTAATATTCATTAATTAGATCATGTGAAGTATTTGTGTTTGAAAATGTCTTAGGTTATTTCTTTGACCAATCGCAATACTGGCTGTAAGTATTGATATTTAATTTACATTATTATTACCAGGAGGAAATTCAAGTTCAGATTGCAGTTTTTGCATCAAGGGCAGTTGCTGGACAAGTGTGGTACCTGCGGATTGTGATAATGAGACATGATCAAGATGATGCTACCTTTAAGGTAATATTGTGCTTCCTGTTGGACTCATGATTTGACTAATTGTCTTATAACCAGAGGAATGAAGAGTCAGTGGTCACATCTAGATTCAGTATTGTGTTGTCGTGTTGCTTCCTTTTCACTTCACATTATTTTAGTTTTTCTCTTCCTTAGTGAAGAATACTTCAGTTGGTTTGCAGCTCAAAGTGTTTTGTTACCCCGGCAATGTTCAGTTTTAAAACAGCTGGTCCTACATGTAGTTGTTCAAAGGGTGGATAATTTTATCCACTGGATAGTTCTGGCAGATACTGTAAAATGTGTGCAAGATTTTCATGATAGTCCTACATGTATAATTTGTGAATAGTCTTAGAGTAGAAGCATATGTCAAATTTAAGAATGGGATTGCGTGGAAAACTTTGCAAAAGAATTGGTTGGAGTATATTTGCTCTGCTAGATAGCAACTTATCCAGTGGATAAAGTTATCCGTTCTTTGAACAACTGGGGCCAGGGCAGTAAATCCTGTGTTTAAGACTAGCATGCCATCTATTGTGATTTAAAGCACAAAATATTGCATTCTTGACTCCTGAATTGGGGGGCCCACTAAACATTGTGTGGTTATTGTAAGTTATAAAGACAAATTTGTGGTTTAGGACTGCTGTTGATGTGCAAGGTAATTAAGCTGAGAGGAAGTGTAAACTTGTATGGTAACCCCTGTTTTCGAATTGGTAGACTAATAAAGTTCTTTGAACAACTGGGGCCAGGGCTGTAAATCCTGTGCTTAAGACTAGCATGCCATCTATTGTGATTTAAAGCACAAGATATTGCATTCTTGACTCCTGAACAGGGTTTGAGCTAGGAATTGATCACTGGGGGACAATTTGTCCCCTTGGCTAAAATTTTGGGGGACATTTTTATTTTTAGGGGGACAGATAAATTAATTTTTATTCAACAGTTTTTTTACATTGATACAGGCAAGCCAACAAAAACTTTTTTTTTAGCTGATCCTTGTAATACAAGAACAGTGATCAACACAAACAAGAAAAGTTAAGTTATTAGTGTCAATACTTTTTTTTCTCGTCATATTTAAACAGAGGATCAATGACTATACTTTATACTTCAAAACATTTCACAGCAAAATCTCGTCTCGGCATCCCCTTGTAAACTTCAATTCCTTTCTTAATTACTGGTAGACGTACATGTACTAATTCTTCTGTTGGTTCCAGCCCAAACATCAAAGTCCCTAACCCTAGTTTGTCAATGTTAGACTTCAGAACAGTAGCAATAGCATCTTGCATACCTTCCGCACTTTGATGAGAATGATAGGTAGCATTTCCTCCCACTCGAAGATTCTTAACACTTTCGAGGCCAACTTCATCCAGAAAATTGAGTAGTGAGTCATATTTGACTGTGGTTACGTCCTCTTTGGCCAGCCAGTAGAGGGCTCTCATTGCTCTGAGGATTGCTTGCGATTGTTCTCTAAGAGCATGGCGCTGTGTGTTGCTGAATGTATCCCTCATAGCTTCTTCATTGACAGCATCATGCTCTTAACAGTCTTTATGTCTTTGCAGAGTTGAGGTTCTAAAATTTGTACACCCTTCTGCCGATACAAAGGGGTTGTCTTCTTAGATTTCCGACAAAAATAGCAGAACATCGCCTCCTTTTCATAGTGCAACCATGTGTGATCTCGCAACCAACTTTTCTGGAAAGTTCGTGATTTTCTTGGTTTCCTTTGATCCTCATCCGATTCTTCCTGATTAACTCACTGTTCTTCTTCTGTATCATTTTTCTGATTCAGTCTGGCTTCGATTTGTAGCGAAAAAGCTTTCTATTGTGAAATGTGACTTGAGAATGAACTTTGAAGGAACAACGTGCGGTAAAATATACTTTCCACGTTCTGTTTAACTTGCAATCTCTGGGATCCCTTCGTGTCTGCTTCCGTTCGAGTTTTTTCCCTTAATTTTGAAGGAGACAAATTGTCCCCTTGGCCGTTTTTTTTTAAGGGACAATTTCAATTGAAGTATGGGATTGGCGCAATGGCGCGGCCTGGCTCAAACCCTGCCTGAATTGGGGGGCCCACTAAACATTGTGTGGTTATTGTAAGTTTTAAAGAAGAATTTGTGGTTTAGGACTGCTGTTGATGTTTCAAGCTAATAAGCTGATAGGAAGTATAAACGTGTATGGTAACCCCTGTTTTCGAATTGGTAGACTAATTAATAAAGTGCTTTTATTGATCAAAATTTAAGTTCTATCCATGGCCGTGGAACAATTCTTTTAGTGCGTTTTAGTCATTCTTTTAAAACTCTCTGATCAATGGGCACATACAGGACTTCACTTTTACAACATGGTAGGAAATCAAGGCAATTAATTAACAAACTGTGTAAAATTTTACAGACTATATGTCTCATGAAGTATAGAATCTTGAAGTTAAAACTATGAAATTGATTAGATGGAAAAGAAAATTTCGAGAGTGGGAGACTTCAATACATTAATTTGACCTGATATTCTGGTCATTTTTTATAGACTGTGAAGGATCGAGAAATTGCCAGCAAGTATCACTTGTTACAGACTTTCCCATTCAGTATCTCCTCAGACATTGCCATCTCACTGAAACATCAATGCCCTGAACATTTTAAACTTACGACTGAAAATTACCAAGTGAGTTAAATAGAATTGTGTATGTAGTCACATGTACTAACTTATATTGTTATTATTTTTAGCTTTTTGTATCATTTCTAACGTTGGTGTGATGTCTAATGACCTAACGGACAAAACTGAATGTAATTGTAAACTAATGTAAATTTGCTGCAGGGTGTACAGTCAAAATATTGCATCACACAGTCATACTCTTTAGAGTTATGTTGCACCTGAGGGTGTTGGCCAGGAATGAAACAATCTTTGCCTGATTGTCACCTTGGTCAAATACTCAGCAACAGAAAATGTAGAAAATTACTTGAAGAAAAAAATTCAACTTGCTTTTGCCCTTGCACTCTACTCTGAAGCATATAAGCCACAGCAGCCCACTGACGGTTCGTTTCTGCAACCAAGACTCTTGTGGGAAACAACAACAATGATGTTTATTAACAAATGACAGCTGGTGATAGGTAGATTTTGACTGATTTTCAAAATTAGTTACTGTATTTCCTACATTTCTATCAACAGGAGGTTGACTATACCATCATTCAAAATCTCTTGCATGGTTTTTGGTTTGTGATTGAGTTCCATTTGGAACTCTTGGGCAGTGAAGCCGACCAGTTTGTGGGTAATGTCTGTGTGGAACCCAAAAATTTCCCTTTGGATGTAGAATGTCCAATAAACAAGAAATTCAATCTTGGCATCTCAGAAGAGTTTGAGTTGAAGGTAAGTTATTGGTAAAAGTGATTGATGAGTGATGTGAATGGCTGTATTTCATTTTAGAGGTGTAGGGCCATAGTGTTTAGTGTGTTGGTCAGTGGTTCAAGGCTGAGCATCTGCTGATCTGAAGTCTTCTAAGACCAGAAACTGAATTTTGGAAAAATTGAAATCCAGAGGTCCTTGATTTAAAGTCCTGCTCTGGATGTTAGCTGGAGTTGTTCCTCAGTAGCTCCAAGTTTAACTCATTCGCCAGGCTTGTAAATAACCAGCTGATGGACCTGCCTCCTTCCAGTTGGGATTTGTTGATCATGTTATTGTTCAATTAAATTTAGATCATTATTTCTTTGTGAACGTTTAATGCTCAGCCTCACTGGAGCACTTGTGCTATAATCACAATCTGCTACCCAGAGTCCTCAGGCTTTTTGGTCAGCAGGTGGGCACCAGGAGAGACTCTGGGGACATCGAAAAAATTCAAATTTTTTGATTGTCTTTTTTCCTTAACGGTTTCCATTGTTTTACCGCAGAAATCCTGCGGTAATAAAATTCGATGTCCCCAGAGTCTCTCCTGGTGACTAACCGCTTGCCAAAGAGCCTGAGGACTCTGGGTACGATGATTGCTATAATCACTGCTGAGGGTAATTAATACAGTTTATTACTGTTGTTGTTGTTGTTGTTGTTGTTGTTGTTATTATTATTATTGTTATTATTATTATTATTATTTTAACAGCACTATTTTACACTGCTAAAAAGAAAAAGAAGAATTAAAACCAAACATTTTCGATTGATCAAGCTATCTTCAGGGTAAAAAGACTGTCCGCTACATGCACATTTTACAGTATGTGCTTCAGGTGATTCCTTATGGGAACAGTTTAGCTATCGTAAGAATGGACTTGTTTGTTCACACTGGGGCTCCAATTTGTTGGATCATTAAGCCTTCAATTATTCTGCGCTTGTGAAAAGATTTTGCCCTACAAAGGATTCACTAACTAAATGAATGGGTTGGATTCTCACCTACATGTAGAACTGGAGTTGGTGGTTTCAAATCTTGGTGTAAGCACCAACAAGGGTCTTAAACCCATTTCAGTCTTACAGTACATGTAGTACTGTTTTCTGTGCCATTTTGTATGTGTGATGTACCATTTAAAAGGTCTTCATGAGTGAAATTTGTTTCTCATGTCAAGATAACTGAAGGAAGTCAGATCTTTGACAGAAATACATGTAGTTCTAAACGTCAAAATGAAAAATTACAAAATTTCACTGATCGTTTCATGGGATAGATCTACCCCCAAATTGTAGCTTAATTTGCAGTTTTTAATGCATAGAAAGTTCTGTCCAGGAGATATTGTCAGAGTCTGTAAGTGCATCAAATTGAAACATTTGAAAAATTGTAGAAGTGGTAAACCACATCATAGATACCAGGGGATACTATTATTTTCTTTAACCCTTTCCCGCCCAAAAGTGCCATATGGCACAAGACGCAATAATGAGCGCAATATTTGGTCAATTTGTGTGAAATTTGCACAACCAAAAGATCTTGGAAAGATCTACAAATTGAAGGCATAAAATCATGCCCCCCTCCTATATGAGACTTTATTTACCACCCCTCAAACTTTTGGATTTTCTTTTCCTTTGTACGTTAAGGGTCCAGCTGATATCTGACAACAAGCAATGCACTGAGAGCTGTACATTAAACTATAGTTTAGGGGGATACCCAGTATATACAACGAATTGGGAAATTTTCAATATTTTTCTTCTTTCGTTTTGGAGTTTTCTCACTCTAATATGTGACCTCCTCCATCTCTGTTGGTGTGATTTATAGCACACCCCAGAAAATACCTTTTAAATGGTATATGACATGTGGTCTCCCAGTTCATAGTTAGCAATTTAGAAAAATTTGACATTTCCCTCGGGCGGGAAAGGCTAGTGGGTTACCGGCAGGAAAGGGTTAACCCTATAAGTTGTTTGTCATGCCAACCGCAGGGGATGCGTCCCCCATCATGCCAAACAATGTGGTCGTGTTTTTGTTTTGTCTGCTTATTTATTGAACGTGGAATGGTAATATTGATGGTTGATATCCCGTTGACACTAAGCCAATTAAAACCCTGTAATTACATTATCCAATGATCCAGTTTTTAATAATGATTATTATACAATGTGGTATTTCCTTAGCAGACTGATTCATCATCTCCTCGGAGCTGTGACCCTGCTGACTGGGATCCCCTTGAGTCTGGTATGCCCAGCAGGAAGGACACCACACTGTCCAGTGCAAGCAGTGGGGTCAGCAGTGGCTCCCCACTCAGCCACTCTCCTGCTGCCAGCCGATCATCAAACTCCAGTTTGTCACCTAGGCAACAGTCCCCTGTGGAGTGGCAACATGGTGTCATCTGGGGAAACTTTGTAGATGGCAACAATGCTCTGCCCCCACCCCCAGACACTGCACCAATATGGGGACCTTACCATGAAAACGAGGTACATGTAGGCTTGTTTGTAGAAAATTAGTCCTTAAGAAGCGCCTTGGTGGCTAAATAGAGCTTTTACAGTGCATAACATAATAACATTGACATTGCTGAAACAGATGTTATTTTCTGGTTTGTAAAACTCAAATCACTTGAACTGATGACCCAAAATCCCAGAAAATGGCATCTTCGCAAAGTGTTACATTTAAAAGTTTCCCTTAGTGCGGATGTGTGGGGAGGGTGTTTCGAGACATCCCTATGGGCTAGCACATTAATCTTTTAGTGCTCAAAACTGGTGGTTGTGTTGTTTCTAGATCTGCACCTCCTGATCAACATACAGTGTACTACATTGCTGATTATGGCTGCCAGTTGCACTTTCTTATGGAGAATTTATCACTGCTTTTTTGAGCCCAAACAAATATTTTAATTACCAGTTTTCCTTGTTGTTAACCCATTAGTATAACATGCCATGTATGGCTATTTTAGTCCTTAGCATGACCAAGTTTGACTGTACACACCTGTATGTGTTTTAACTTCATCAATAAGACATAATGGCCTTTGCTTTGTTTTTGACTGATTGTCAATTACTTCTGAGTTATCGCCTTTACTACAAAATGAAATTCAGTAAACCTGTAGTGAAGCAATCAAGTAATATTTTATGATTCTGTTTGTCTCCATTTAGGTTTGCAAGCTCTGGCCACCATATGTTGACTTGGATGATTTTTCCAGGTAGGAAAAAGGTCCTCTTAGTAGTATGGCGGTATTGTTGTGTGATTCCAAAAAAACACTTAAATTAGATGGGTGGTTATTGTGTCATGTGGTACATGTACCATTCATTCCTCTTCAATGCTTCCTTGAATTCTTGTGTATTCCAGCCGTCTCATCTCGCAACATTAGGGACCTTCACATCAGAGTAAGAGTACGAGATTGAGTGCAAGTATGACTTTCAAATTTCAGACTAATCACATTCCCCAGAACTGTTACTAATTCCGATAGTTCACTAGCACATAAGGAGGCCCAAGAAACAAGATTAATGGGACATATGGTTATTTGAACCACACAAACTAGATTTCAAAAGTCGTAGGTGTAGTAAAATCGGAAGGTCCCTATTCTCTATCAGGAGAAAGTGACCAGAATTTCTTCTGCAGTGTGCAATACGCATTTTAGGGTTAATTTGATTTGAAGATGTACATGTTCACATAAGCTTGTACATGTATAGAACAGAAATGCTTAGGCCTTTTTCTCTCATTGAGGTTGTTTGTAAAATCCTTCAATTTGGGTGAATTTGCTGAATATCACAAATCGAACATTTCATGCTAGTCAGTACTGCTCAGCACTTTATAGTTTTGTCCACAGAAACTACCTTGAAGCATATCACACAAAGTGCTCAATAGCAATAACTTTACAACAGCACAAGTTACCCTCTTCAAGTTAACTGCGGTAGCTCATATAGGATGGGATAAATGAATGAATGAATGAATGAATGAATAATTAAACAAATGGGAATTTCAGGGGAAATGCTGAGAGTGGCTATTCTGTCCATTGTTTCCTGATCTAATTGGAATCTGAAAACGTTGGTCTTTATGAAGGGCGGAAAACCCTAGGAGCAAGGGAAACAACTAGCAACAAACTCAACCCACATATGGTGTCAACTCTGGGAATCAAACCCGAGCCACACTGGTGGAAGGCGAGTGTTCTCACCATTGGGCCATCCATGTCCCCCCTTTATGTTACCTGCAAAAGGTGCTAAGTGCTTGTTTATATTTGTTAGGAAAGAAGGCCAAATAAATAAAAATGAGCAGTATGCTCAGACTCTTCAGGAGTTGGAGCGTGGAAGCCCCCCAGATGCAATACTTGGTAGTGAGCTGTTACAGACGCGTGAGACTGGAGACCAAGGGAATGAGCAGAGCTGGTTGGCACAGGTAAGATGGTTGACTGCTACATGTTCAAAAACTGCTTGTTTTATGCTTCATTTTCCGGTGGTGAAAACATCAATTTAAAATGTCAGAGTGGTGTTTCTAGTCTGCTATGTCTTCATCCCTATCTGAACAACTATTGATACACTTTAGTACTGCTTGATTCAAATGAATAGTCATGATCATAAGGGCTTCCTCCAGGGGATCCAAAGTTAGAAGCATTGTGTACAGCATAATGAAAAGGGTCTCAGGACAGTCCTGCTCAGTAGCTTTCATCTCAGTCACAGTGGTCACACTTCAGGGACTCATCCAAAAACTCAAAAGTTAGAACCACCGTGTACAGGTTGATAAACATCAATGTTAGTTTTTGATCTCACTGCCCGCGTTGGTTTTGACGATTTTCAGTTCGGTTTGACAGTTGACTGTCTGCTTCGAGTCTTGATTCGCGACTCGATCCTGCATTCGCATGCGATTCTCGACTCTATCCTTTATACTCGATACTCATGCGATCCATTTCTTACAGGACACCTCCCATCACGGCCTTACTATTGACAGCCTCGAGAGCCAAGCTGAGAAAAAGAAGAAAACGAAGGAGGAACACAGGCGGCTGCTTCAGGAGCGTAGAAGCCTCCTGCAGCAGCAGGATAGGGAAAAACAGGAAAGAGATGATCGCAAACTTGCCGAGGAACTGGCCTACAATGACCTCAAGGCCGCGCGCCAGGCTGCCGGGTTTGTTTCCTGACCCCAGGTGCATTATGAAGCCATACCCCAGTGTGATCTCCCGGGGGCCCCCATGAGGCTGGGGGGCTTCAGTAGCCAGGCCGGAAGTGACATCTCTGGAGAGCTCGATGCATTCAGCGGGCTAAGCAGCTTCCGTTGGTCTTGGGTGTCCCCATTGGCTAATAATGATGAGGTCATCGATGCATCAAAGATGACATCAGGCAATGGGGACATTTGGGTGCAGGAGTAAAGTGACGACACCACTGTTCATTAAGCAGTCTTTTGTGTAACTGATTATTGGTCAAAGCGTGTTTCTGTGTCCCATAGGCTAGATCAGGAAATCCAACCGAGTGGTTAAGTACGGGGTTTTTTGTTTTAGGCGTTTTATCGCTTTTTTTTTTTTTTTTTTTTTTACCGTGTGTTTGATTAGGGCCAGTCTGACTGGATGTGTTTGACTTTCGTGTTGCAATTTTTTTAAAAATTTCATTTTCAGTGTCGGCCAGTGGTTTAGGCTTTCAATGAAAAATCTGTTCAGGTTTTTCAGGAAAATGAACGCTTCGGTCTAAATTTAATCTTTGGAGAAGGATCGTGTGAGATTTTTTTTTCTCTTTGTAGGCTGCGATAAAAAAAAAAATCAGCCTTTTGGCTTCTCACGTCAAGGGAAACATGCCCTAGCTTTGTGTTGAGTTCATGTTGAAGATGTGACACGGCTAGGTCATCAGGTGTGCACGTGATCAATATCAAATGGAGTGACAAGCATTAGAACAAAAAACAAAACGTTACATGACGCTCCATCGAGTCTTAATTTCTAAAAAATTATGTTTGATGTGAATCAATTTGACAAGTTTTTTGGCTATTGGCTGTTGAAATGTTAGCCATTTGTGGATTCTCTTAATAGAGTTTTACAAATTCGGGGGAAAAAAGTCAGTGAAAATGGAAATCATTTGTCATTTTTAATTTTTGTGATGTGAGTTTTTCTCCTTGAAAGCCTCGCAGGTGCAAAAGTAGGAATTTGTTGTTCGAAGTCGTATACAGTGAAAGCATATTTGCTATAGTGTTGAAAAACTTAAGATATAAATTTTTGACGAAAGTTTTTCAAACGTTTTGTCGTTGAAGAATTTACTGGCCTCCAATCGAATTTGTGGTTTAGTCACTGTAACACAGTGTAACAGTAGTATGGCGTCTTTGTGCTTAGTTCTTCATTTGTTTGTCACGCAATGCTTCAGAAGCGTTTCGTGACAAAGGAAAGAACCTCGCGAAGGAGACCAGCAGTAGTATTCAATTTTGTAGGCGAAATATTTATGACTCTTAACTGACTTAAGGCATTCCTTTGTTCTTTCAAGAATTATTAGCAATCCCGTGACTAACGTGGTTTTATATATATCGTGATAAAATTGTTGTGATTTGACCACTTGACAATATTTTTCGTGTCGTATTTAAGAATGGATGTGTTTCGTTTTTTTAGATTGAATTGGAATATTAAGCGAACAAGGCTGTAAAATAGAATTGTGAAGTTATATTTTTGGCTAGGTCAGCGATAAACTCAAACAATGCTTAGTTGTGTTAAATGTAATTATGGTGATTTAAGGTCATTCCCCTAAAACAGAACCTACACTCAGATTTTCTCCAAACTTTGCCCATGTGTGGTTCACTATATGTAAACTGCAAAAATTAAATAAAAAGAGGGGGTCCCCATGCTTGTTCTTCAGCAACGAAGCATTGAAATATGGTAATTTCTGCATGTTTGGACAAAAAGGACCATAATAGAGCATTTGCCAAAAACAGGAATTATTTTCTGAAGAGAACAGTTAACGGCTCATTTCATGCAATTTTTTCACTGTTCATGAAACATTTTCAATGTGAAATCTGCTTGAAAACTATTCCTAACCAGTACTACTGAGATATTCAACAAAATAATCTAATTCGTTACCTCTGAAGGTAGGTCAAAATGTCCATTGGCGAGATATTAGGCGCAAAATTTGATATTTCTAACACTAGGATTTTCCTTAAATTTTCACGGTAGTTGGCAAACGATATTGTGGTTAGAAATCTGAAAAGATAAAATAGGTTCACCGGGTTGGTTTTGCAGATATTTCACAAAGCAGTGGTAAATCGAGCTTCAAAACTGGTTTCTCCGCGAAGGGACTGGGGCGAGTCTTATGAAAACACCTTAATTTCCGCGCAAAATGCAAATTAAGAATTTTGTTATTAGTTGCAAGTCAGATTGAGTGATACTCAGTAGTTAGCTAGAAATGAAAGTAAATTTTTTATTTTGCCATTGTGCGCAGTCAAGTTGCGCACTGCAAAAAGGGGAATGACCTTAATCAAGTTACTTGCATTGCATTTTCGTTAGGAACGTTATTCAAGGTTGTCCAATTTTTGGTTTTTCTTTACGATATTATCGCTTTGTTTTTTTTTTTTTTTTGATGTTTTTGTATTCGTGTTTGTCACTGTTTCAAGTAAATTCAATGTTTGTTTGTTGATGTTTGTTTTTTTTTTCGGTGAAATTTAATTTTGTTAGAAATAGGTTTTTAGCTTTATTCAATAGTTTACAAGAAAACATAATTTTTACTCAGGGTATATGCAACTCCTTGTCGAAAAGACCAATTATTTTGTTTCTCTACGTAGAATACAATTGGTTTCTATTGGAGCATTTAGGCCAGAACAATCTTCCATCTAAAAATTAAGTGACCCGCAATGCTCAAATGTGTGTTCATATTTCATCATCAGCGGTTTGAATTTTTTTAATCTTTAAGAAAAATATCTGAGTGCTGGCGTATATAAATGTCTCCGCTCTTTTCTGTTTGTATGAAGGGAGCGGTTTTTTTTTTAATTCTAAAAGGCGATTTATCAGCGATATTTAGCCGATAAAAATATGTGTAAAATATTACAATCTACAGAGGTGAATAGATCGAGAAATTTTGGCGCCAAAAAAAGACTTGGCGCCACATGCCACTTTTCGCGGCATTCTGTATTTGGGCAACTCGTCATTTGCTTTTCGGCGTTGGCTTTCATTTATCCGCAGGGAAGAGTGAGTGGTTGTTGTTTTGCAAGACAAGTCAATCTACGAGTGCGTTTGTCCCAATGAATGATTGAAAGCCAAACGACCTTGAAGCAGTGGATCTGTTGCGTGATTATATCCTTGATTTTAGTGCGTTAGATAATGAAGACGACTGGAAATAAAACACTGAAAAAAAAAAAAAAAAAAAACGAAAACTCACGTTGTCATATCAGTATATTTTATTGTACAATAATTTGTATCTTGTAACTCCCAGTAAGAGGTTAATAAAAATTGTGAATAAATTGTATCACTGTTTGAACAATTCTGTGATTTTTTTGTCGCTTATCCCCCGGACTATAGGTGATAGGCAGGTTCAAAGTCATTAGACCTAGAGGGGTTTGAATGTTCATCGATTCGTATCTCCACATTTCTCCTGGTTTCCCCGATGTAATAAACACTGCCAGAACAGTC
>NW_028145550.1:2875000-2927500 GCF_977016875.1 Pavona decussata | reverse complement strand
ATATCGTTTCCAAATGAGCGGTTTTAAAATCTCTGTTTTTAAAATCTCCGCAAAGGCGACTGCCATTTTTGTACCCATGGCTGCACCATGGGTTTGTAGGCAGAGTTTTGCATAGAGCTGGAATGAATTTTCTTCTCTCTTTTGAATTGTCTTTAAACCAAATTTTGCGAAGCATTTCGCTAATAATCAGCCAATATGGATGGCGCGAAAATGACAACGTGCAGTTGATTAACTTCGCGAAGAACTTCAGTACCTGAGTCAACCACAGTCAAATCTCCCTGACTGACCCCGAGGTGGGGACACTGTAAAGAAGCAAAACACATCTTATCTACCACCCCCAGGGGACAGATCTCTGATCAAAAGTGCTTATATGCCCCTATTATCCCCCTATCTGTCCCGGGTCCAGGGGGAGGGGGGTGGGGGTTTTAATTGACTAGTGCATTAAGGAAATTGATGCACAGATATGCCTTTACATTGTTTACAAAAGTGTTTTATCAGTGTTTACACAAAAATTTAGCCTTGTCGTGTGGCTTTACATGTGCGACCGGAAAACGAACCCGAAAAAATTGGTCAGTGCTGATATTTTTGGGTCTTTCAGACCAACCAAAAAAAATAAAGATTCACTCTAGTGCGGTTTGTTTACACGACTTTGTCATCAAATCTGCTTACGTGCAACCATCGGCACTTTTCAAGTCTTCTTCGGTCTTTCCGGCAGTTCACAGCAGCTTCCTGATATCAGCCTTTAGTTTGGTAAGCACTCAGTTCTGTAATTCTGTAATTTTATTCATTTTATCTTGGTTTCATTTCATTCAGATCATTTCAAGACATTTTGGACTTATTTTAGATCATTTTAGGTCATTCCTTGTTTTAGTAACAACGCCAAATGCATCGCATGCAGCTGCCAGTATGCATATTTCAGGTTAAAATCCCTGGAATCCAGTTGCAAAGAGCAGCATTTGATGGTACGTACTGTGGTAGAACCTCAAAAAAAAAAAAACTCTAACTTTGAAGGGATTAAATAAAAGAAAACAATCCAAATGATCACAGTTGATTTGATATGGAAAAAGACCTTGACTGTGTCTCAGCAATCCTCAGGTGCGACATTAAATGAAACAAACGACAACAAACAAACAAACAAACATCAAATGACATGAAACAAAAAGGAATTACACTTATATTAATTACCATATCTTTCTTCAGAAACAAAGTTTAGGAGTCAAATTCAAGGAAAGGAAAATGCATGGCTTTTTTAATGATCTGGTAAGGGCAGTGTGTACTGTCATTTTGTAACATTTTCAGATTTAAGTGGTTTAGTGAATTGGTATTAAAAAGCCAGATTGTCCCCGAGATTGTTGATGCATTGTAATATGTATCAAATACTGTATACATGTAGATCTCTTTAAAATCTTGTGCTTAGCCTTTTGAAGCTGACTGAAGGCGAAATGTTCAAGAGAAATACTGAATGAGAGAGGCAGAAACTCTATCAAGCCCAACCATCAAACCCACCATCTTTACAGTGCCATGTATGTTGACAATGTTTGTTTTAATTGGTTTTTGATAGGATCTTGTTTCTGATAGTGCCAGTGTGGGTATGAAAGTGAAGGTTCTCAGTCTGAGATAAATTATTATTCTGCAAGTTCCACTTATCCTGCTCTTCTAAGCTGTTCCATCCCTGGAAAAGGTGCGTGCTCAATAGGTATGGATTATAAAGGCATGCTTAAATTAGAATTCAAGTGCACTTTTAAAAATGTGCATGCCAGTTTTAATATCACATATCCACCACTTAAAAGGTTCAATTATGTCTCTGGTTTTTGTGACATCACATGGTAGGGAAATGAGCACATCAGCACATCTAAAATGTTTTTCTTTGGTATGGGGTCCTGAGTCTCCGAATTAGACATGCATGCAGAGCACAGTTTTATTTTACCCCCAGTCTCCCAGCAGTAGTTATATAATATAATAAAAAAATATTTAGTAAGTTGTTTGGAGGTGACAATCCTCTTGATCTAGCTGATTTTACATGTCTGGAATTAGACAATGTAACTTCTAACTACTGGACCTACACTGTAAGTTGTCAATATATGAAGAATTCCTGTGGGATGGTTTTTAAATGCATGCCAAGTGATGCCAAGTGGAAGTTATTATAATGTTAATAAGGTTTGAAGAATAAAGAGTGTAAGTTATGGCAGTGGTTTGCTTACTTACATTGCTAATGGCTAATGGTGGAATGTGTTGAATAAGTTATGTCACCTAGCTTGTAAGCCTAATCGTTACTAAAAATTTATTGGGTCTCTAGTAAGGTTTCTTTTTTTCTTCTTTTGTAATTCGTCAAGTCCCTAAGAGAAGGAGGTGTGGGATTGTGGAAAATTGATTCTGTGCTTACATGTAAAAAGAACATAACAAGATATGCTCTACTGTTATTTTCTTGTTTATTCATGAGATGCATATAAGCATGAGTTGTTTTTCTGCAATTCCCCATCCAGTAGGGGGATTTATAGGGTAAGTTAATTTCCGGTGTGATTCTCTATCTCTTTTTAGAGCCTCAACTGCTTGCCAAAAAGAAAGTTTGTTCCAAGGATCCAAATAACAGTATTCATGTTGAGGATGTGATTCCATATCAAGACTGTGGAGTTCAGAGCTCTTAGAGTAAGTTGACCTAAAAATTATTATGTATGTGAGCAGCATGACTTTGCCAATACAGAACTACACAAAGCACTGTTTGTGATCACTCCTAAAAGTGACCATCATTGTGAAATCTGTGACATATTATAAGCCCTGTGTTAAAAAGATCCTTTAAGTGACATCTACCCTAAGCGATGGCACCACTTTTTTGAATAACCAACTGGCCCTTTTCTCCTAAGCGACCAGTGCAGCCTTCAGAAAACAAGCATTAGCCAATAATGATACTTAAGGTTACAATTGGTAGCTTTCACTGAAGTGTCAGCTCTCTCTTTATGAACCATGTAGAAGTTCATTCAAGGCGGCCGGTATATGATTTTACAGAAAATTTGCATTTGCAGCTTCCAAAATTTATCAAATCGGTATTGCAGCTGCTTGACAAAAATCACTAAGAATTGCTGCTCGGTGGTAGGACAAATCCAGAAAACAAAACCTTCTGTGTATCTCTGTCTGCTAAACAAGCTACATGTATTACAGTTGCTTCTAGTTCGCGTTTCAAAATAAAGTTGCTACATGATTAGCAATCGGTGTAATTTTGTTCTGCTGAAGCTTATGCCAATTTGGTATTCCACAACACCAACTATTAAACATTTCCAGTTGTTTAACTCTAGACATACCATTACAGTGTAATTGTAACAGCAGGTTTAATAAACATGTTAAAGACTGGTTTTGGTTTTAAAATATCCATAGAAAACCACTGTGGTGTCCTCAAAATCATGTAAATTGATCAGATTATCGAAGTGTTAACAACATTTGAAATAATTTATCTTTAAATCAAAGTCTCCTATGAGCCAACTCGTGAATGCAGATGACGCATCAGTATTTTAATTGAAGTTAAGATGGCTACATACACTACCTTGAAAGCTAAAAGAAGTCATATCTTTGCCTGATCATGTAACGAGAAATAACCATATGTGTACTATAAAAATGATTCTAAACTTATTCCCTACATATTGTATAAGGTCATTCTGATGCGCCTTGGAACAAATTTTCGGGTGTTTTTTATTCAAAGTTCATGCAGACACTTCACTCATTCAATTTAAGACGCCGCACTTTGTGGAAAAACGGGAAAACTTATAACTTTGCTCATATTAAATGAAAAATCTCCATTCTTGCATTAAAATAATTGTCAAATTTTTATCTACAGATTGAATAAGATTATTTTGATGCACTGTAAAACAAATTTTCACTTCTTTTTTTATTCAAAGTTCATGCCGACACTTCACTGATTGAATTCAAGACACCGCACTTTCACTGCGCATGCTTGAAAGTCAACAGCCGAATCAGCCAACCAACCTAGTGAAAAACCCACCATTGCTATCACTCGTTCATTGTGCATGCTCGCATTTACGAGTTAAAAATGGGTATGGAAGTGGTTCATTTTGCCAGCTTGCTGTGATGTTGGAAGGGAGTGCCCATAGTTTTACGCAACACGGCTCAAACTTCAATAATCAGCCTGGTCATAATTGCATTTCTGAAATTGAAACCTCTCAGCATAAAATTGGAAATACAAAAATCTGATCATGACAGATTTAAACTACAACATGCAGGTGTCATGACTGCTCACGTATCCTACCCCCTTAATGTTGTAGTTGGCAACAAGACTTTTTTCTCTAAACATACATTTTGTATTTTTTGCACAAGAATTTAAAATGGGTGTGGTTTTAAAAACAATGGAAGCAGTGCATTTTGCCAGCTTGCTGTGATATTAGAAGGGAGTGCCCATAGTTTTACGCAACACGGCACAAACTTCGGTAATCAGCCTGGTCATAATTGCATCTCTGAAATTGAAACCTCCCAGCATAAAATTGGAAATACAAAAATCTGATCATGACAGATTTAAACTACAACATGCAGGTGTCATGACTGCTCATGTATCCTACCCCTTTAATATTGGAGTGGGCAACATGACTAAATTTTTCTCTAAACTCACATTTTTGAATTTTTTTAAACCAGAATTTAACAATTTGGGCCCATTGGACAATGGGGCAGAAAAGTTTCAAGTTGTTCAAAGCTTAGTTTTTTGGTACAAATGTTTTCACCAGAGAACATTCACTTTTTTTTACTGTTAATCCTGGTTATGGATCTTCTGTTGTCTAAGTGTAGAGTCGTCCACTGTAAATAAACTTTTCTTAACAGGGGAACATATGTTATGGATGTTGGAACATAAAGTCTGTTCATACAATGTATTTATATTAGACAATAATGTTAGTCTCCTGCAGTGGAACATTCACAATTAATTAAATTGTAATAGCAACTGGAACCACAATGACAGACGACTTCTTCCTACATACTCCTGCACATCAAAAGCTCAACGGTATGACCATGAAAAAACTGTAATAATCAAGACTGAGTGTACTGAGACAGCGTATTGTTGCAATCTGATCCCCCATTGAATGAAACAGTACAATTTCAGTCAATTTCAGTCAATTCCAGTAGCTGTGAAAACTCACAGACAGATTTTTCAGTTCTTAAGATATTTAAATCTCATTGGGCTGAATTCTGTTACCACAACCTCGAATCTTTCAGTTTTTAGTGGTGAGTTGGCCCCAGGGTGTTATGGCACCCTGTAAACTAAACATGACCTACTCTGAGAAAACCTAACTTTTAAAATGCAAAATCTGCAATGAAACCCAATGGGAAGGAGAAAGAGATGGAGGTCAAAGAATAGCTGCCTCTGTCATGAGATAAGTAACAAGACCATCCCCAGGCATTGATATGTTATGTTTATTTTTAATACAGTTCCCTGAAAAAAGGGTGACGATCAGGTTATTGAACTGTGCAAAACATAAAAAGAAGTTGTATGGTTTAAGATAGTGCCACTTTCAGTTCTTCAGTTACTTCACCATTTCATTATGGATATTGGAACTGCAGGGATGTTCCTCAGCACTAAGAAATAATTCCTGGATTCTAAAGCAATAACCTGTGAACAGGCTCCCAAGTGGGGTCTATGGCAAAGATGAAAATCGAGCTCTTCCTCGCCCCATACCGTGCTCCGCCCGCCCGGCTCGCCGATTTTTCTTTTCACCCTATACCCCACTTGGGAGCCTGTTCACAGGCTATAAAGCAAATGCTCCATGCAGATAACTGATTTTGGTAGCAAGTCATAATTGCTTGTATTGTACCCATTAATAAGTGTTGTGGAACGCCGAATTCCAATTACCATAATGAAAGACAAAACTTCTGTGCTGTGATGATATTTAAATCTCATAGGTTTTTCCCTGCAAACAACCACTTCACATCTCTCAACTGCATGAACACCGCCAGCACAGTTTCCCAAACACTTCTTTAAGAGGTGATTACGGCTAATAAGAATACCACCTTGATTCATTTTGTTAAAAACAAAATACTGCCTTTTTCCTGTCCGTGATTCCAATGTCAGTACAGGCTGGTTTTCTCTCTTGACTGATGGCCAAAGTTGTTTAATAATGTTGGACTTAACAATTTTATGGTAAATCAAATCAAAAACTTCTCAGGAAATGTTCATAGTGAAATCTCCTCTCCATGGTGTCGCTGAAGTTGGTTTTGAGCGCAGTCTTCTAATTACCTTTTCGTGAAGCTTTTTCATTGTCCTTTTTGACCATTCCTTGGATGGGAATCAACTTTTGCAAGTCTGGATTTCGACCACTAAACGTTGTATTTCTCTTCGATGACTCCTACTGCTGCTTCGTACTCAGCAAAAAAGCATGAAATATCCCTCAACTCCGTGCCGTTTTCTGTACAAGACATGTACTCCTCGAAAAACTGGCTTATTTGATCAGAAGGAGGATTTTCCAGAAAGAGCTTGGCCGCCATATTAGATTCTACCAAAGCCCCCCAAAATTCTCCCATGACAGGCTGCGCGCCTCTGATGATCCACATTGGATTACCTATGATGGTCTCAAAGGAAGGCAGCGTCTAGGAACTGGTCTCACCGGCCGTGCACACTGTAGGAAAGGGAATCCTATCTCATTGCTTTTTTTGTTCAGATATAAAGTCTTTAGAAATTCTCTCATAAACAAATTGGTGTTTCAACCAAATGTATTACAGTTTTCCTTTTTCCAAGAATCTTAAAACCTAATCTTTTTAAAGTTTAAAATATACTACAAATACGTGACTCTCAAAACCTCGCGAAGCTAGGGCTGGGCGGACAGTCGATTTGAAGTGAAGGAATGTGCTAAGGCAGCTATAAGAAAGTATAAATTGTCACTAATAGGCCTTTTGCAGTAGCTGGTCACATGATCAACTTTCCGATCAAAAACAGTTCTCCTTTGGAAAGTTTTGTTACAAGGTCTTAGGAACTGAGAGAGCATATTTAAAGTAGGTTAATTACCCGTAAATTTTTATCCATATATCTCAAAAGTAAGATTAGAAGGATTTGTACTGGAAAACTCCTCAATCTTTATAATTCTTCGGGTCATACTCAGCCTCATCCAGTGATAGGTAATTATCATCATCATCATCATCATCATCATCATCATCATCATCATTATTATTATTATTATTGTCAGTAAGTATATCACTCTTTCCAATATTAGTTTATTCCATGGTCCCTATATTTGTAATGCATCTTCCTCCCCCCTTTGACCCAACAGTCTATTATTATTGTGCTCCTCATGTGTTCAAAATCAAGTGTCGATGTTTCCAATGCAAACTAAATGTAGCATTTTTTTGTTATTTTGTTCAGATAATCAGATTTCTTGTGATTATGAGATGGGATGTGGCTGAAATAGAGTGAAAAATCATACAATTGCATAATATCAGAACCTTGGTATCATATTCAACCTTATTGGCCTTTCAAACAGACACAAAGAGACAATATAGGTTGGTTTCCATGCAAACACGTGCCCTTCAATGACGAAAATCAATAGCTCAGCTATGGCAAATAATCCCATTAGTAGAAGTAGTTGTTTATTGGCACGTCCTCTTATAAGTTTGGCAAGTAGTCTCCATAAGTAGTCGTGTAAGTATCATGTCCCCATAAGTTTGGCAAGTAGTCCCCATAAGTAGTTGTGTAAGTATCATGTCCCCATAAGTTTGGCAAGTAGTCCCCATAAGTAGTTGTGTAAGTATCATGTCCCCATAAGTTCGGCAAGTAGTCCCCATAAGTAGTCGTGTACTATCATGTCCCCATAAGTTTAGCAAGAATTAAAATTCCCGTTAAGTAGTCAGAGGGGAGTTGATGAAACCCCAGGAAGCAAATGTCTTGACTTATAACAAACAAGCAACCAAACAGCCTTCTTCTTCTTCTTCTTCTTCTTCTTCTGCATCAGAAGAGGTGGTCCTCGCAAGTAGGGTATCACTATGGAAACACAGACCTCACAAGTTAGGTGAGTATGTCCCCATAAGAATTGTATGGCAAGTAGTACCCATAAGTATTCAAAGTTGAGTATTGGGCAGGTCCTCATAACTAAGACCCCACAAAAAAAATTGAAATTTCCTAAAGTCTAATCAAGTGTTTAAAGAGATGGGCAAATAAGCTACCAAACATCCATATTTTCTTTTTCATACCTCCAATAGAAAGGGGGGTCCTCATAAGAGGTGTATGGAAACACAGACCTCACAAGTTGCCAAAGGTGAGTATGTGTGTGTGTGTGTGTGTGTGTGTGTGTGTGTGATATATCCCAGAGCACTCAAGCATGCAGTGATGCTAGGACCCTAACGTAAATGAACAAGAAAAGATATATAACATCAGCCTAGGTTTATAAATATGTTCGCCTAAAAATATTATTTTGCTGGAGTTATATATCCCAGAGCATTCAAGGATATACTGATGCTAGGACTTCAACCTGGATGAACCAGAAAGGATATATAACATTCGCCTTGGTTTATAATGTTCGCCTAAGAAACTTATGTCGTTTATGTTATACATCCCAGAGTACTCAAGCATACAGTGATGCTAGGACTCTAACCTGGATGAACCAGAAAGGATATACAATATCCGCCTTGGTTTATAATGTTCGACAGTTGGACAGAGTAAATGACGAGTTAAAGAGACTTTGTGATGAAGGCATCATAAGGCCAGTCACACATCCTACAGACTGGCTCTCAAACATTCTGGTAAAAGAGAAACCGAATGGAAAACTTCTTATATGTATTGATCCAAGTCAAACTATTAACAAGGCCATCAGAAGACCCAAGTACACAATACCGGCGATTGAAGAAAAGCTTCCACAACTGACGAAGGCCAAAGTATTCACCATTCTTGACGTATCTGAAGCTTTTCACACTGTCGTGATGGATGAAGAGTCTTCTCTACTTACTACGTTCCAGGGACCAACCGGCCGCTACTGTTATACTTGCATGCCATTTGGGATCGCCTCGGGACCGGAGGAGTATCAACGGCACCAACATGAATTCTTAGACGGTTTACACAGGGTAATAAACATTGCCGACGACATCTGTGTTTTTGGATGCGGAGATTCAAAAGAGGAAGCTGACATCGATCACGACAAAAAATTCACGAGCCTGTTAGGAAAATGCAGCAACCATGACCTGCGACTATCTGCGAAAAAGCTGCAGTTTAAATCTCCCTCTGTCACTTTCATGGGACACAAGCTTACCGACAAAGGCGTAGAGCCAGATCCAGCTAAAGTAGCTGCAATTACAGAGATGCCAACGCCCAGTGACAAATCTGGGGTGCAGCGTTTTCTTGGCATGTGCCAATACTTAAGCAAGTTCTGTCATAACTTGTTAGAAACAGGTCTTCCATTGAGGGACTTGACCAAGGAGGATTCTGCATTTCTGTGGTCAAACAATCATGAAAATGCATCTAACTCGGCAAAGAACCTCATTGCTTCAGCAACCGCATTACGCCACTACGACACAACCCTCCCCGTGACGCTACAAGTGGATGCATCTGAAGATGCGATCGGTGGCGTATTGCTACAAAATGATCAACCTGTTTATTAGATGGATAAGTGGCACCAGTACCTATACGGAAAACACGACAAAACGGTACACACAGATCACCAGCCGCTCGAGACAATTTTCACAAAGGGTCTCAGCAAAGCTCCTCGCAGACTGCAAAGGATGATGCTGAAGTTACAAAGATATCAGTTCACTGTCCGATACAAGAAAGGGAAGGAACTTTACGTTGCAGACACTTTCTCTCGCGCAGCTGTCACTGATCAGCACTCCTCCGCTGCCAAGCAAGAATACGAAGTGTTTCGTGTGGAAATAGCTGCAACGAATTAGACAAGAACCCGCCAAAGACCCAGTTCTAGCATCCCTGCACATGGTGATAATGAATGGGTTGCCTTCAGAAAGAAAGGAAGCCTCAGAGGTACTGAGGCTGTACTGGAATTTCCGGGATGAGATTTCAGTCTATGATGGTGTCCTCTACAGGTCCCATCAAGTAATTGTCCCAGCTACGCTACGAGACGAGATGTTACAGAAAATACACAAAGCGCACCAGGGAGCCGACCGCAGTATAAGACGAACACGCGAGTCTCTTTTCTAGCTAGGAATTTAGGCAGCAATCAGGGAGAAATATTTATCATGTGGACTTTGTGCCCAGTACCTAAGAGAGCGACCGCGAGAACAAATGAAATTCCATGAGATACCCACTAGACCGTGGTCCAAAATAAGTGCCGACCTTTTTCAGCTGGATGGAAGCAACTACCTCGTTATGGTTGACCATTACAGCTACTTCTTTGAACTAGACCCCCTCGGTGGGAACACATCAGCCAACGCAGTCATTCGATCCATGAAAAGACAGTTTGCGGGATACGGAATTCCAGACGAGTGCATATCCGATAACGGCACACAGCTTAAAATCCATGAATATTTACGTTTTGCTCGAGAATACCTTTTCATCGTACGCAAATAGTCACCATACCACAGCCGAGGGAACGGAAAGGCGGAGTCCGCAATCAAAACTGCAAAGAACATTCTGAAAAAATCCCTCCATGAGGACCCCTATCTGGCACTACTAGCGTACCGAAACACACTCCAGCAAACATATGATTACTCGCCAGCACAACGCCTTATGTCTAGAAGACTACGGGACATCATCCCTACAGCTCCGCGTCAATTTGCCCCACATACAGTGTCCCCAAGTCTAGTACAAGAAAACATTTCAGAAAGGAGACGGCGATCAAAGGCTCAGTACGACAAGAGGGTGTCAGCGCCGCTTGCCGAGTTCTCAGAAGGAGATAAAGTGTACGTGAAACCTAGGCCAACGAAAAAACACCAACCCTGGATCTATGGAGAGGTAATCGTAAGACCCGCCCCAAGGTCCTGCCTCGTGAACACAGCAATGGGACCAGTCGGGCGAGACCACGCACAAATCAGGGAGGCAAAAGCAGAACCAGTCGACAACTATGATGGAAGACTGGACAGATTTGAAACTGCATCTGTACCATCTGAAAGTGGACCGATAGAGGAAACGGATCAGCCAGTTGAACAGAAACCTACACCGCCACCTCGCCGTTCAACCAGAAAACGTAGACTTCCTTCAAGATTCAATGACTTTCCTATGGAATAAAGACTCTTGCGAACGTTTGACAGAGTTAAGACACTGTATTCGAGAGTTAAAAGACTTTGTTTGCCCTAGAACAGCTCAGAGAAATAGCGTTTAAGTTAACAGTATAACGAACATTCTGTTAGTTATTTTTCTTATCTTCCAAAAGGAGAAAGGTGTTACAACATGTGATAATCACTTGCACATTCATCTGCACCTTAGTGTTTAATAATCACATGCACTTGCATTGTCACGCACGTATCCAGATAGTGTGTATTTATTGCTCGCAGCAACTTAATGTCTTCAGTTTTCAACATGCTACAGGAAAATAAACAAGAGAATGAGGGGGGAATTATAAACTATTGCATTTTTTGTCCTTGCCGCCGAAAATGCAACTTTCCCCAGCTCAAAAATCGATAAAGTAACGATTCAACAGCACTTCAATCGAAGGAGACGTCAGGATAAAATCATTCTAGGCAGTGCCTTTTTTGATCGAAATCAACTCATAAATGAACGCAATATTTTCTTACTGACCTCTTGAATTAGTGTTGACCTTCATGCCTTCCTTCGTGCGCGGAGAGAAAATAGTTTCTCCGCTACGTTTCCCCAGCTTCACATTCAAAAGATGGGATGTTAAGCTAACAAAACGAATGTTTTTCTCCTCAAAAAAAGCCCACTAAACCAGTGCCTTTTTTAACCATAAAGCAGCATTTTTTGTGAATGAGACATACGGCAGGTTGGAGCCATTAGCAAAAATGCTTCTATAACCGGTTTGTTTTTGTTCACCTTTGGCAGCCATTTTAGTTTCTCTCGTTTTCTTGGTCAATTCTAATCCCTGTTAAAATAGCGAAGCCACTGAACATAAGAACTGGCCGAATTTCGAAAAAAAAGTGGGAAGAAGCGAAAAGGTTCCGTGTATCAACAAGCCGATAACGGCTTCAATCACAAATTCGCTCAAATTTCCTTTTATTCTGCACTCAGCACCCTTTCTACTTCATAAAAAGGAGCTTTCTTTGTTGCTGGTCGATTCTTTTAAAAATTCAGCAGCACTCACATCTTTTAAAGCCTTGTAAAATGACCCACTTACTCATTTTATTCGATCTGGCCGCCATTTTAAATCCGCACCTGCGATACAAACCGCTTGCTGTCTATGGCTTGAAATGGAATAGAAGGCATCGTGTATGAGATTCGTTTTCGACTTAGGCAGTGCTTAGGGCGCTTCGTTATCCGGATTTGATTTTCTTCCTTTTCGACTTGCGGAAAAGAAGAAAACAGCTCCTAAAGATATATGAATTAAACCCTACGTAATAGCACTTTTTACGTATTCTGACTTTAATGATTTATTACCTGATTGTGTTTCAAAAATTAGTTGATTATGAACGAAAGAATACGCAGTTATGATACGCAATCAGCCTTTAATTTAACTACTGATTAAAGCCCGGTAAATTATGGGAAATTCTTGTTGTAATATCGGGGTCACAAAAATGGAATAATTTCACCAGTTAGTTTAGTGAATTTCAAATCGTCTAAACTGTGTTTAAAAAGTCTACCCATATGTAATATAAAAACAACCGCCTTGCGAATAATTAGCTATGCATGCTGCGTTTTTAAAGGTTTTAACTTTTATTTCAGTTCGTTTTGTACCCTTCCAATGTGATTGAACACTGGTAACTGTTAACTCGGGATCTTCTTCGAGAAGCTCAAAAGAGCTTGCTCCAGCCTGCACTGTATGAATCTAGGCTAAACACGTCAGTAAGGGAGATGAAAATATTAATTGCTGTATCCAGAGTGCAGACGAATCCTATCTCCTTTTTGTTGTTGCTCGCAGGCTACAATTGTTGTATAGTCTCGAGTTATAAGTGCAATACATGGAGTATATTTATTGTTATCGTTGGTCAAACAATCGCTTTTCTAATTGAAGGTAATCGCTTTGGGATCGCACAAGTAATCATACATAAGTTGCCTGGCTAACAAATAAATGTATGAGCAAAGTTAAGGGTTAATGATCAATAATGAAGCATTTCTGTTTCCAGTCGAAAGATTAGTTGTCTGTGCGCCACTCCACAAACCCTGAAAACCATTTCGGTCCTTTTGGATTTGACATATACAGCCAAGCACAATGTTAAAGGAAGGGAGGGGAGGGGAGGGGAGAGGGGAGAGCAAGGGGTCTTCTTTGCGGTGTTCTGCCTTCCGGTCATTTCAGTTCTTACGGTGTTTCGGTAATTTGGATTTCTGACATTTCAATGTAAAACGGGCATTTTTTTCTTTTCAAATTTTGGCTTGTTATTGACTCAAAAATAATAACAATAATAATAGCCAAAGACACAATTTCTAAAATTTCCAGCATTTTTCTGGCAAAACATAGATTAAGAAAGATAAATTTTGTCACTTGTGGACACAACTGATTAAACAAACCGTTTACCTTTTGAGACTGTTAATAAATCAGCTTTCAAAACAAATGAGCCAAACGCATAAACAATTCTTGCCATATTCTGGGCGATCGAAAGAAAACTCTCAAGCTTACAACTGTTGTAATTAATCCTGGTTTTAAAATGAATTTATTGGACTGATCCCACGCGGCCGTTTTATCGGGTAATATACTTTGTTTGAAGGGTGAAACAAACTTACATGATCTGCTATGTTACTTCACTTGGACTAAGAAGCAAATTGCTTCGCTGCAAATTATAAATTTCGATTTCCTTTCCATCACAAAAACCTTAAAATGATATTGAAAGTATTTCGTTAATTTGCAACAAAACTTACAAACCAAGACTTTCTTTGGTTATTAAAACTAGTCCAATTTATTTTGAATTGATTTTAGTTTCAACTCTCCCACTTTTTTTAGATGCAGCAAATTCATTTACACATGTGTACAGTCAATCTTTCCGACTGAATCTTCCATGCCTTCTCTAGTGCTTACGATTCATCTAGAGAGTGATACTCGGTACTCATTATTCATAACTTCTTAAAATTTTTGAAAATTCTAATTTTTATTTTCAGAATTGTTTTAGCTGCTGAATCTTTCAAAAATTTCTAAATCGGTATTCACAATAAATATTGATGTGTATAAGGAGATTATTTTAAAAAAAATTGGTCTCTTGAGATGTGTTGTACTTTATCGAGCCCCAGCATTTTTGACAATAGCCTCAGGTTGTAAGGACAGTCTCTATTCAGAAACAAAACTTGGTAAGTAGAACAATTGAGAAGTTTTACCTTTCATGTTACGAATGAAAAATATCGTGTTAGAGCATTGGAAATGCTTAGCGTCCATCTTTGTTTAAATTTACAATTTCTGAGTCAGAAAAGGAGCTCTTCAGTTGCCAGAAGGTTAGAACTCGATAATTAGAAAAGTTTTGCCTTCATGTTGTTTCTTGAACCGTTCCGCTTGGACGCTATAATTTCTCCGAGTGAATTTATATCCTACGAATGCCTTTCCATTTTTTGATTTTCAGGGGCAATTGAATAACATAAGCAAACCAAAAAATAAAAAGGAAAGCAAACGATGAAATAACGAGTTGTTTGCGCTCTATCCTTCTAGCGCACTTGGACTATTCGCAAGTTTATATTACCAAAACCGCAGCGTAAAACATTTCATGGAAAGTTCGTCTCTTACGAAGCGTGATAAAACTGAGGGATCACGCTATTACTTGGAAACGGACCTGTCTCTTTCTAATTCTGTGCATGATATAAAAGACGTCATGCACTTTTTTCCAAAATTAAATCACTAGTTTTAACCTAAAGTACTTTGTCATTATTTATCGTCAATAGCACCGGCAACTGTTTAGGTGATGTCCTTGGTGTTTCGCCGCCATGACAAAAACGATTAATTGGAAAAAGACGAGGAGAGAATGACAAAAATTCCTGATCACTGAAAGATTGAAAAACGAGGCTATTATTGCACGTCATTTTCTATAACTCTATCACATATTACAGCTATCGAAATAAAAAAGATACCCTATGAAATTAAAATTAAGAACTATCATGATATATCTATACAAGACGTGAAGCAATTCCATGTACGAAATTGTCATTTCACGAACGATTATTTTGAAAATCTTCGTTTACTGGTAACAGGACCAAACCGCGACTAAAAAAAAGATCCATTTCTAATAAAAATTTAAAGTACTACATAGATAGCTAAAGATGACTATGATAGCTAAAGATGAATTACACTGTTTGCTTTTAGCTTAACCTTTTGAAGCCAGAAATTTGAGGAAAAGTTTTGCCAGAGTGGTTGGCGCACCAGCAACCGAGTACTCAATTTTTAATTTGATGCAAAACGCTCTCGATTTCAAATTTGAACAAGGCTGCCGCTTTCATTCCTGCCGGTCCGCGGGGAAAATGATACAAGTTTCTTTTTTTTTTTTTTTTTTACAAATAAAGATCGCGTCCAGTTCTTCTGCTATAAACCTGTGTTTTGTTATCAATGTGTTGAATAAGTGTTATGAGTGTGTGGAATAATAAAACAATTATCATAACGTAAAATAACATAATATTTTATTCAAGAAATCAACGAAAAAATAAAATAAAAACACTTCCTGAAAGTTGAAATAGTGATGTTAGCCCTATGTAAAACAATTTCCCCAAATAAACATTCTAAAATCTAAATATAAATGCGCGCCTTTATTTATGATCATAAAAATTAATTTATAGGATGACAAAAACCTGTCCGAATAAAGGAAATTTCATGTCTCAAACCCATGGAATGCGATGGACTTGAAAATGTTTCGAATCTTGTTAATACATGAAGCGAAAAAAACTTTAAAGCTTGAGTCGACTTTTGCTGTTTTGTACCGCTAACCTCTACGAGCTCCTATCCCACTTTTCTTGTCCACTATACGTTTTACATTAAAGCGAACAACTACAAATCAGTTCGTCAACTCTACAATTGGTTTTTCATTAATTGAACAGCATCGTCTATGTGAGTTGTTTGAGAACGATTACAGGATTCAGAAGAAAGGCAGGGGGCCAAATCGCATAGTGTTGTATAGTTTTCGAGTAATTCGTGTTACACATCCGTTCATGCTATCGTTGATCAAGCAATCCTTTTTTTCTATGTCAGGATGATCGCTTTGGACTTGCGTAAGTAACCATACATGAGTTGTCTGGCTAACACAAATAAGCGAAGTTCAGCGTTATTGATCAATAATAAAGCATTCTTGTTTCCAGTCGAAAGATTAGTTGTCTGGGCGCCACTCCACAAACCCTGAACACCATTTCGGTCCTCTTGGATTTGACATAAATTTTGGCTTCTTATTGACTCAAAAATAATAACAATAATAATAGCGAAAGGCACAATTTCTAAAATTTCCAGCATTTGCCTGACAAAATATAGGTTAAGAAAGATGAATTTCAGGTAGCACGTAAATTTTTACAATCGTGCCGATTTTGTCACTTGTGGACACAACTGATTAAACAAACCGTTCAACTTTTGAGACTGTTAATAAATCAGCTTTCAAAACAAATGAGCCAAACGCATAAACAATTCTTGCCATATTCTGGGCGATCGAAAGAAAACTCTCAAGCTTACAACTGTTGTAATCAATCCTAGTTTTAAAATGAACTTATTGGACTGATCCCACGCGGCCGTTTTATCGGGTAATATACTTTGTTTGAAGGGTGAAACAAACTTACATGATCGGCTATGTTACTTCACTTGGACTAAGAAGCAAATTGCTTCGCTGGAAATTATAAATTTCGATTCCCTTTCCATCACAAAAACCTTAAAATGATTTTTAAAGTATTTCGTTAATTTGCAACATAACTTGCAAACCAAGACTTTCTTTGGTCACTAAAACTAATCCAATTTACAAATAGGCAAAGTTCAGGGTTATTAATCAATAATAAAGCATTCCTGTTTCCAGTCGAAATTTTAGTTGTTTGTGCGCCACTCCACAAACCGTGAACACCATTTCGGTCCTTTTGGATTGTTCGTCAACAAGGACTAAATATTAAGGAAGGGAGGGTAGAGGAGGGGAGAAAAGAGGGCAAGGGGTTTTTGCTGTGTTCTGCCTTCCGGTCATTTCAGTTCTTCCGATGTTTCGGTTATTTGGATCTCATGGTGCCACATGAAACCTAGCATTTCGAAATTCGGATTAGGTATTTTGTCAATTTTTTACTGGTTTTGGACCCAGAAAGAGAGTCAAAAGCGAGTGTTTAAAGACTGTTCAGTATTTTCTGGCAAAATGTACGTTGACAAAAGATGAGTTTTTGCCCATACATTTTTACAATCGTGCCGATATTAACACTTGTGGACACAACTGATTAAACAAACCGTTCAACTTTTGAGACTGTTAAGAAATCAGCTTTCAAAACATATTTGTCAAACGGATAAACAATTCTTCCCATATTCCGGGAGAAAGAAAACTCTCAAGCTAAGCTGTGATCAATCGTCGTTTTAAAATGAACTTATTCGAATAATTTTTAATTAAATCAAGTGATTCCACGCGACTGTTTTAATGGCTGACAAACTTTGTTTGGAGGATACCCAAACTTATTTGATCCACTATGTTAATTAGCGTCGCTTTGAAGAAGCAAAGCGGTCAGCAAAGGCTTAATTTTGGATTTCCTGATTTTCAAAAGCATTTTGAAATGAAATTAAAATGATTCATTTGTAAAATTTAATGTTTAAATGCCAGCAAGACCATTCGATCAAAGAACTTAATTTCAGTCTCGACAGAACGTGCCATTAATTAAAGACGCCAGAATTTAATTTATTAGAATATAATTAAACCCCGCAATCCTAAATTCATTATTTTATGGTTCATTGTTACTTACTCTACATTATTTCAATTACATTCCCTTGTTACCTAGTTAGACCGGATTAGCTTTGAAGTTCGATTTATTTTTTTATTATTAGAATAAATTTTTCAGTATTACTTTAATTTTCACTATGACAATTGTAGGAATTATTCCCCCTAAGGCCTTTCTGGTCGCTAGGAAAGACAAATAGTTCTTATCACGCGACTGTATTGTAGTGTATCAAGAGAGGATGAGGCTCTCTCCAGTGTATTCAACAGCACAGTTTATCGTAGATCTAGTAGTACGAGATATTGAAAATATAATAAAATCTATAAAACTATTTGTCTCAAAAATTTGAACAGCTGCCTTAATCTGCCAAAGATCGCTAATTTGGTATTCAAAGTAAAGACGAATGTATAACATAGACAGATCCAGAATATAGTTTTTATTCCCGACTGGAACCTCCCGCAGTAAGGTCTATCACTCTCAGGAAACCGTACTTGGTAAGTTGAGAAATTAGAAGTTTTAAAATGCAAGACGTGTTTCCTTATTGCTGTGTACAAGTCTTGATTCAGAAAAGCCAACCTACCAAAATGTATTCCAGAATATTTTTCAGTGTCAATGGGGTAAGAAAAGCAGAACAAAATTCACCTCTGTCTTTTTTAATTTCGGAATAGTTAATGCTCCTGTATGTAGTGTCCTGCATGAGCGGATCAAACTAAACAAATTTGCCTGCCATCCTTAAAAAGGTACAAGAAACAGCAGGGGTAGTAATACATAGTTTAAAAAAAATCATCTTTTTGTCCTTGGTAGCTGCCTCTGAAAAATAAAATAACAAAATAAAAATTGGACGGCATGCACTTTGTAAAAAATCACTGACCAATATCTGAATGGTTTGAGACGCTACGATTTCATTGCCTTTCTTGAAAGTAAGCACTTTAGTATCTCATGACGGTGCCAAAGGAAAAAAAAAAGACACGAAAAGAATTGAAGTCAGGTAGTTCTTCATTCCATATTATCATTGATACGTTAACAGAGTCTTGGACTAATTCATGGGCTAATACATATCATAATGTACCTTATTAGCTTGTAACTTTTAAAACAGTACAATTCTCACAAGCTTTAATCAACTCTTATTCACCTCATCAAGTTATACGCTCTCATCAACTGTTACCTATTCTCCAAGTGTAACTTAGCTAAGCAAAGTATCCGTGAAATGCGTCAATTAAAATTACTGCTAAATAGGTCAACCTAGAATTTAGAATTTTTGGCATGCAAAGCTAAAATAAACACTTGGATCATGAAAACCACGAAATCTCTTATTTCATTTTTATTTTCGCTCAAGTGGAAAGGAAACGTTTTGAAGGTCAAATTTTTTTCCGCATTCTTTTAACAGCAACAAGACGAATATGTGCGTGAATTCGGGCTTCTTTCCTGGCGCATCCAGCTGTAAACGCCAGAAAGTCAACATGATGAAATCCCAGTTCTTTTTAGTTGATAATTTTACAGCTCTAGAATAGTACAAGCAAGTATATTGTAAGCCTGGTATATTCCTGGTCTAAATTTTACCCTCTGTCCGTTTTTTACGCCCGGTCGGTAGTCTACGTTTTACACTGACCGATTAAGTAATAAATTTTAGAAAATAATAAAGGTTCTGACGGTAAAATCCGAACTGTTAGCTGTTGAATTCCCATAAGAACTCGAAAATTTCGCAGAAATTCCATGGCCTGAATAATGATTTGAGATGTCCGCCAGCTCGACGCCTGGATAAAACAACAAATTGCACTCGAAACACAATTTTTTCGCCGTTATTTCTCGGATTTCCGCTGTCGAAACTGTTGAGTATTCCTTAGTAGTTGTTCTTTCGATTTACCATTCCGAAAAGGTGTGTTTTCCTTCGGAAAACACGAAAATCGGCTACTAAAAAGTTAGCCGTCCGGGGTTTTTGCGGTGTTCTGCCTTCTGGTCATTTCAGTTCTAACTTACGGTGTTTCGGTTATTTGGATCTTATGATGGCAAATGAAACCTAGCATTTCGAAATTCGGATAGGTATTTTGTCAATTTCCGAATCGTTTTGGACCCGAAAAAGAGTCAAAAGCCAGTGTTTAAAGATTGTTCAGTATTTTTTTCTGGCAAATATAGGTTAACAAAAGATGAGTTTTTGCACGTAAATTTTACTATCGGGGCGATTTTGTCACTTGTGGACACAACTGATTGAGCAAACCGTTTACCTTTTGAGACTGTTAATAAATCAGCCTTCAAAACAAATGAGCCAAACGCATAAACAATTCTTGCCATATTCTTGAAGAAAGAAAATTTTCAAGCTAAGTAGTAAGCAATCCTCGGCTAGTTTTAAATTGGACTGATTCGAATAATTTAAATAAACTCAAGTGATTTCACGCAGCCGCTTTAATGGGCAATAATAATTGTTTGCCCAAAGGATACTCAAGCTTACTTGATCTGTTCTGTTATTTCGCATTGACTAAGAAGCAAATCGGTCTTCTTAGGTTTTAAGTCTTGGTTTCTTTCCAATCACTTAAACTAGTTCTATTTGCCAATACTGAGTTACAATGTCTTGATGATGAGTTTTGTTCTTTTCGTGTACAGAAAAAAGGAGTTTGAATTGATTTTAGTGCTAGCTCCACCACTCTTTTAAAATATGACCCATTCATTTCCACAAGTGTACAGTTAACCTTTCCGATTATCTTCACAAGCGCTTACCGTGATTCATCTTTAAAAGAGTGATACTCGGTATTCATTGTTCATAATTTCTCACAATTTTTGCAGAATTTTGTCAGCCGCTTTAAAATTTGCCAAAGACCGCCAAACGCGTGTTGATAATAAATATGTATATTGAATAAGGAGAATTTTCCAAAATAATTGGTCTCTTCAGACATGTTGTACTAATTATCGACGCCAAACCTTCTTGACAAACTCCTCCGGTAGTTAGGACAGTCTCTTTCAGAAAACAAAGCTTGGTAAGTTGAACGATTGAGAAGTTTCACTTTTTATGTTACGACTGAAACATATGGCGTAAGATTACCGGAAATGCTTGGCGTTGTTGTTGGTTTAAATCTACAGTTTCTGAGTCAGAAAAGGAGCTCTTCAGTTGCCCAAAGGTTAAAACTCGATAATTAGAAAAGTTTTGCTTTCATGTTGTTTCTTGAACCGTTCACATCAATGCTATAATTTCTCCAAGCGAATTTTTATCCTGCGAATTCCTTTCCACGTTCAGTTGATTTTCAGGGGAAATTAATAAAGGAAAGAGGAAAGAAAACGATGAAATGACGAATTGTTCGCGTCTTAGTCTTCCAGCGCACTTGGACCATTTGCAATTTTAGCAAAACAATTTGTGTTTTGGAGCCTATGCCCCCAGAAATTAACTTATCTATTAACTTATATTAATTTAGTCCCACCTTGGTCTGGAGAAAGGCATAAATTGAAGTAAGACTCAAATCCATAATTCGCAGTTTAAAATAAGGCAGTTAAGGTCGGAACCATTGTAACATTTGGAGTGCGAAATCCAAGCCATAATAAATTGTGACAAAAATGAAACATTTCACGCAAAGTTTGTCTCTTACGGAGAGTGAAAGGGGATTTATATCAGACATAAAATAAAAATTGTTGCTAATAAAATAGTATGATTATTTCATGCATTACGAGGAAAGGAGTTCTTTTTTCAACAAGTATATCAATAATTCAGATTTGTCAGAAAGGCAACTACTAAAAGCACTACTCCATTTAAAGTCCTTAGGTTTTTTTTTTCTACATTGCCAGCTTTTAAAGTAAATCAGCCATTCGCAAAAAAAAAAACAAACACATTCTTCCCATTTGCATTTTTTTTTTCATTAATGCCAAATTATCTTCACATGTACATAATGTCCAACGTGAGTTCAAATACTGACAACTTTTTACAGTTTTTAGCGTCATGCAATCACAAATTTCCTAACTTTGGCCATTGAATACTTTCTTCATTTTTCTTTACAGAATCAGGCAGGGATGGCCATCAAAGGAGCAGTGTTCATTTTTGGCGTAATTTTTGTGTCTCTGATGATGGAGGCAGAGGGTTCGTAAAGGGTCGCGTGGTGGTTAACGTTAATATAACAGAATATCACTCTTATGTCTTTCATTTCCGTCCGGTTTCTAATTTCAGTAGTAGAATGTTTGTTCCGTTTTCAATGGTTAAATTGTATCATTCACGTGAAATATTTTGAAAAATATAAAAGGCTAATTTTGCAAGATTGTCGTGAGTTCTAAACCCCGCCAGCAAAAGTTAAAGGGCTGTAGGGTTAAGCTATTGAGGAAAGTGACCTTTTTTTAAATACCATTTCAAATAGAGTTCTCAGATACCTTTTAGATTATTTTAATGTGAAAAACCATGACATTCACCACTACAAAACTAGAAATAATTATTACCTTATTTTGGAAAAAAGTTAACTTAGAATGCACCAAGCGCGCTTGTTTCTACAAAGGTAAAACGTCGTTTTAAAGTTACTCTCCTAGAGTATTTGTGATCTCCTTTTATTTATTTTATTTTTTCTAAACAGGACTGCATTGATAGCAGTTTTCTTCATAAAACTAATGCAGCAATCCTATATAAATAAATTTGAATTATTATTATTACTATTAATAAAAAATTACTATTATTATTATTGTTATTATTATTATTATTATTATTATTATTATTATTATTATTATTATTATTATTATTATTATTATCTGAATATCATGATGACACCGAAGCGTCCGTTTTTATCGCTCGCTTTTACATCTCTTCGCATTGGTAAATATTTATTGCTGAGAATAATAGTTATTGGAATCGGTATTTAATAACCGAGGACTTCTCGCCAGCGTCATATCAATTTTTAGCTTATGGCTCTCTTTCTCTCTTTACATTCTCTTTATTCAGGTTGTTGTCCACCTAAATGGGTTTCAAGTGAAGCCGCTTGTTACTACGTTATCAATACCCGATTTCAAAGAATGAAAGATGCTCGACACAAATGTCAGCAAATGGGAGGAGACATCGCCGTCATCAGATCTGCCAATGAAAACCAATTTATTTTCGACCTGGTAAAGAAGACAGCTGGATTAGCAGGCTTGGGTGCATGGATTGGCCTCAACCGAAAGGCTGACGGGAGCTTCAAATGGGTTGACGGCACCCCATTAGTGTATGAGGCATGGAATTCTGGGGAACCCAACGGCATTGGAGGCCGCGCGGATTGTGTCCATATGATTTGGAATGATGTAGGAGGAAAATGGAATGACGCCTCTTGTGACTGGGAAGACGTCCGCCCCGGTGTTGTTTGTAAGATGCCAATGCCACGTTGAGGTGACCAGTTCATTGCTAACCAGAAAGCTGTAAACCTGACTGGCATATATAGGACTATAGAAAGCTAAGAGTAACGTGACCATGTTAAAGTAGCAAATTGGTTTCTACTGCTGTACCAGTCAATAAAAGCTCGACTTTTTTTAGAGCGTTGCATGCGCTCTATACATAGCCAAGTTATGTTAATTACTTGCTTAAGGTGAATGAAAAATAAAAGTGGTGTTGGCAGCTTACGTGGTCAAAAAACTTTCTGTGCATGTTCAATTGGGAGACCTCATTGTCTGTGTAACGTTAAGTTTTAATTTGTATCCGAAATGAACCATAAGCTTGAATTATTAAGCTTTAAGAAAATATACACAAAATGGGGTGTTATGCCAAAACAACGAACGGTGCAGTACGCGCGCAGCCAGTTGTCATGGAAGGCTGATACCAGTAATACTCTAAGCAAAGCAAAGTGGTTGAAAATGGCTTCGATTCAGTTTACTGTTTTCTTATTTGGTTATCATCTTTCCTTTCGCTGTAACGCGGAGAGGGTTCCTTGTTGCCTGTTAAAAAAAAATTACCACATTCTGTTAACAGTCCTTAAGCTTCCTTTTGCGCATACACTTTGAATGAAACCGGCAAGAACGTCCCTAACATTATGAATCTTGAAAAACCTAGTATCCCCTTATACATGGGAGAGCTGATGTGTTTTAGAAAGAATACAGCGTTCCTATACCTTTTAAGTTTACGATCAGGCCACATTTAAAGCGACCCATATGTACAATTATTAAAAATGGATCATTGTATAACGGCAATTCCGGGGATTTGATTGGCTTAGCGGCCATGGTATATGAGCCATTATACCATGCCCGAGAAATAACGACCATTAAATTGTCTTCTGTTTGTTCTTCCAAAGGAAAATCAGCAAGATCTGGCAATATTTCTTGATATTTTTTAATGAGATAATTATTCCGCTCCCGCTTGATGGATATGAGATTAAAGGCAACTCGGTGCGCGCTCGACGCCCCTCATCTGTTTGCATACCTCAGCGACCGACTATCACGTAAACGCGCAATCTGATTGGCTTAACAAAGCTGCCGTGTATTGATCGATAAAAAAAGTCCCATCACAAGCGAACAATTACAAAAACTTTTTGAAAGTGGTCAACTGGGAGATTGATTTCCGAAAGATCCTAAACAATTAAAGCGAACATCGTGGTTTTACACATACCTGTATTTCGGGAGGAGAGGAAGAGAAAACCAACCCAGTTTCACTACAGAGACGTTTTTCCGTCGCCACAAACCCCAGGGTAGACGATATTTTGACCTGTGAAGAAAGTTTCCCGGGGTGGTTGTGTCAACAAAAAGCCATCAAGGTGGCGTAGACGACAACACCGACGAAGCAGACGGCAAAATGTTTGTGGTTCGCGGTTTGTATTGTACCAGCTACTGCATGCCAGATGACCAGTCACATTTCTAATCAGCACATTAATTTTCCGAACACGTTCAACAACTGTGCAGTGAACATAGTCAGCAATAACTAAGCTTAACTTCCGATGAATTCTCAGTGGTCCATTTCACTATACAGCCGATTGCACTTCGCTGTCAACTTTTTTCCAGAATTTGAAAATGAAAGGGACTTTCAAATTAAGCTCAGTTTGGGCTAGTCCTGAGCTTAACATCATTTTTTCGTCTACGGTTTGCAAGTTTCTGAGACTGGGCAATGTATGGCGAAATCCCTGTGTAGATTTGTCATTTTTTTTTATGAATGGGCATTGCAAATACGCCACTTAATGTCAGCGCGCGCGCGATTTAGCATACATAATTGAACAAATGAATCAAACTTTATGAAATATTTTTTTATTGATTGATCACTCGATTTCTATCGCCTTTGACAGTTGACTTGGGGCTTCACCCCTCGCCAACTATCAGCCGATAGAAACCTCGAGCTTGCCGTCTAATTCTTAAAAATCCAACGCGGGCTCGATGAATAATTGCTGTTAAGCATACACGTCTATCTCGATTATACTTTTCACATTTAAATAAACAGGCAACAAAATCAGCTCATCAACTCTCCCATTGGTTTTCGCGAAGTCCATACGCGAAGATCCCGCGAAAGGATTGCCCTCTGTAAGAATAAACAAATTATTTGTTTGAAAACGATTACAAGAGTCGGAAGAAAGACAGAGTGCAAATCGCACACTTTTTTATATTTTCGAGTTATTCGTGCTGTACATCCAGTTCATTTATTGTCATGGCTAGTCAAGTAATCGTTTTTCTGACTGAAGATGATCGTTTTTCGCGCAAGTAATCATACATGGGTTGTCTAGCTAACATAATGAGCAAAGTTCAGCATTTCTATTTTCGATCGACATATTCTTTATGATTATTATTATTATTATTATTATTATTATTATTATTATTATTATTATTATTATTATTATTCGTATGCCAGTCCTCAAACTTTGGACACCATTTCGGTCTTTTTTTTTTTTTTCATTAACTTTCTATTAAAGGAGGGGAGGGAAGAAGGTGGAAGCAGGGGGGGGGGGGGGGGGAGGGTAAGGGGTCTTCGCGTCGTTCTGATTTTTGTGCATTTCAGTTCTTATGGTGTTTCAGGAATTTCTGGTATTTCTTATCGTAGATCAGCTATTTTGGCAATGTTTGACTCGTCATTGACCCAGAAAAAGAGTAAAAAGCCAGTGTTCAGTATTTTTCTGCAAAATATAGGGAGACACGCTAAACTTTTTCCGCGTAAGTTTTTAATATCGTGTCGATTTTGTCACATGGGGACACAACTCACTATAGAAACCCTTTTCTCAGTGAAGGGTACAAACGAATGTTGTGCCGCTAGCACCAAGGACAAATGATGGATCAGAAACTTAACTCTACAGTGTTTGTTGAAGTGCTAAAGTGAACCCATGAATTTCCCACTGAGCGTTAGCTCTAGTAAGGAAATGAGAGATCGCACGAGGCGACCTCGGTGTGAATCGAACCCACGGCCTCTGGATTTGATCGTCCTTTAAGCCCACACGTACTTGCTCCCGTCATAACTTAGGTATTGCTTCAGTTACTCTCATTCTCCTACCCGAAAGTCTTGATAAGAAGCTTTTCGGTTTTAATAGTGGATAGACTGAGGTTGCTCTTGGCAAATTCCGTCGTATAGTTTCTCTAACTACCACTGTCAAACAAATTTCACATAGTGAGACCAGTGTGTGGGTTATTGACGCTAGATAACAAACCAACAGCAGCAGGACAGACTTGTCCGTAGCCTCCGACGCAATTGTTTCAGTTTACGGGACTCGTATTATCTCCTCCCACGGGGTATTGCGAGTCTCCCTAACTTATGTGTCAGCTAATTATGTTGAAATGGCAGCCCTCCCTCTTGACATGCACTAGACCACTGGAATTGTCAAAAATCGACAAATGATGTTTCCCTGCACAATTGTGACACAGGCTGCTTGGAGAGGAATTCTGTGCCAAATGGCTTTTACGACAACAAATGGAACAACGCCTTCGTTGTCTTAAGAGATTCTTCTACATCCAATATAAATTATTGTGGTACATATTGCGCTGGGGTTCCTCTGCCTGTAGTAAGTACAATTCACACATTTATCTCCTGACAGAGTGACTAAAGCAGCTGCGGTAGGGGACCTGATCCTTCACTTAATAAATCGCCCAACATGAATCCGATTTCTTATTATAATCGAAGTAATACTCCCATTGTTAAACATATGGACATGAAATGACTTATATCGTAGATATAGTAGATAGGTCGATATAAAATATATAGAAGATTCGTCATTTCAATACTGCTGTCACACGTAATGTATATACATATTGTGCTTTTGTAATATTGTAATGCGCATTTGATCATCTTGTCATGGAAAATGCGCAATGTAAGAGAATATATTATTATTATTATTGTTATTATTATTTCACTGTGGTCATAGCTGGCTCAGTCAATTTTTTTTTTTTCAATCAGTTCACAGCGTTTCCTCACTGCAATTTCACTGTCAAATTCCTTTAAAAGTCAAGGATGTAAGACCTATCCTTCTTTAACTATGAACTTTGAAATCATTAAGCTCAGATTTGCTGGGAGTTTCTCCATCAAAAGAGATATTTCCCATATGATTCACTCTCTACCTCTTAGAGTTCATGGCGCGAATTGGCCATCAACTTTATCATAAGGTTACGTTAGCCGTTTCAAATTACTGTCAGAATTTACTGCTGCAAATTGTTGACAAGACGTTCCTTATGTGCATTGATAATTGTTTGAGGTTGCAAAAACGCTTCTTTACGATGTTTTGGCTGTTTCATAATCATCGGCTGTTAAAGGAAGTCCACGAATAGCCCCAGCGGCCGTACCTTCCGCTTGGCAGTCCGATGCTCTACCAACCGAGTTAGCAGTACGGTGGACTATGAAAATACATAAATGCACGTCGGAGAAAAGCAAGGAAAAAAGGGCGGAGATTGGGATCAGTGGACTACTGAAAGCAGCCGTTTTCATCGAGAACATTTGGCCATTAAAAGCAATGACATAATTAACGTGTTTGTTGCGCGCTGGAAATTTTTAAATGACGATAAATTTGGTACGAATGTAAAAAACACAAAGGTTGTAACAGGCTCATATTTTGCGATGTGCAATTTATGTGAGTTTTAGTGTAACTGAGTTTAAGTAATATTTAAAGATATCTGTTTCTAGGAATTAACGTAATGTTTAAAACACAAGCAGCAGTGTTTTTAGACCCGATAAAACACGGGCTGAGAGTTTTTTGAAAGGCTTCAGAAACATTCCTGGAAAAGCGTGTGTCAAGAGAGTTCATAACAATGATGCTTTTGTGAACGTTGGAAATTAGCGTGCGAGAAAAACATTAAACACCGCATACTAATAAGGAGGAAGTTTTACAGGGTCTTAAAACCACTACACATGATGTTTTATCGACCATTTGATAGGTCAATCCTTTTATGAATTATTAATGAGATTGAGAATTGTTCATCAAAACTCAATGTAGCGTCCATATACACCCAAAGGTCCTTTGCTGAAACAACCGGCGCAGCTCTTTCCCCAGTAAAGTAACATGTAGATCCAGATCTGTAGGCGTATTTTGAAGCATTTGACGTGTGCCGATTAAAAGCAATTTCGTCTTCTCCGGGTTAATCAGAAGGCTATTTTGGCAGCACCATACGGCCACTTTTCTCAGGTCTTCGCTTATTTGTCGAGCGGCACCAACGATATCCCCAATCAAAAATGACAGATGTAATTTCGAATCATCCCCAGAGGATTCAAAGGAACAGTAATCTGAAACGCCCGGCAATTCGTTAATGTAAGCATTAAATGATGCTGGCCCTAGGATGGATCCTTGTGGAACTCCGTGTGTAGATTTACACATTCCAGACATTTCAGAGCCAATTCGTATATACTGCTGGCGAACATGTGGTAGTCGTGGTTGTTTACGCTTACAAACTGCTCTCAAGCTCTGCTTGTTTTAAACATGTGTTTCATACAAACTAATTTCAACACAACAATTCAAAGAAAACCAGTCTGAAGCGGTGTGCATGAAACGATACATCTGATGTATCTGTATAAATGCAACAGGTTTGTTTACTAACCAAATTTAGCTCAGAAGCTTCCAATCAATCCGTCTTCCTTTCTGACGGTTTTGAACCGATCCACAAATGTAGTCTTTTCCTCTATCGAATAAACTGTTTACAACTTTTCACGGGAAACGAATGAAAAGGAAAATAGCGAACAAATTAATTTTGCAAACCGCTTTTCTTGGAGAAACGAGGAAAGTGAGAGGACGCATGTTCGCTAGCCGAAAGGCAGCCGCTAACAAAAGCGCCAAAAAAATGAGACCTCTCTCCAGGCTCTCCGTGTTATTCAACTTTTCTCGTTTGTTTCCAGGCTACCACAAATTGAAAAATTACATCTATTCTAGCTATGAAAAAGTCAGAATAGAAAGAAACTTTCGATGTATTAGCAAGAACACACATTCAAACCTCGTATACGGGTTTGCTTTTATTTATTTATTTATTTATTATTTTTTTTTTACTTGATAGGCGCTGATCAGGAGATATTCAACTGATTCTTATGAGTGGATCTTCTGACAATTTTTCTATGACAAAATAAAAATGCCCTTTTTAATAACTCCCCCCCCCCCCCACCCCCCGTAGACGGAGAGGCGAAAATCTTGGGACAAGCAAATTTAAGCTGAGCTCCAGTTCGCAAACAAAGTCAAGCTGGAAGGTGGACATGGCAGTCAGTGCAGTTGTCTGTAGTAAAATGATTATAGTTATAAATATATAAAATTCAAGATATGTGTAACCTATCGCATTATCTGTGCATTTTATCTGTGACTGAGAAATATATTTGACCAAAATTACAAGCGGTTAAAGTAAGAATTCTTTACTATATCCACGCGAAATTTAGGCTGAGGAACCTCGAAATTGGTGTTAGATAAGAAAACTGAATCTTGGTCAAGTTTCAGTCGTTATTCGCTTTCTCCAAACAAGAATTTTATTTTGTTTGTCCCGGTCTATTTCAGACTTTATTGTAATGGTATTTGCGGATTTCTGAGGGAACTGTTGTCTAATTTTCAATCGAATTTTAACGTCATACAAACTCTAATATATTCGACCTTGATGAAGGTAGAATTGCTGAACTCTTTTCCTTCTCTTGCTGCATAGTGTTTGCTGCCACAAGCAGCCAATAAAGTATTATTAGGCTCTGCCTACCCCCATGATTTGGGATTTTAATGTTTCGGTTTATAACGGAACATCCTTGGTTTTCCAAAAGTCTTTAAGACATTCGCTGCTGACTTAAGAACCATCAATTTTAAAAGACTAATTTAAAAGAGTCATTCTAAAATTTTAAGGCGTTTGCTTAATGGACTAGTCATTTGGTCATTTCAGAGTTCCTGTGAACCTCATCAAAGCGAGGCTAAGTGCAAAGCTTTTAACATCAAAATTAGTTTACATCCCTATGCAAACAAAACGAATTTTAACATGAAAAGCTTTGCACTTAGCCTCGCTTACAAAAATGAAATCCCCCCCCCCCCCCCGACCCCCGGGACATAGCGGGGATTTAACGCGGCCATAGGCTTCAAATCTGTAATTAACCTTATCTCAGATTCTACGATTGGGCTGGCTGTAATGCCTTTTTTTTTTTAACCTAAGGACACACCGACACAAAGTAATTTCCATTCAAATATTGCCAAGCCATTCAGCGTTGGTACTAAACGCGTACAAAGAACCGTTGTTATTTAAGTACTAACCGTGGTTCAATAAAACTACGACTATGAGCAATGTGTCTATAACTACGTTTCTTCTCTCACCTTGTGTAATCATAAACACCAGTAACGCAGTAAAGGTGACCAACAAGATGAGACAAAACAAGATGATTTATTTAACTCAGCTCAGTTTTGACATAGGTTGGATTTACATAGGTAACAAAAACAGAGTTCAACTAAGGAAAGTAAAATTATAACAACAAAATAGAGAGCGAGTAGGGATCATCCAAATCAGGGCTTATCTAGTGGATGACCGCAGAAACAAAATACAATTACAGACAGAATTAAGAAAATATTTTTTTATAAAAAAGTATTTCTTCATTCGGCAAAGCAGGTAATTAATTAGAATAATAATCAATTATAGTGGTCTTAAGGTTTTTAAGAAATATTCTAAGAGAACTTGTGTTTATATACTTTGATGTAGGCAAGGAATTCCAAAGGTGAGGATCGGCGAATTTTTTTTAGGGAGCGTAAGCCATATTGGGTGGTATTAACCGAGGCTACATACAGGTTTCGAGTGCTCGCTTGAAAAGGAATGGATGAGATTCGTTTTCGACTTAGATAGTGCTTAGGGCGCTTCGTTTACAGATTTGATTTTCTTCCTTTTCGACTTGCGGGAAAGAAGAAAACAGCTCCTAAAGATATATGAAGTAAACCCTACTTAATAGCACTTTTTACGTATTCTGACTTTAATGATTCATTGCCTGATTGTTTTAAAAATTAGTTTATTATGAACGAAAGTGTACACAGTTATGATACGCGATCAGCCTTTAATTTACCTACTGATTACAGCAGGGCAATTTATGTGGAAATTCTCGCTGCAATATCGGGGGCACAAAAATGAAATAATTTTACCAATTGGTTTTGTGAATTTCAAATCGTTCAGACTGTGTTTAAAAAGTCTATTCATATGTAATATAAAACCAATCGCATTGCGAATAATTAGCTATGCATGCTGCGTTTCTAAAAATTTTATTTCAGTTCGTTTTGTACCCGTTTTGATTGAACACTGGTAACTGTTAACTCGGGGATCTTCTTCGAGAAGCTCAGAAGAGCTTGCTCCAGCCCGGCATTGTATGAATCTAGGCTACACACGTCAGTAAGGGTGATGAAAAATATTAATTGCTGTATCCAGAATGCAGACGAATCCTATCTCCTTTTTGTTGTTGCTCGCAGGCTACAATTCTTGTATAGTCTCGAGTTATAAGTGCAATACATGCAGTATATTTATTGTTATCGTTGGTCAAACAATCGCTTTTCTAACTGAAGGTAATCGCTTTGGGATCGCGCAAGTAATCATATATGAGTTGCCTGGCTAACAAAAAAAAGGAATGAGCAAAGTTTAGGGTCAATGATCAATAATGAAGCATTTCTGTTTCCAGTCGAAAGACTAGTTGTCCGAGCGCCACTCCACAAACCCTGAAGACCATTTCGGTCCTTTAATTTTGGATTTGACATATACAGCCGAGCAAAATGTTAAAGGAAGGGAGGGGAGGGGAGGCTAGGGGAGAGGGGAGAGCAAGGGGTCTTCTTTGGGGTGTTCTGCTTTCCGGTCATTTCAGTTCTTACGGTGTTTCAGTAATTTGGATTTCTGACATTTCAATGTGAATCGGGCATATTTTTCTTTTTAAATTTTGGCTTGTTATTGACTCAAAAATAATAACAATAATAATAATAGCCAAAGACACAATTTCTAAAATTTCCAGCATTTGTCTGGCAAAATATAAGTTACAAAAGATGAATTTCAGCTACCACGTAAATTTTTACAATCTTGCCCATTTTGTCACCCGTGGACACAACTGATTAAACAAACCGTTTACCTTTTGAGACTGTTAATAAATCAGCTTTCAAAACAAATGAGCCAAACGCATCAACAATTCGTGCCATATTCTGGGCGATCGAAAGAAAACTCTCAAGCTTACAACTGTTGTAATCAATCCTAGTTTTAAAATGAACTTATTGGACTGATCCCACGCGGCCGTTTTATCGGGTAATATACTTTGTTTGAAGGGTGAAACAAACTTACATGATCTGCTATGTTATTTCACTTGGACTAAGAAGCAAATTGCTTAGCTGGAAATTATAAATGTCGATTTCTTTTCCATCGCAAAAACCTTAAAATGATTTTTAAAGTATTTCGTTAATTTGCAACATAACTTGGAAACTAAGACTTTCTTTGGTCACTAAAACTAGTCCAATTTATTTTAAATTGATTTTAGTTTAAACTCCCCCACTTTTTTTAGATGCAAGAAATTCATTTCCACATGTGTACAGTCAATTTTTTCGACTGAATCTTCCATGCCTTCTCTAGTGCTTACCATTCATCTAGAGAGTGATACTCGGTATTCATTATTCATAACTTCTTAAAATTTTTGAAAATTCTAATTTTTATTTTCAGAATTGTTTTAGCTTCTGAATCTTTCAAAAATTTCTAACTCTGTATTCACAATAAATATTTATATGCATAAGGAGATTATTTAAAAAAAAAATTGGTCTCTTGAGATCTGTTGTACTTAATCGAGCCCAAGCATTTTTTGACAATAACCTCAGGTTGTAAGGACAGTCTCTATTCAGAAACAAAACTTGGTAAGTTGAACAATTGAGAAGTTTTACCTTTCATGTTACAAATGAAAAATATCGTGTAAGAGCATTGGAAATGCCTAGCTTTCATCTTTGTTTAAATTAACAGTTTCTGAGTCAGAAAATGAGCTCTTTAGTTGCGAAAAGGTTAAAACTCGATAATTAGAAAAGTTTTGCCTTCATGTTGTTTCTTGAACCGTTCGGCTTGGACGCTATAATTTCTCCGATTGAATTTTTTGATTTTCAGGGGCAATTAAATAACATAAGCTCAAAAAAAATAAAAGGAAAGCAAACGATGAAATAACGAGTTGTGTGTGCTCTATTCTTCTAGTGCACTTGGACTATTCGCAATTTTATATTACCAAAACCGCAGCGTAAAACATTTCATGGAAAGTTCGTCTCTCACGAAGGGTGATAAAACTGAGGGATCACGCGTGTTACAAATCCGTTCATGCTATCGTTGGTCAAGCAATCCTTTTTTTCTATGTGAAGGTGATCGCTTTGGACTTGTGTAAGTAACCATACATGAGTTGTCTGGCTAACACAAATAGGCAAAGTTCAGGGTTATTGATCAATAATGAAGCATTCCTGTTTCCAGTCGAAATTTTAGTTGTTTGTGCGCCACTCCACAAACCGTGAACACCATTTCGGTCCTTTTGGATTGTTCGTCAACAAGGACTAAATATCAAGGAAGGGAGGGGAGAGGAGGGGAGAGGGGAGGGCAAAGGGTCTTTGCTGTGTTCTGCCTTCCGGGTCATTTTAGTGTTTCCGGTGTTTCGGTTATTTGGATCTCATGGTGCCACATGAAACCTAGCATTTCGAAATTCGGATTAGGTATTTTGTCAATTTTTTACTCGTTTTGGACCCAGAAAAAGAGTCAAAAGCCAGTGTTTAAAGGCTGTTCAGTATTTTCTGGCAAAATATACGTTGACAAAAGATGAGTTTTTGCCCATACATTTTTACAATCGTGCCGATTTTGTCACTTGTGGACACAACTGATTAAACAAACCATTTACCTTTTGAGACTGTTAATAAATCAGCTTTCAAAACAAATGAGCCAAACGCATAAACAATTCTTGCCATATTCTGGGCGATCGAAAGAAAACTCTCAAGCTTACAACTGTTGTAATCAATCCTAGTTTTAAAATGAACTTATTGGACTTATCCCACGCGGCCGTTTTATCGGGTAATATACTTTGTTTGAAGGGTGAAGCAAACTTACATAATCTGCTATGTTACTTCAGTTGGACTAAGAAGCAAATTGCTTCGCTGGAAATTATAAATTTCGATTTCTTTTCCATCGCAAAAACCTTAAAATGATTTTTAAAGTATTTCGTTAATTTGCAACATAACTTGGAAACCAAGACTTTCTTTGGTCATTAAAACTAGTCCAATTTATTTTAAATTGATTTTAGTTTAAACTCCCCCACTTTTTTTAGATACAACAAATTCATTTCCACATGTGTACAGTCAATTTTTTCGACTGAATCTTCCATGCCTTCTCTAGTGCTTACCATTCATCTAGAGAGTGATACTCGGTATTCATTATTCATAACTTCTTAAAATTTTTGAAAATTCTAATTTTTATTTTCAGAATTGTTTTAGCTTCTGAATCTTTCAAAAATTTCTAACTCTGTATTCACAATAAATATTTATATGTATAAGGAGATTATTTTAAAAAAATTGGTCTTTTGAGATTTGTTGTACTTTATCGAGCCCAAGCATTTTTTGACAATAACCTCAGGTTGTAAGGACACTCTCTATTCAGAAACAAAACTTGGTAAGTTGAACAATTGAGAAGTTTTACCTTTCATGTTACGAATGAAAAATATCGTGTAAGAGCATTGGAAATGCTTAGCTTTCATCTTTGTTTAAATTAACAGTTTCTGTGTCAGAAAATGAGCTCTTTAGTTGCGAAAAGGTTAAAACTCGATAATTAGAAAAGTTTTGCCTTCATGTTGTTTCTTGAACCGTTCCGCTTGGACGCTATAATTTCTCCGAGTGAATTTATATCGTGCGAATGCCTTTCCATTTTTTGATTTTCAGTGGCAATTAAATAACATAAGCAAACCAAAAAATAAAAGGAAAGCAAACGATGAAATAACGAGTTGTTTGTGCTCTGTCCTTTTAGCACACTTGGACTATTCGCAATTTTATATTACCAAAACCGCAGCGTAAAACCTTTCATGGAAAGTTCGTCTCTTATGAAGCTGATAAAACTGAGGGATCACGCGTGTTACACATCCGTTCATGCTATCGTTGGTCAAGCAATCCTTTTTTTCTATGTGAAGGTGATCGCTTTGGACTTGCGTAAGTAACAATACTTGAGTTGTCTGGCCAACACAAATAGGCAAAGTTTAGGGTTATTGATCAATAATGAAGCATTACTGTTTCCAGTCGAAAGATTAGTTGTCTGTCCGCCACTCCACAAACCCTGAAAACCATTTCGGTCCTTTTGGATTTGACATATGCCAAGCACAATGTTAAAAGAAGGGAGGGGAGGGGAGGGGAGAGGGGAGAGCAAGGGGTCTTCTTTGCGGTGTTCTGCCTCCCGGTCATTTCAGTTCTTACGGTGTTTCGGTAATTTGGATTTCTGACATTTCAATGTGAATCGGGCATTTTTTTCTTTTTAAATTTTGGCTTTGTATTGACTCAAAAATAATAACAATAATAATAGCCAAAGACACAATTTCTAAAATTTCCAGCATTTTTCTGGCAAAACATAGATTAAGAAAGATAAATTTTGTCACTTGTGGACACAACTGATTAAACAAACCGTTTACCTTTTGAGACTGTTAATAAATCAGCTTCCAAAACATATTTGTCAAACGCATAAACAATTCTTCCCATATTCTGGGAGAAAGAAAATTTTCAAGCTAAGCTGTGATCAATCGTCGTTTTAAAATGAACTTATTCGAATAATTTTTAATTAAATCAAGTGATTCCACGCGACTGTTTTAATGGCTAACAAACTTTGTTTGGAGGATACCCAAACTTATTTGATCCACTATGTTAATTAGCGTCGCTTTGAAGAAGTAAAGCGGTCAGCAAAGGTTTAATTTTGGATTTCCTGATTTTCAAAAGCATTTTGAGATGAAATTGAAATGATTCATTTGTAAAATTTAATGTTTAAATGCCAGCAAGACCAGTCGATCAAATAACTTGATTTCAGTCTCGCCGGACAGAACGTGCCATTAATTAAAGACGCCAGAATTTAATTTATTAGAATATAATTTAACCCCGCAATCCTAAATTCATTATTTTATGGTTCATTGTTACTTACTCTACATTATTTCAATTGCATTCCCTTGTTACCTAGTTAAACCGGATTAGCTTTGAAGTTCGATTTATTTTTTTTATTGTTAGAATAAATTTTTCATTATTACGTTAATTTTCACTATGACAATTGTAGGAATTATTCACACTAAGGCCTTTCTGGTCGGTAGGAAAGACAAATAGTTCTTATTACGCGACTGTATTGTAGTGTATCAAGAGAGGATGAGGCTCTCTGTAGTGTATTCAACGGCACAGTTTATCGTAGATCTAGTAGTACGAGATATTGAAAATATAATAAAATCTATAAACATATTTGTCTCAAAAATTTGAACAGCTGCCTTAATCTCCCAAAGATCGCTAATTTGGTATTCAAAGTAAAGACGAATGTTACACATAGACAGATTCAGAATATAGTTTTTATTCCCGACTGGAACCTCCAGCAGTAAGGTCTATCACTCTCAGGAAACCGCACTTGGTAAGTTGAGAAATTAGAAGTTTTAAAATGCAAGACGTGTTATCTTATTGCTTATTGCTTGATTCAGAAAAGCCAACCTACCAAAATTTATTCCAGAATATTTTTCAGTGTCAATGGGGTAAGAAAAGCAGAACAAAATTCACCTCTGACTTTTTTAATTACGGAATTGTTAATGCTCCTGTATGTAGTGTTCTGAGGGGATCAAACTAAACAAATTCGCCTGCCATGCTTAAAAAGGTACAAGAAACAGCAGCGGTGGTAATACATTGCTTAAAAAAAGCACCTTTTTGTCCTTGGTAGCTGCCTCTGAAAAATGAAATAAAATAAAATAAAAATGGGACGGCATGCACTTCGCAAAAAATCACTGACCAATATCTGAATGGTTTGAGACGCTACGATTTCATTGCCTTTCTTGAAAGTAAGGACTGGAGTATCACATGAAAGTGCCAAAGGAAAAGAAAGACAAGAAAAGAAATGGAGTCAGGTGGTTCTTCATTCCATATTATTATTGATACGTCAACAGAGTCTTGGACTAATTTATGGGCTAATACATATCATAATGTACCTTATTAGCTTGTAACTTTTAAAACAGTACAATTCTCACAAGCTTTAATCAACTCTTATTCACCTCATCAAGTTATACGCTCTCATCAACTGTTACGTACTCTCCAAGTGTAACTGAGCTAAGCAAAGTATCCGTGAAATGCGTCAATTAAAATTACTGCTAAAAAGGTCAACCTCGAATTTAGAATTTGTGGCATGGAAAGCAAAAATAAACACTTGGATCATGAAAACCACGAAATCTCTTATTTCATTTTTATTTTCGCTCAAGTGGAAAGGAAACGTCGTTTTGAAGGTCAAATTTTTTTCCGCATTCTTTTAACAGCAACAAGACGCATATGTGGGTGAACTTGGGCTTTTTTCTTGGCAAATCCAGGTGTAAACGCCAGAAAGTCGACATGATAAATTCTCAGCTCTTTTTAGTTTATTATTTTACAGCTCTAGCATAGTTGGGCAAGTATATTGTAAGCATTGTATATTCCTGGTCTAAATTTTACCCTCTGTCCATTTTTTACGCCCGGTCGGTAGTCTACCTTTAACACTGACCGATTAAGTAATAAATTTTAGAAAATAATAAAGGTTCTGACGGTAAAATCCGAACTGTTGGCTGTTGAATTCTCATAAGAACTCGAAAATTTCGCAGAAATTCCATGGCCTGAATAATGATTTGAGATGTCCGCCAGCTGGTCGCCTGGATAAAACAACAAATTGCACTCGAAACACAATTTCTTTGCCGTTATTTCTCGGATTTCCGCTGTCGAAACTGTTGAATATTCCTTAGTAGTTGTTCTTTCGATTTACTATTCCGAAAAGGTGTGTTTTCCTTCGGAAAACACGAAAATCGGCTACTAAAAATTTAGCCGTCCGGGGTATTTGCGGTGTTCTGCCTTCCGGTCATTTCAATTCTAACTTACGGTGTTTCGGCTATTTGGATCTTATGATGGCAAATGAAACCTGGCATTTCGAAATTCGGATTAGGTATTTTGTCAATTTCTGAATCGTTTTGGACCCGAAAAAGAGTCAAAAGCCAGTGTTTAAAGATTGTTCAGTAATTTTTTCTGGCAAATATAGGTTAACAAAAGATGAGTTTTTGCACGTAAATTTTACTATCGTGCCGATTTTGTCACTTGTGGACACAACTGATTGAGCAAACCGTTTACCTTTTGAGACTGTTCATAAATCAGCCTTCAAAACAAATGAGCCAAACGCATAAACAATTCTTGCCATATTCTTGAAGAAAGAAAATTCTCAAGCTAAGTAGTAAGCAATCCTCGGCTAGTTTTAAATTGGACTGATTCGAATAATTTAAATGAACTCAAGTGATTTCACGCAACCGCTTTAATGGGCAATAATAATTGTTTGCCCAAAGGATACTCAAGCTTACTTGATCTGCTATGTTATTTCGCATTGACTAAGAAGCAAATTGGTCTGCTTAGGTTTTAAGTCTTGGTTTCTTTCCAATCACTTAAACTAGTTCTATTTGCCAATACTGAGTTACAATTTCTTGATGATGAGTTCTGTTCTTTTCGTGTACAGAAAAAAAGAGGTTGAATTGATTTTAGTGCTAACTACACCACTCTTTTAAAATATGACCAATTCATTTCCACAAGTGTACAGTCAACCTTTCCGACTATCTTCACTAGCGCTTACCGTGATTCATCTTTAAAAGAGTGATACTCGGTATTCATTGTTCATAATTTCTCACAATTTTTGCAGAATTTTGTCAGCCGCTTTAAAATTTGCCAAAGACCGCCAAACGCGTGTTGATAATAAATATGTATATTGAATAAGGAGAATTTTCCAAAATAATTGGTCTCTTCAGACATGTTGTACTAATTATCGACGCCAAACCTTCTTGACAAACTCCTCCGGTAGTTAGGACAGTCTCTTTCAGAAAACAAAGCTTGGTAAGTTGAACGATTGAGAAGTTTCACTTTTTATGTTACGACTGAAACATATGGCGTAAGATTACCGGAAATGCTTGGCGTTGTTGTTGGTTTAAATCTACAGTTTCTGAGTCAGAAAAGGAGCTCTTCAGTTGCCCAAAGGTTAAAACTCGATAATTAGAAAAGTTTTGCTTTCATGTTGTTTCTTGAACCGTTCACATCAATGCTATAATTTCTCCAAGCTAATTTTTATCCTGCTAATTCCTTTCCACGTTCAGTTGATTTTCAGGGAAAATTAACAAAAGAAAGAGGAAATAAAACGATGAAATGACGAATTGTCCGCGTCTTAGTCTTCCAGCGCAATTGGAACATTTGCAATTTTAGCAAAACAATTTGTGTTTTGGAGCCAATGCCCCCAGAAATTAACTTATCTATTAACTTACGTTAATTTAGTCCCACCTTGGTCTGGAGAAAGGCATAGATTGAAGTAAGACTCAAATCCATAATTTGCAGTTTAAAATAAGGCAGTTAATGTCGGAACCATTGTAATATTTGGAGTGCGAAATCCAAGCCATAATAAATTGTGACAAAAATGAAACATTTCACGCAAAGTTTGTCTCTTACGGAGAGTGAAAGGGGATTTATATCAGACATAAAATAAAAATTGTTGCTAATAAAGTAGTATGATTATTTCATGCATTACGAGGAAAGGAGTTATTCTTTCAACAAGTATATCAATAATTCAGATTTGTCAGAAAGGCAACTACTAAAAGCACTACTCCATTTAAAGTCCTTAGGTTTTTTTTTCTACATTGCCAGCTTTTAAGGTAAATTAGCCATTCGCAAAAAAAAACACATTCTTCCCATTTGCATATTTCCTAACTTTGGCCATTGAATACTTTCTTCATTTTTCTTTACAGAATCAGGCAGGGATGGCTATCAAAGGAGCAGTGTTCATTTTTGGCGTTATTTTTGTGTCTCTGATGATGGAGACAGAGGGTTCGTAAAGGGTCGCGTGGCGGTTAACGTTAATATAACAGAATATCACTCTTATGTCTTTCATTTTCGTTCGGTTTCTAATTTCAGTTGTAGGTTTGTTCCGTTTTCACCGGTTAAATTGTATCATTCACATGAAATATTTTGAAAAATATAAAAGGCTAATTTTGCAAGATTGTCGTAAGTTGTAAGCCCCGCCAGCAAAAGTTAAGAGCTGTAGGGTTAAGCTATAGAGGAAAGGGACCTTTTTTTTTAAATACCATTTCAAATAGAGTTCTCAGATACCTTTTTGATTATTTTATTGTGAAAAACCATGACATTCACCACTACAAAACTAGAAATAATTTGACCTTATTTTGGAAAAAGTTAACTTAGAATGCACCAAGCGCGCTTGTTTCTACAAAGGTAAAACGTCGTTTTAAAGTTACTCTCCTAGAGTATTTGTGATCTCCTTTTATTTATTTTATTTTTCTTAACAGGACTGCATTGATAGCAGTTTTCTTAAACACGAAGGCGCGCTATAAAAGGGCATAAACTCCGCCCCCTAATTTCGAATTCACAAGAAAACCAAGATGGCGGACTATGTGAAGAACAACGGTTACTGTTCTACAGGACGTTGTTGTACTCTTTCCCTCCTAAAATCGGTTCGAAATAACCCATAAAAACAACAAATGTTACATTTTAAAGTAAATATGTTTTAAAAAGTGAAAAAAGACGATATCATGGTTCCAAAACGCGGCCTAGAGTAGTAGAATTCGAATCGCGCGCCATTTTGAATGAAGTAATCCCCACTGGTCACCAGAAAGTACTCTTTTTTTCGTCTTTTTTTTCGTTTGAGCCTACAGTGACAATATATATTGTCTAGCAGTCTTACATAAAACTTATGCGTTGCTGACTGCGTGATTTCGAATACAGAGCGCGTATTTTGAGCGGCCATTTTTCGCTTGACTGTTTTATTTGGTTTTGGTTGTACGATTTATTCTCCTCGCTGTACGTGTATTTATCTCCGCCTGTGTTCAAGATGCTTACCGCTTGTCCACCAGAGGTCACACCAGTGAAGAAGCGGAAGATGGAGAATAATAAGAGAAGCAACGCGAACCGAGATCCCGAGAAGCGAAACCTGCATTGGAGTCTGTCAGTGGAAGTGAAGAGGGAAGATGAAGACCGGTTACATAGTCTGCGTAGTCGATGGGAAAATGCAAAGTCGCTTCTTGGAATTAATCGGAAAACGTCCTCCACACAAAATGCGGATCTCCTGGAAAAACTGCTTGACTGTTTTGAAGTGCAGAAATCGCTTGTGCAGCCTGTCACCCAAACACAAACGCCGAGTGCGATCGAAGCAGACAGTGAACCACAACATGGGCGCTCGCAACCTCGAAAACGTCAGATTTATGTCGACACTGCAGTAGATGACCCTTGTTTCATTTGCACTGGGGAATCATTGAAGTCCCTGGTGAAGTACTTCACCAGCAATCCCCAGTGTGAGTTTTGTGGTGGAGACATAAATTTCTCGGCAATGTCCTTCACAAATCAAGGCCATGTCTGTCGATTAGAGGTTCCTTGCGTTTGCAGTGATTCTGTGGTCTGGCTAAGTTCAGGGATACTTGGTCATCCTGCCAAGTATTTTGTAAATGTGAGGTAAGTGAACAAATTTTTTTTATTTTTATTCTAATATTAAATATACTGAACTGTAAATATAATAAACAGGCGAATAAAATAGACTATTTTTTCCTACGTGAAAGTAAAATTCGTCTTACAGTTACATTTTTTATTGAGGTTATCACAGAAATGTCAACCATTTGTAATCCTAAAAAGTCCATTGTGGTTCAAAATCTGCAGGATGGTGCATGCATTCACCTGCACTGGTCTTACAGAGACACAATACCACAGCTTTGGTGAGGCCGCTGGCATTGGCACTGTCATGGACAAGACAATAGACACAAGTGGGTATTTTTAGTTTTTGCTCTTTGTTATGGAACTAGCTGAGTTCCTTGTAGTTCAGTTGATCCATTGAAAAAAATTGCATTTACTCTTTATACATGACGTCACATTCAAGTTTGCTTCTACAACACAATTTAGTAAAGATTAAAAGAGAAAATGCCATATGTTATTGATTTTATTTTTCACTAGTTTACAAGGATGAAGGTTTCGGTTACTTGACCATCGTTCAAAACCAGGCTGAAAAGTCTATGGCAGATGCAAGGATGGAGGCCCGTTCAGCTCCAAACTACATCACCAATGGCGATGTAAGGAAGCTTTTATATTGCTAACTTAAAAGATTTAATGTGGTGCACGCTGTTCCTTGATTTTGTTTTCTTTTCCTCCAGTGCATCATCACCGATGCCAGGCACGACTCAAGTAGGGCAGCCATGCATTCCACTGTTTCAGCCATTTCTCTGAGGTAATGATATGGTCATCTCTTCATTGACATACAAAAGATATGCAATTTTCAGTGTCACCTTACTGGTTGACAACGGTTGCCTATCCCCAGGGTGGGGGATGTAATCCGGATTTAATGAGGATGATTGAAGGATTTTTGGGGGTTAAAATTGGGATTTTTGCCCGTGAACTCTGGGTTATGCAGTGCATTTTTAACTTGGTACATACACTTGGTGAACGTCAGTGTATAGTGAAGGATGAGCTGCTACTTTAAAATCGCAAGTATTTCGTAAACATGGCATGTTAACTTTTGTCAACAGTAACAAAAAAATCATAGCTGTGTGCAACTGGAGCCGAGCAAATGAGAGGAGTGCCCCAAGCAGAGAGGTGCCTATGACCAAGGAGCTGATGATAAATCTAGAAAGTCAAGGTCAGAAGTATTGTCACTCTTTGTCTTATCTAAAGTTTTGCTGCTTTTGTAAAATTATGACAAAAACTTGATCTAAGGTCTTGTAGTTCCATATTTTTCTGTTTCGTTCACTCAGGTCATAGTGTTGGGGAGGTGGCTCACGACTGTGTTGCTGCACTGAAAAATTGGTTTCAGGGAAGGGGCATAAAGAATTCTTATGATACATGGTATGGTAAGATTATAAGAAGGGATGAACCAACAATGTGTGGTTTTTTTTTTTTTTTTTTGAGAATAATGCACAAATTGTGATGCTTGCCACAAATTGTGATACTTGCAGTTGTGACATGCACTACTGCTTTGCACTTTAGGTACAAAAGGAGTGGCAAGGGACATGAAGAAAATTTGCTCTGGTACTCGACGGGATGAGGGAATAAAATGGTTCACTGAACTATCTGACAAAGGTACATAATTATATGAACCCTATATACACCCTATATGTTTATCTGTCTCTGTTACAGAAAAATCTGGCCGGGTGATGATGTGAGTGATGACAACTCATACAAGGTTTCTTTCAGGCCCAATTTCAGTGTGCGCCGTAATAGAAAACATAAGAGCTAAACTAAATTAGGGCCTGGTCACAGGTTAATGATAAAATAGCACTCTTTACAAATTAAAGGCATCTTTAAAGTAAAAAATGTCATTTGTTTACTTAACAGCAAAAGCCACCAAAACCCACTTCTATTGGGCAATGCGTAACAATGATGGAACTCCTGCGGGCTTTCAACAATATCTGCTCAACATTGTGGACCATTATCAGGTAAATGATGAACACTTAATAGTTGTGAACGTTACAATACACATCAAATTGTTAAAATTGATATTTCTGTTTAATGCATTATTGCCGAAGTAAATAGGGAAGGGTACCCCCCTCCCCCCCCCCCCTAAAAAGAGGAAAATGGATCCTTGTCACCTACATCTAGTCCACAACTGGAAAACAGTTACAAGACATGACATCTTTTAATATGTCATGTCTTGTAACTGTCAAGACATGTGCCTACTAAATTATAATAATTTCATTTCCATGTCTCGTGTGATCACTCAAATGATTTGAAGTGAAAATCAGTTATAGTCTGTGTTTTATATTTTTACCTTAGGGAAAACATGACCTGTGTCACCATGATTCCCGGTGCAAAGACGTTGGTTACATTTGTACCAAACGGATAATTAAAGACCCTAAAGCAGTGCAAGCCTACAGAGCTGCAGTGATGAAGACCACCATCTACAAAAACCCTAATGATTATCTCTTGGTTTGTATAAAATTTTGTGTTCTGGCATGACAAACTTATGGATGTCTGAGTTTGGGGAACAGTTAGGGAGGCCATGGAAGCCAGTTAACCCTGCAAGCACTTCTTAAGCTATTAATTTATGCATGACCAATTTCACTTTCTTTTTCGTCATTCCCCACGGTGCCGTGACACCTTCTATATTGAGTCATTTCATGTGGTCATCCTCATTTACGCTGCGAAAAGAATTCACTTTGGTGACCGGACATACGAGATGAGGGTTCAACTTGCTGTGCTAGATTGGGTATGTTGGTGTAAAATGGGGGGAGGGGGTAATCATAATAACAAGAGGATTGCAGATTTTGTTAAATTTATCTTGCATTACAGAATGAGAATGTTGGCTGAGAAGTACACTCGGTGCAGTTTTATCAACACTCGCGGCACCCTGGGAGAATGGCCCCCACTAGAGTGCTGCGACCGAAGACCTTCGAGTTCAGGCAGGCCATATGGAGTGCATTGTACCAGAGGAATAAAATCTCTGCTTGTCCTTTGCCACTCTGAACAGGTGTGCTTCTCTTTCACTTGTTTGTTGTGATGTTTACAGTAGTGCCTGGCAGGAGTACAACAGCCTAGCAACTACACCACCACAACCTCTGATATGAAACAGGGGAATGGCCCCACCCCCCCCCCCCCCCTGCCACAACAGTGAACCCAAAACCTTTACCACTCATTCTTTCGCTAGGACTATCGCCGCAATGTTAAAACTTGCTCTTTATTACCATGGTTTACTTAGATACAAACTTACATGGTGTTCTCTTAATTTTTTTTAGTTTCTGTTTCTGTGCCCAAGACAGTTGCTGCCATTTGTTCTACACTGACGTGGATGTGTTGTGATAAAAAAACAAACGGCTCTTTTAAGAGCCACCATGCATTCAAAAGTCAATGGCCTTCCAACATTTTTTATTTTTATTATTATGAGTAAAAGACTGTTATGCTAATAGTTGTCCAGCATGTACATGTTGCTATGTTTAATTTTTATCTTTTTGAACCATGCAGAAACTACCAATCAGTTGTGGGTATTCTGCTACATGCTAGCGGAAAAGGACTATAAGCTAAGTATTGCTTTTCACTTATTTATGTTTTATTTCTCTGTATAGGTTTCTCCTATCCCACAAATTGTAGTAGCTATTACTGTTAGAAGGAATATGCCCTGTAATGCTATCATCTGGGTAAAGGAGCCCCCCCCCCCCTCCTCTTTTCTTGATTGATTTTCTTTCTTTCTTGATTGATTGATTGCTTGATGTCTTTCGATGAATAAAAGATTAATCATACAGTTGCACTACCAACTGCGAGGCATCACCCTCATCAGTCATAGACCAGGAACTATGGTAGCTTCAGCGGCTATTACTACAGCTCTTGGCACTGCATGCCAGCAGCAAATACCACCAGGTGATGCCTGGTTGAGTGTTATGCGTTAGTGCAATATCTTGTGCGGGAGACCTCAAGGGCACCATGAAGTATATACTTATATATATTGTCTATTATGATCAACTGCGAACCCCATTCCCTTGAGCATAGCTTGCGAACGGGCCCTCTGCAGGCTACCTTGAGAATAACATTGATAGCACAGCATAATGATTGACCTAATGAAATCACTTTCTCTATATCTCTTTTCAGTGACAAACAAAACAAGCTAGCATACCCAGGTGAACTCAAGGTGAAGGTGCAGGACAAGGATGGTATTTATATCACAAACAGCTTGCTTTTCTTTTGTTACTGTAGCAGTTGTTGTGTCAATAAAGGCAATACAAATATGCAATTGTTTGGAGTGTTGTTGTCCCCCCGCTCCCCCAACCATGCTCCTTGTTATTAGGTCACAATGGACCCAGTTCAATTCCACAATCAAGTGAACATATGAAATGGAAATGTTTTATTACGACCGGCGGTGTACGTAATATGGCACCCCGTCAGGATTTGGCCATCTTTTTCGGATATCTTCCACAACACAGATCGACATCACCTCCCGGATATCTTCGATATAACGACCGAGGGCTTCTTTCCTCGAGAGATAAACAGGGTCAGTCCATAGCCCTGTGCTTTTTAGGAGGGTGTAATATTTCTTGTAATCGCCCTTGCGTTTATTGTGATTTGCACGCCGTGGTTGTTCATGGACTCTCAGTCGTGCTGGCAAGTTTTCTTTAGCTAAAATACAAGTCACGTTTCGGCAATAAACACAGAAATATTATGTCTGCGAAGCTTGATTTTCGTCCACACGAGGTCCACTCTCCGAAGACACAACCTCATGCTGTAGGTCATGAAATTCGCGTGGCGTAACGGTGTCTTCTTCTGCATCGGTTCCTGGGACAGATATGCTTTCTAAAGAGAAAAACATAAAGATCTATGTCTCAGAAAGTGGCCTGTAATTGCACTCATGAAGCGCTCTATGCGAATAAAACCGGAACATTTCGCAGAGGCCGTTGAAATGGCGCTATCAGTACACTGGTGTCAATATCTAATCGAACTTGTTATCATTTTATGCAATGTTGAAGGGCGCAATGCAGAGAACATTTCAGTTTTAGCAATAATACTTCGGTGCTTTTTGTCTTTATTGGCTTTTTCGTTTCGGAATTAACAATTTAGGTAGGTGGTGAAAGAACGTGCAAGTTATAAATATGTATCATTTACGCTTCGACGGGTCTCGAAGCGTACGGCGACGCAATATTATTGTATAGGAATTTAGACAAAGGAAACAAAGCAGATACTCGAATAATACATGTGCAGTGCATAAGATAGTGGAAATCCACGCAATCGTAACAAGTTACCTGGTGAAGACGACGATTTCCTTCATGGCTTTTCGATCTTCACGATCTCTCCATTATTTACGGTTAACCGTCCTGTTAATTCGTCAATATGACGTTCGTCGAGTAAAATAGTGATCTACAGAAGGAGATTGTCCATCATAGTTAGTTTTCCCCTATGTTTCAGAGAAGAAAAAGTGAAAGAAAACGCATAAATTGAAAATGGAAATACCTTTCTTGTGTTTGAATCGGCCGCCATATTGGATTTGATCCTCACTCGTCAAAGGTGATTGACAACTAAGCCATTGGCTTCCTCAGGAAGCCTCCTTTTATAGCGCGCCTTCGTGTTTAATAAAACTAATGCAGCAATCCTGCATAAATATATTTGAGTTATTATTATTATTATTATTATTATTATTATTATTATTATTATTATTATTATTATTATTATTATTATAGCAGTTGAAACGTCTGTATGGTATATACAGTTAAGAAGCATCACAAGGCGCTAACGCAGCGTGGCGAGAAGACCTACGTTATTAAATACCGATTTCAATGATTATTATTCTCACCAATAATGTTTTACCAATTTATTCCTATGAAAACCAGTTTCTTCTTCTTCCTCTTCTTCTTCTTCTTTTTCTTCTTCTTCTTCTTCTTCTTCTTCTTCTTCTTCTTCTTCTTCTTCTTCTTCTTCTTCTTCTTCTTCTTCTTCTTATTATTATTATTTTTATTATTTGAATATCATGATGACACCGAAGCGTCCGTTTTTATCGCTCGCTTTTACATCTCTTCGCATTGGTAAATATTTATTGCTGAGAATAATAGTTATTGGAATCGGTATTTAATAACCGAGGTCTTCTCGCCTGCCTCATATCAATTTTTAGCTTATGGCTCTCTTTCTCTCTTTACTTTCTCTTTATTCAGGTTGTTGTCCACCTAAATGGGTTTCAAGTGAAGCCGCTTGTTACTACGTTGACAATACCCGATTTCGAAGAATGGAAGATGCTCGACACAAATGTCAGCAAATGGGAGGAGACATCGCCGTCATCAGATCTGCCAATGAAAACCAGTTTATTTTCGACCTGGTAAAGAAGACAGCTGGATTACCAGGCTGGGGTGCATGGATTGGCCTCAAGCGAAAGGCTTACGGGAGCTTCAAATGGGTTGACGGCACCCCATTAGTGTATGACGCATGGAATTCTGGGGAACCCAACGGCATTGGAGGCCGCGCGTATTGTGTCACCATGATTTGGAATGTAGGAGGAAAATGGAATGACGCCAAGTGTGACTGGTCAGTCGCCCCCGGTGTTGTTTGTAAGATGCCAATGCCACGTTGAGGTGATCAGTTCATTGCTAACCAGAAAGCTGTAAACCTGACTGGCATATATACGACTATAGAAAGCTAAAAGTAACGTGACCATGTTAAAGTAGCCAATTGGTTTCTTCCGCTGTACCAATCAATAAAAGCTCGACGTATTTTAGAGCGTTGCATGCGCTCTATACATAGCCAAGTTATGTTAATTACTTGCTTAAGGTGATGAAAAATAAAAGTGGTGTTGGCAACTTACGTGGTCAAAATACTTTCTGTGCATGTTCAATTGGGAGACCTCATTGTCTGTGTAACTTTAAGTTTTAATCTGTATCTGTAATGAACCAAAAGCTTCAATTATTAAGCTTTAAGAAAATATATACAAAATGGGATGTTATGCCAAAACAACGAACGGTGCAGTACGCGCGCAGCCAGTTGTCATGGTAGACTGATACCAGTGCTACTCTAAGCAAAGTGAAGTGCTTGAAAATGGCTTCGATTCAGTTTATTAATTTTTTTTATTTCATTATCATCTTTCCTTTTGCTGTAACGCGGAGAGGGTTCCTTGTTGCCTGTTAAAAAAAATTACCACATTTTGTTAACAGTCCTTAAGCTTCCCTTTGCGCATACATTTTGAATGAAACCGCCAAGAACGTCCCTAACATTATGAATTCTGAAAAACCTAGTATCCCCTTATACATGGGAGAGCTGAGGTGTTTTAAAAAGAATACAGCGTTCCTATATCTTTAAAGTTTACGATCAGGCTACATTTAAAGCGACCTATATGTACAATTATTAAAAATGGATCATTGTATAACGGCAATTCCGGGGATTTGATTGGCTTAGCAGCCATGGTATATGAGCCATTATACCATGCCCGAGAAATAACGACCATTAAATTGTCTTCTGTTTGTTCTTCCAAAGGAAAATCAGCAAGATCTGGCAATATTTCTTGATATTTTTTAATGAGATAATTATTCCGCTCCCGCTTGATGGCTATGAGATTATAGCCAACTCGGTGCGCTCTACGCCCCTCATCTGTTTGCATACCTCAGTGACCGAACATCACGTAAACGCGCAATCTGATTGGCTTAACAAAGCTGACGTGTATCGATTGATAGAAAAAACTCCCATCCAAAGCAAACAATTACAAAATTGTCAAAAATCGACACATGATGTTTCCCTGCACAATTGTGACACAGGCTGCTTGGAGAGGAATTCTGTGCCAAATGTCTTTTACGACAACAAATGGAACAACGCCTTTGTTGTCTTAAGAGATTCTTCTACATCCAATATAAATTATTGTGGTACATATTGCGCTGGGGTTCCTCTGCCTGTAGTAAATACAATTGACACATTTATCTCCTGACAGAGGGACTAAAGCAGCTGCGGTAGGGGACCTGATCCTTCACTTAATAAATCGCCCCACATGAATCCGATTTCCTATTATAATCGAAGTAATACTCCCATTGTTAAACATATGGACATGAAATGACTTATATCGTAGATATAGTAGATAGGTAGATATAAAATATATAGAAGATTCGTCATTTCAATACTGCTGTCACACGTAATGTATATACATATTGTGCTTTTGTAATTATTGTAATGCGCATTTGATCATCATGGAAAATGTCATGGAAAATGCGCAATGTAAGAGAATGAATTATTGTTATTGTTATTATTATTTCACTGTGGTCATAGCTGGCTCAGACAAGTTTTTTTTTTTTTCAATCAGTTCACAGCGTTTCCTCACTGCAATTTCACTCACAAATTCCTTTAAAAGTCAGGGATGTAAGACCTACTCTTCTTTAACTATGAACTTTAAAATCATTAAGCTCAGATTTGCTGGGAGTTTCTCCATCAAAAGAGATATTTCCCATATGATTCACTCTCTACCTCTTAGAGTTCATGGCGCGAATTGGCCATCAACTTTATCAAATCATAAGAAACTGAGATTAAGTAATATTTAAAGATATCTGTTTCCAGGAATTAACGTAATGTTTAAAACAGAAGCAGCAGTGTTTTTAGACCCGATAAAACACGGGCTGAGAGTTTTTTGAACGGCTTCAAAAACATTCCTGGAAAAGCGTGTGTTAAGAGAGTTCATAACAATGATGCTTTTGTGAACGTTAGAAATTAGCGTACGAGAAAAACATTAAACACCGCATACTACTAAGGAGGAGGTTTTACAGGGTCTTAAAACCACTGCACATGATGTTTTATCGACCATTTGATAGGTCAATCAACTTATGGATTATTAATGAGTTTGAGAAATATTCATCAAAACTCAATGTAGCGTCCATATACACCCCAAGGTCCTTTGCTGAAACAACCGGACGCAGCTCTTTCCCCAGTAAAGTAACATGTAGATCCAGATCCGTAGGCGTATTTTGAGGCATTTGACGTGTGCCGATTAAAAGCAATTTCGTCTTCTCCGGGTTAATCAGAAGGCTATTTTGGCAGCACCATACGGTCACTTTTCTTAGGTCTTCGCTTACTTGTCGAGCGGCACCAACGATATCCCCAACCAAAAATGACAGATGTAATGTCGACTCATCCTCGGAGGATTCTAAGGAACAGTAATCTGAAACGCCTGGCAAATCGTTAATGTAAACATTAAATAATGCTGGCCCTAGGATGGATCCTTGTGGAACTCCGTATGTAGATTTACACATTCCAGACATTTCAGAGCCAATTCGTATATACTGCTGGCGAACATGTCGTAGTCGTGGTTGTTTTCGCTTACAAACTGCTCTCAAGCTCTGCAGCTTTTAAACATATGTTTCATACAAACTAATTTCAACACAACAATCGGAAGAAAACCAGTCTGAAGCGGTGTACATGAAACGATACATCTGATGTATCTGTAGTAATGCAACAGGTTTGTTTACTTACCAAATTTAGCTCAGAAGCTTCCAATCAATCCGTCTTCCTTTCCGAATGTTTTGAACCGATCCACAGATGTAGTCTTTTCCACTATCGAATAAGCTGTTTACAACTTTTCACGGGAAACGAATGAAAAGGAAAATAGCGAACAAAACAATTTTGCAAACCGCTTTTCTTGGAGAAACGAGGAAAGTGAGAGGACGCATGTTCGCTAGCCGAAACGCAGCTGCTAACAGAAGCGCCAAAAAAATGAGACCTGTCTGCGGGCTCTCCGCGTTATTCAACTTTTTTCGTTTGTTTCCAGGCTACCACAAATTGAAATCTAGCTATAAAAGAGTCAGAATGGAAAGAAACTTCCGATGTATTAGGAAGAACACAGATGCAAACCTCGTATACCGACGGGTTTGCTTTTGTTTATTTATTTATTTATTTTTTACTTGATAGGCGCTGATCAGGAGAAACTCAACTGATTTGTATGAGGGGATCTTCTGACAATTTTTCTATGACAAAATAAAAATGTCCCTTTTAATAATCCCCCCCCCCCCCCCCCCCCGGAGACGGAGAGGCGAAAATCTTGGGACAAGCAAATTTAAGCTAAGCTCCAGTTCGCAAACAAAGTCAAGCTGGAAGGTGGACATGGCATTCAGTGAAGTTGTCTGTAGTAAAATAATTATATTTAAAAATATATAAAATTCAGGACATGTGTAACCTATCGCATTATCTGTGCATTATATCTGTGACTGAGAAATATTGTTGACCAAACATAGAGCAACTATTAGACATGTATGTCGTGGGTAAAACATATAGGATCAATGGTTTCAATAAATTTCTTGTAAATAACATTTTTATAACCTACAAATTTTAAATTTACCATGATTTTTCAATACATAATGCAACGATATTCCTTGGTTGACTTTCTGTTGATCAGCTGTTTATAAGTAATATTTTATAGCAAGTGTTACTCCCATATTGTGTGGCATCCTCCTTGACGTCAATTTTACAAAGTATTAGGCATTTGCAATTTTTCAGGTGCAAAGTATTCTGGAAAGGTTCTTATTATAGTTACATATTACTTTTATAATTATTATTATTACTATTATTATTGCTATTACTATTTTGGACTTTCCGTGGTGCCCCTACTCCTATATCACCATTTTACTTGTTGGAAACAAAAACCAAACCAGGTCTTGCTCT
>NW_028145550.1:2857500-2870000 GCF_977016875.1 Pavona decussata | reverse complement strand
TAGCGTCGCTTACAAAAATGAAATCCCGGCCCCCCGACCCCCGGGACATAGCGGGGATTTAACGCGGCCATAGGCTTCAAATCTGTAAATAACGTTATCTCAGCTGGTTGTGATGTCTTTTTTTTTTTTTTTACCTAAGAAAAAACCAGCACAAAGTAATTTCCATTCAAATATTGCCTAGCCATTTAGCGTTGGTACGAAATGCGTACAAAGAACCGTTGTTATTTAAGTATTAACCGTGGTTCAATAAAACTACGGCTATGACCAATGTATCTTTGACTATGTTTCTTCTCTCTCCTTCTGTAATCATAAACACCAGTAACGCAGTAAAGGTGACCAACAAGATGAGACAAGACAAGATGATTTATTTAACTCAGCTCAGTTTTACATGACATAGGTGGGATTTACATAGGTAACAAAAACAGAGTTCAACTAAGGAAAGTAAAATTATAACAACAAAATAGAGAGCGAGTTGGGATCATCCAAATAGTAGGGCTAATTTAGTGGATGACCCCAGAAACAAAATACAATTACAAACAAAATTAAGAATATATTTTTTATAAAAAGTATTTCTTCATGCGGCAAAGCAAGTAATTAATTAGAATAATAATTAAGTATAGTGGTCTTAAGGGTTTTAAGAAATATTCTAAGAGAACTTGTATCGATATACTTTGATGTAGGCAAGGAATTCCAAAGGGATTGGGTGGTATTAACCGAGGCTACATAAAGGTTTCGAGTGCTCGCTTGAAAAGGAATAGAAGGCATCGTGGATGAGATTCGTTTTCGACTTAGATAGTGCTTAGGGCGCTTCGTTTTACAGATTTGATGTGCTTCCTTTTCGACTTACGGGAAGGAAGAAAACAGCTCCTAAAGATATATGAATTAAACCCTACTTAATAGCACTTTTAACGTATTCTGACTTTAATGATTCATTACCTGATTGTGTTACAAAAATTAGTTTATTATGAACGAAAGTATACACGGTTATGATACGCAAGCAGCCTTTGATTTACCTACTGATTACAGCAGGGCAATTTATGTGGAAATTCTCGTTGCAATATCGGGGGCACAAAAATGGAATAATTTTACCAAATGGTTTAGTGAATTTCAAATCGTTCAGGCTGTGTTTAAAAAGTCTATTCATATGTAATATAAAACCAACCGCATTGCGAATAATTAGCTAGCATGCATGCATGGAGAGGGGAGAGGGGAGAGCAAGAGGTCCGTTTGCGGTGTTTTGCCTTCCGGTCATTTCAGTTCTTAACGTGTTTTGGTTATTTGGATTTCCTTATGCATGAAAACTGACATTTAATGTGAATCGGGCATTTTTTTTTTTCTTTTTAAATTCTGGCTTGTTATTGACTCAAAAATAATAATAATAATAATAATAATAATAATAATAATAATAATAATAATAATAATAATAATAATAATAATAATAGCCAAAAACAATTTTTAAAATTTCCAGCATTTATCTGGCAAAATATAGGTTAAAAAAGATGAATTTCAGCTAGCACGTAAATTTTTACAATCGTGCCGATTTTGTCACTTGTGGACACAACTGATTAAACAACCCGTTTACCTTTTGAGACTGTTAATAAATCAGCTTTCAAAACAAATGAGCCAAACGCATCAACAATTCTTGCCATATTATGGGCGATCGAAAGAAAACTCTCAAGCTTACAGCTGTTGTAATCAATCCTAGTTTTAAAATGAACTTATTGGACTGATCCCACGCGGCCGTTTTATCGGGTAATATACTTTGTTTGAAGGGTGAAACAAACTTACATGATCTGCTATGTTACTTCACTTGGACTAAGAAGCAAATTGCTTCGATGGAAATTATAAATTTTGATTTCCTTTCCATCGCAAAAACCTTTAAATGAATTTTAAAGTATTTCGTTAATTTGCAACATAACTTGCAAACCAAGACTTTCTTTGGCCACTAAAACTAGTCCAATTTATTTCGAATTGATTTTAGTTTGAACTCCGCCACTTTTTTTAGATGCAACAAATTGATTTACACATGTGTACAGTCAATTTTTCCGACTGAATCTTCCATGCCTTCTTTAGTGCTTACCATTCATCTAGAGAGTGATACTCGGTATTCATTATTCATAACTTCTTAAAATTCTTGAAAATTCTAATTTTTATTTTCAGAATTGTTTTAGCTACTGAATCTTTCAAAAATTTCTAGCTCTGTATTCACAATAAATATTTATATGAATAAGGAGATTATTTTAAAAAAATTGGTCTCTTGAGATTTGTTGTACTTTATCGAGCCCAAGCATTTTTGACAATAGCCTCAGGTTGTAAGGACAGTCTCTATTCAGAAACAAAACTTGGTAAGTTGAACAATTGAGAAGTTTTACCTTTCATGTTACGAATGAAAAATATCGTGTAAGAGCATTGGAAATGCTTAGCTTTCATCTTTGTTTAAATTAACAGTTTCTGAGTCAGAAAAGGAGCTCTTCAGTTGCCAAAAGGTTAAAACTCGATAATTAGAAAAGTTTTGCCTTCATGTTGTTTCTTGAACCGTTCCCCTTGGACGTTATAACTTCTCCGAGTGAATTTTTATCCTGCGAATGCCTTTCCATTTTTAGATTTTCAGGGGCAATTAAATAACATAAGCAAACCAAAAACTAAAAGGAAAGCAAACGATGAAATAACGAGTTGTTTGTGCTCTATCCTTCTAGCGCACTTGGACTATTCGCAAATTTATATTACCAAAACTGCAGCGTAAAACATTTCATGGAAAGTTCGTCCCTTACGAAGCGTGATAAAAGTGAGGGATCACGCTATTACTTTGAAACGGACCTGTCCCTTTCTAATTTTGTGGATGATATAAAAGACGTCATGCACTTTTTCCATAATTAAATCACTATTTTAACCTAAAGTACTTTGTCATTATTTAGCGTCCATAGCACCGGCAACTGTTTAGGTGATGTCCTTGGTGTTTCGCCGCCATGACAAAAACAATTAATTGGAAAAAGAGGAGGAGAGCATCACAAAAATTTCTGATCTCTGAAAGATTGAAAAACCAGGCTCTCATCGCACGTCATTTTCTATAACTCTATCACATATTATAGCTATCGAAATAAAAAAAAATACACTGTCAAATTAAAATTAAGAACTATCATGATATATTCATAAAAGACGTGAAGCAATATCATGTACGAAATTGTCATTTCACGAACGATTATTTTGAAAATCTTCGTTTACTGGTAACAGGACCAAAGCGCGACTAAAAAAAAAGATCCATTTCTTATTAAAGTTAAAGTACTATCTAGAATGATAAAAAAGAATTATAAGAAACAGAATGTGATTCAAAATGAACGTAATTTAAGGAGAAAACGATTTTTTACTAACTGTTATCAATATGATACCAATATAAGTAGTTTCCGCTCGAGAGCAGACTCATTTCCAGTCCTTACGTTTTTATTATTGAAAAAAAAAAAAAAAAAAAAAAAAAAAAAAGAAAAGCTAGCGAGCTATCTCGTCGTGATTTTAGCAAGCTCTTCTAGCGACTGATCGAGAACTGACGATGTTAATTCATACAAGAAGATAGACGAAGTACAAATCAATTACTCTAAGAAGCATTAGAGCGGCCAGGAAAAACATTTAATATCTTAACCGCTCCAGAGTTCTTGCAAGGAACAAGGGCACAGGATGCGTTTGTCAAAACACCGAGGGAAGATCGTGAAATTGCTTGCGTAGTAAACAAAGAAACACTCACCCGAGAAATCGTTGAAAAGCTTTTCCAGTCTGTTCAGCTCGGCCTGGCTGACACAAAAAAATCCTTCGCAGCTTCAAAATACTGTTTGCTTTTAGCTTAACCTTTTGAGGCCAGAAATTTGTGGAACAGTTTTGCCAGAGTGGTTGGCGCACCAGTAACCGAGTACTCAATTATTAATTTGATGCAAAACGCTCTCGATTTCATAGTTGAACAAGGCTGCCGCTTTCAATAATGCCGGTCCGCGGGTAAAATCTGAAAATGATAAAAGTTTCTTTTTTTTTTTTTTTTTGACAAATAAAGATCGCCTCCAGTTCTTCTGCTATAAACCTGTGTTTTGTTATCAATGTGTTGAATAAGTGTTATGAGTGTGTGGAATAATAAAACAATTATCATAACATAAAATAACATAATATTTTATTCAGGAAATCAACGAAAAAATAAAATAAAAACCGCTTCCTGAAAGTTGAAATAGTGATGTTAGCCCTATGTAAAACAATTTCCCCAAATAAACATTCTAAAATCTAAATATAAATGCGCGCCTTTTTTTATGATAATGAAAAGTAAATTAATTTATAGGATGAGAAAAACCTGTCCGAATAAAGGAAATTTCATGTCTCAAGCCCATGGAATGCGATGGACTTGAAAATGTTTCGAATCTTGTTAATACATGAAGCGAAAAAAATTTTAAAGCTGGAATCGACTTTTGCTGTTTTGTACCGCTAACCTCTACGAGCTCCTACCCCACTCTTTATGTCCACTATACGTTTTACATTAAAGCGAACAACTACAAATCAGTTCGTCAACTCTACTATTGGTTTTTCATTGATAGAACAGGATCGTCTATGTGAGTTGTTTGAGAACGATTACAGGATTCAGAAGAAAGGCAGAGGGCCAAATCGCCTAGTGTTGTATAGTTTTCAAGTAATTCTTGTTACACATCCTGTTCATGCTATCGTTGGTCAAGCAATCCTTTTTTTCTATGTGAAGATGATCGCTTTGGACTTGCGTAAGTAAGCATACATGAGTTGTCTGGCTAACAGAAATAAGCAAAGTTCAGCGTTATTGATCAATAATGAAGCATTGCTGTTTCCAGTCGAATGATTAGTTGTCTGGGTGCAACTCCACAAACCTTGAACACCATTTCGGTCCTTTTGGATTTGACATATACAGCCAAGCAAAATGTTAAAGGAAGGGAGGGGAGGGGAGAGGGGAGAGCAAGGGGTCTTCTTTGCTGTGTTCTGCCTTCCGGTCATTTTAGTTCTTACGGTGTTTCAGTAATTTGGATTTCTGACATTTCAATGTGAATCGGGCATTTTTTTTCTTTTTAAATTATGGCTTGTTATTGACTCAAAGATAATAACAATAATAAAAGCCAAAGGCACAATTTCTAAAATTTCCAGCATTTGTCTGGCAAAATATAGGTTAAGAAAGATGAATTTCAGTTAGCACGTAAATTTTTACAATCGTGCCGATTTTGTCACTTGTGGACACAACTGATTAAACAAACCGTCAGTACCTTTTGAGACTGTTAATAAATCAGCTTTCAAAACAAATGAGCCAAATGCATAAACAATTCTTGCCATATTCTGGGCGATCGAAAGAAAACTCTCAAGCTTAAAACTCTTGTAATCAATCCTAGTTTTAAAATGAACTTATTGGACTTATCCCACGCGGCCGTTTTATCGGGTAATATACTTTGTTTGAAAGGTGAAAGAAACTTACATGATCTGCTATGTTACTTCACTTGGACTAAGAAGCAAATTGCTTCGCTGGAAATTATAAATTTCGATTTCCTTTCCATCACAAAAACCTTAAAATGATTTTTAAAGTATTTCGTTAATTTGCAACATAACTTGCAAACCAAGACTTTCTTTGGGCACTAAAACTAGTCCAATTTATTTTCAATTGATTTTAGTTTGAATTCCCACACTTTTTTTAGATGCAACAAATTGATTTACACATGTGCACAGTCAATCTTTCCGACTGAATCTTCCATGCCTTCTCTAGTGCTTACCATTCATCTAGAGAGCGATACTAGGTATTCATTATTCATAACTTCTTAAAATTCTTGAAAATTCTAATTTTATTTTCAGAATCATTTTAGCTGCTGAATCTTTCAAAAATTTCTAACTCTGTATTCACAATAAATATTTATATGTTTAAGGAGATTATTAAAAAAAAAAAATGGTCTCTTGAAATCTGTTGTACTTTATCGAGCCCAAGCATTTTTGACAATAGCCTCAGGTTGTAAGGACAGTCTCTATTCAGAAACAAAACTTGGTAAGTTGAACAATTGAGAAGTTTTATCTTTCATGTTACGAATGAAAAATATCGTGTAAGAGCATTGGAAATGCTTAGCTTTCCTCTTTGTTTAAATTTACAGTTTCTGAGTCAGAAAAGGAGCTCTTTAGTTGCGAAAAGGTTAAAACTCGATAATTAGAAAAGTTTTGCCTTCATGTTGTTTCTTGAACCGTTCCGCTTGGACGTTATAACTTCTCCAAGCAATTAAATAACATAAGCAAACCAAAAACTAAAAGGAAAGCAAACGATGAAATAACGAGTTGTTTGCTCTATCCTTCTAGCGCACTTGGAGTATTCGCAATGATATATTTCCAAAACTGCAGCGTAACACATTTCATGGAAAGTTCGTCTCTTACGAAGCGTGATAAAACTGAGGGATCACGCTATTACTTTGAAACGGACCTGTCCCTTTCTAATTTTGTGGATAATATAAAAGACGTCATGCACTTTTTTCCAAAATTAAATCCCTAGTTTTAACCTAAAGTACTTTGTCATTATTTAGCGTCCATAGCACCGGCAACTGTTTAGGTGATGTCCTTGGTGTTTCGCCGCCATGACAAAAACGATTAATTGGAAAAAGAGGAGGAGAGCATGACAAAATTTCTGATCACTGAAAGATTGAAAAACCAGGCTCTTATTGCACGTCATTTTCTATAACTCTATCACATATTATAGCTATCGAAATAAAAAAAATACACTGTCAAATTAAAATTAAGAACTATCATGATATATTCATAAAAGACGTGAAGCAATATCATGTGCGAAATTGTCATTTCAAGAACGATTATTTTCAAAATCTTCGTTTACTGGTAACAGGACCAAACCGCGACTAAAAAAAAGATCAATTTCTTATAAAAGTTAAAGTACTATCTAGAAAGCTAAAGATGAATTATAAGAAACAGAATGTGATTCAAAATGAACGTAATTTAAGGAGAAAACGATTTTTTTACTAACTGTTATCAATATGATACCAATATAAGCAGTTTCCGCTCGAGAGCAGACTCATTTCCAGTCCTTACGTTTTTTTTATTGAAAAAAAAATAAAATAATAAGAAAAGCTAGCGAGCTATCTCGTCGTGATTTTAGCAAGCTCTTCTAGCGACTGATCGAGAACGATGTTTATTCAGACAAGAAGATAGACGAAGTACAATTTACTTTCTCTAAGAAGCATTAGAGCCGCCAGGAAAAACATTTAGTATCTTAACAGCTCCAGAGTTCTTGCAAGGAACAAGGGCACAAGATGCGTTTGTCAAAACACCGAGGGAAGATCGTGAAATTGCTTGCGTAGTAAACAAAGAAACACTCACCCGAGAAATCGTTGAAAAGCTTTTCCAGTCTGTTCAGCTCGGCCTGGCTGACACAAAAAATCCTTCGCATCTTCAAAATACTGTTTGCTTTTAGCTTAACCTTTTGAGGCCAGAAATTTGTGGAACAGTTTTGCCAGAGTGGTTGGCGCACCAGTAACCGAGTACTCAATTTTTAATTTGATGCAAAACGCTCTTGATTTCAAAGTCGAACAAGGCTGCCGCTTTCATTCATGCCGGTCCGCGGGGAAAATGATACAAGTTTCTGTTTTTTTTTTTTTTACAAATAAAGATCGCCTCCAGTTCTTCTGCTATAAACCTGTGTTTTGTTATCAATGTGTTGAATAAGTGTTATGAGTGTGTGGAATAATAAAACAATTATCATAACATAAAATAACATAATATTTTATTCAGGAAATCAACGAAAAATTAAAATAAAAACACTTCCTGAAAGTTGAAATAGTGATGTTAGCCCTATGTAAAACAATTTCCCCAAATAAACATTCTAAAATCTAAATATAAATGCGTGCCTTTATTTATGATCCTAAAAATTAAGTTATAGGATGACAAAAACCTGTCCGAATAAAGGAAATTTCATGTCTCAAACCCATGGAATGCGATGGACTTGAAAATGTTTCGAATCTTGTTAATACATGAAGCGAAAAAAACTTTAAGGCTTGAGTCGACTTTTGCTGTTTTGTACCGCTAACCTCTACGAGCTCCTACCCCACTCTTTATGTCCACTCTACGTTTTACATTAAAGCGAACAACTACAAATCAGTTCGTCAACTCTACAATTGGTTTTTCATTAATTGAACAGGATCGTCTATGTGAGTTGTTTGAGAACGATTACAGGATTCAGAAGAAAGGCAAGGGGCCAAATCGCATAGTGTTGTATGGTTTTCGAGTAATTCGTGTTACACATCCGTTCATGCTATCGCTGGTCAAGCAATCCTTTTTTTCTATGTGATGATCGCTTTGGACTTGCGTAAGTAACCATACATGAGTTGTCTGGCTAACACAAATAGGCAAAGTTCAGGGTTATTGATCAATAATGAAGCATTCCTGTTTCCAGTCGAAATTTTAGTTGTTTGTGCGCCACTCCACAAACCGTGAACACCATTTCGGTCCTTTTGGATTGTTCGTCAACAAGGACTAAATGTTAAGGAAGGGAGAGGATAGGAAGGGGATGAGAGGGCAAGGGGTCTTTGCTGTGTTCTGCCTTCCGGTCATTTCAGTTCTTCCGATGTTTCGGTTATTTGGATCTCATGGTGCCACATGAAACCTAGCATCTCGAAATTCGGGTTAGGTATTTCGTCAATTTTTTACTCGTTTTGAACCCAGAAAGAGAGTCAAAATCCAGTGTTTAAAGACTGTTCAGTATTTTTCTGGCAACATATAGGTTGACAAAAGATGAGTTTTTGCCCATACATTTTTACTATTGTGCCGATTTTATCACTTGTGGACACAACTGATTAAGCAAACCGTTTACCTTTAGAGACTGCTAATAAATCAGCTTTCAAAACATATTTGTCAAACGCATAAACAATTCTTCCCATATTCTGGGAGAAAGAAAACTCTTAAGCTAAGCTGTGATCAATCGTCGTTTTAAAATGAACTTATTCGAATAATTTTTAATTAAATCAAGTGATTCCACGCGACTGTTTTAATAGCTAACAAACTTTGTTTGGAGGATACCCAAACTTATTTGATCCACTATGTTAATTAGGGTCGCTTTGAAGAAGCAAAGCGGTCAGCAAAGGTTTAATTTTGGATTTCCTGATTTTCAAAAGCATTTTGAAATAAAATTGAAATGATTCATTTGCAAAATGTAATGTTTAAATGCCAGCAAGACCATTCGATCAAATAACTTGATTTCAGTCTCGACAGAACGTGTCATTAATTAAAAACGCCAGAATTGAATTTATTAGAATATAATAAAACCCCGCAATCCTAAATTCATTATTTTATGGTTCATTGTTACTTACTCTACATTATTTCAATTACATTCACTTGTTACCTAGTTAAACCAGATTAGCTTTGAAGTTCGATTTATCTTTTTATTATTAGAATAAATTCTTCATTATTACTTTAATTTTTACTATGACAATTGTATGAATTATTCACACTAAGGCCTTTCTCTTTGAACAGCTGCCTTAATCTGCCAAAGATCGCTAATTTGGTATTCAAAGTAAAGACGAATGTTAAACATAGACAGATTCAGAATAAAGTTTTTATTCCCGACTGGAACCCCCAGCAGTTAGGTCTATCACTCTTAGGAAACCGCACTTGGTAAGTTGAGAAATTAGAAGTTTTAAAATGCAAGACGTGTTTCCTTATTGCTGTGTACAGTCTTGATTCAGAAAAGCTAACCTACCAAAAATTATTCCAGAATATTTTTCAGTGTCAATGGGGTAAGAAAAGCAGAACAAAATTCACCTCTGTCTTTTTTAATTACGGAATAGTTAATGCTCCTTTATGTAGTGTCCTGAGCGGATCAAACTAAACAAATTCGCCTGCCATGCTTAAAAAGGTACAAGAAACAGTAGGGGTAGTAATACATTGTTTAAAAAAAATCATTTTTTTGTCCTTGGTAGCTGCCCCTGAAAAATAAAATAAAATAAAATAAAAATGGGACGGCATGCACTTCGCAAAAAATCGCTGACCAATATCTGAATGGTTTGAGACGCTACGATTTCATTGCCTTTCTTGAAAGTAAGGACTGCAGTATCACATGAAAGTGCCAAAGAAAAAGAAAGACAAGAAAAGAAATGAAGTCAGGTAGTTCGTCATTCCATATTATCATTGATATGTCAATAGAGTCTTGGACTAATTCATGGGCTAATGCATATCATAATGTACCTTTTTAGCTTGTAACTTTTAAAACAGTACTATTCTCACAAGCTTTAATCAACTCTTATTCACCTCATCAAGTTATACGCTCTCATCAACTGTTACGTATTCTCCAAGTGTGACTGAGCTAAGGAAAGTATCCGTGAAATGCGTCAATTAAAATTACTGCCAAATAGGTCAACCTAGAATTTAGAATTTGTGGCACGGAAAGCAAAAATAAACACTTGGATCATGAAAACCACGAAATTTCTTATTTCATTTTTGTTTTCGCTCAAGTGGAAAGGAAACGTCGTTTTGAAGGTCAAATTTTTTCCGCATTCTTTTAACAGCAACAAGACGCATATGTGCGTGAATTTGGGCTTCTTTCCTGGCACATCCAGGTGTAAACGCCAGAAAGTCGACATGATGATATCTCAGTTCTCTTTAGTTTACTGTTTTACAGCTCTAGCATAGTACAAGCAAGTATATTGTAAGCATTGTATATTCCTGGTCTAAATTTTACCCTCTGTCCGTTTTTTACGCCCGGTCGGTAGTCTACGTTTTACACTGACCGATTAAGTAATAAATTGTAGAAAATAATAAATGTTCTGACGGTAAAATCCGAACTGTTGGCTGTTGTATTCTCAGAAGAACTTGAAAATTTCGCAGAAATTCCATGGCCTGAATAATGATTTGAGATGTCCGCCAGCTCGTCGCCTGGATAAAACAAGAAATTGCACTCGAAACACAATTTCTTAGCCCATTTTTCGGATTTCCGCTGTCGAAACTGTTGAGTATTCCTTAGTAGTTGTTCTTTCGATTTACCATTCAGAAAAGGTGTGTTTTCCTTCGGAAAACACGAAAATCGGCTACTAAAAATTTACCCGTCCGGGGTCTTTGCGGTGTTCTGTCTTCCGGTCATTTCAGTTCTAACTTACAGTGTTTCGGTTATTTGGATCTTATAATGGCAAATGAAACCTAGCATTTCGAAATTCGGATTAGGTATTTTGTCAATTTCCGAATCGTTTTGGACCCGAAAAAGAGTCAAAAGCCAGTGCTTAAAGACAGTTCAGTATTTTTTTCTGGCAAATATAGGTTAACAAAAGATGAGTTTTTGCACGTAAATTTTACAATCGTGCTGATTTTGTCACTTGTAGACACAACTGATTAAGCAAACCGTTTACCTTTTGAGACTGTTAATAAATCAGCTTTCAAAACAAATGAACCAAATGCATAAACAATTCTTGCCATATTCTTGAAAAAAGAAAACTCACAAGCTAAGTAGTAAGCAATCCTCGGCTAGTTTTAAATTGGACTGATTCGAATAATTTAAATTAACTCAAGTGATTCCACGCAACCGCTTTAATGGGCAATAATAATGGTTTGCCCAAAGGATACTGAAGCTTATTTGATCTGCTGTGTTATTTCGCGTTGACTAAGAAGCAAATCGGTCTGCTTAGGTTTTAAGTCCTGGTTTCTTTCCCATCACTTAAACTAGTTCTATTTGCCAGTACTGAGTTACAAGATCTTGATGATGAGTTCCGTTCTTTTCGTGTACCGAAAAAAGGAGTTTGAATTGATTTTAGTGCTAACTCCACCACTCTTTTCAAATATGACCAATTCATTTCCACAAGTGTGCAGTCAACCTTTCCGACTATCTTCACTAGCGCTTACCGTGATTCATCTTTAAAAGAGTGATACTCAGTATTCATTGTTCATAATTTCTCACAATTTTTGCAGAATTTTGTCATCTGCTTTAATTTGCCAAGCACTGCCGCTTGCGTGTTGGGAAGGAAAGGAAAATTTTCCAAAATAACTGGTCTCTTCAGACATGTTGTACTAATTATCGACGCCAAATCTTATTGACAAACACCTCCGGTAGTTAGGAGAGTCTCTTTCAGAAAACAAAGCTTGGTCAGTTGAACGATTGAGAAGTTTCACTTTTTATGTTACGACTGAAACATATGGCGTAAGATTACCGGAAATGCTTGGCGTTGTTCTTGGTTTAAATCTACAGTTTCTGAGTCAGAGAAGGAGCTCTTCAGTTGCCGAAAGGTTAAAACTCGATAATTAGAAAAGTTTTGCTTTCCTATTGTTTCTTGAACCGTTCACATCAATGCTATAATTTCTCCAAGCCAATTTTTATCCTGCGAATTCCTTTCCACCTTTTGATTTTCAGGGGAAATTAACAAAAGAAAAAGGAAAGAAAACGATGAAATGACGAGTTGTTCGCGTATTAGTCTTCCAGCGCACTTGGACCATTTGCAATTTTACCAAAACAATTTGTGTTTTGGAGCCAATGCCCCCAGAAAATAACTTATCTATTA
>NW_028145550.1:2845000-2852500 GCF_977016875.1 Pavona decussata | reverse complement strand
CCGTAGATAACACCCCAACAGCAGCCTGACAGACTTGTTCGTAGCCTCCCACGCAATAGTTTCAGTTTAGGGAACTCGTATTACCTCCTCCCTCGAGGTAATGCGAGTCTCCCTAAAAACGACTACGCGGGAGGCTAACTTAAGGGTCAGGTAATTATGTTGAAATGGCACCCCTCCCTCTTGACATGCACTAGACCACTGGAATTGTCAAAAATCGACACTTGATGTTTCCCTGCACAATTGTGACACACCCGCTTGAAGGGGAATTCTGTGCCAAATGACTGTTACGACAGCATATGGAACGACACCCTTGTTGTCTTAAGAGATTCTTTAACATCCAATATAAATTATTGTGGTACACATTGCGCTGGGGTTCCTCTGCCTGTAGTAAGTACAATTCACACATTTAGCTCCTGACTGAGTTACTAAAGCAGCTGTGGTAGGGAACCGATCTACCCTTAGTAAATCGCCCAACATGAATCCAATTTCACTGTGGGCATAGCTGGCTAGGACAAGTTTTTTTTCCCATCAGTTCAAAGCGTTTCCTCGCTTAAACTTAACTTCACTGTCAAATTCCTTTAAGGGTCAGGGATGTAAGAGCCACTCTTTCTTACCTATGAACCTTGAAAAAATCAACTCAGATTTGCTGGTAGTTTCTCCATCAAAAGGGGTACTTCCCATATGACTCACTCTCTACCCCTAAAGCGCCCAAGGCGCGAATGTGGGCCTCAACTTTATCCGTTAGACGTTTCAAACTACTGTCAGAATTTACTGCTGCAAATTGTTAACAAGACGTTCCTTATGTGCATTGATAATTGTTTGAGGTTGCAAAAGCGCTTCTTTACGATGTTTTGGCTGTTTCATAATCATCGGCGGTTAAAGGAAGTCCACGAATGGCTCCAGCGGCCCTACCTTCCGCTTGGCAATCCGATGCTCTACCAACAGAGTTAGCCGGACGGTGGACAATGTAAATACATAAATGCACGTAGAAGAAAAAAAAAAAAAGAAAAGAAAAGAAAAGAGGGTGGAGATTGAGTTCAGTGGAGAACGCTACACAATTTCGTGTTCTCGAGCTACCAGCTGACAGAATGTTCAACCAAAAAGCTACGAAAAAGAATATAAATGAGAAGATGATTACTGTTTCACGCGAGAAAATTTCAGACGCTGTGTTGTATTTTGAAAATAGGAATGGAGATTTATCCGAAACCAACGAATTGTAGTGTAGTCGAATAAGAACAGTGTGTGTGTGTGTGTTTTTTCAACTTTTTGCCTTCTTTCTACGTTTTTGGGAATTCAATTACACTCAGTTTTACTTTTTATTATTATTTTTGTTATTATTCCCACCAATAAAGATTAACTAATGTAAAAAGGTGTAAAAACGAACGATTCGGTGTCATTATGATCTTAAAAGAAAGTTCCTATTCACGATAGCTTAACCCTACAGTTATATACTTTGTTGGCAGTGTTTTGAACTTGCGATAATAGTGCAGAATTGTTTCATGATACAAAACCGGAACGAAACATCTGGTACTGAAATTGAAAACCACACGGAAATGAAAGACGCAAGGGTAACATTCTGTTATATTAACGTTACCCACCAGTGACCCTTTTACCAACCCTCTGCCTCTATAGCTATCATCAGTGGCACAAAAATAAGGCAAATAACGAACACTGTTTCTTTGTTAGCTGTCCCTGATTCTGCTAAAAGAAAATGAAAACAAAACATATCTTCAATTACTAACATGAGGATGATTGTGAATACATCATGATAAAAAATGCGTTCGAAAATCAGGGACGACTGAAAACAGCCGTTCTCATCGAGAACGTTTGGCCATTACAGCAATGACATAATTAACGTGTTTGTTGTTCAAAACATGCGCGCTGGACATTTTAAAATTACGATAAACTTGGAACGAATGGAAAAAACACAAAGGTTGCAACAGGCTCGTAATAAGCGATGCGCAATTTATGTGAGTTTTAGAAATATGAGCTTAAGTAATATGTAAAGATATCTGTTTCTAGGAATTAACGTAATGTTTAAAGCAGAAGCAGCAGTGATTTAAGACGAGGCGCAGCCGAGTGGTTTTAGACGCGATAAAACACGTGCTGCGAGTTTTTTGAACGGCTTCAAAAACATTCCTGGAAAAGCGTGTGTCAAGAGAGTTCATAACAATGATGCTTTTTTGAACGTTGGAAATTAGCGTACGAGATCAACATTAAACACCGCCTACTAATAAAGAGGGAGTTTTACCGGGTCTTAAAACCACTGCACGTGATGTTTTATCGACCATTTGATAGGTCAATGTACAAATGAGTTATTAATGCATTTTTGGGGGTTTGTGGGTCGGTCTCTAGCGAAGGGCCGACGGGAGCTTCGAGCGGTTTGACAGTAAATCACTGGCGTATAGCGCGGAGAATGCCCGCCAGAGAACCAAACAATGATGAGGAAAACGAGAATTGCGGTATAATGATGCCACAACTCCCTTCAGCGGGAAAGTGGAATGACATACCCTGCGACTATCCATTCAACCGCGCTACTATTTGTTCCGTGTGATATATTTGTGAATGACAAACAAATGAGTATGGATAATATATTGGAAGTGCGGATTAAAGATTTTAAAAAAAAAGAAGAAACGTCCTCTCAGTTGTTTCTTTTCGTAACCGGTTAAAGTGCATATGAAGTGAAAAACATTTCAAAGACAACAAGTATGACGTTTTCTTTTCTTTTCTTTTCTTTCCTTTTTTTTTTTTTTTGAACGTTTTGTCGTTGTTGTTGTTGTAGTTGTTTAAAAACTGATGTCGTCACAAGTCGTACAAAGAAAATCACCTAGTTTATTACCAGTAAGTTTTCAATTGCCTGTAGGAAGACATTAAACTAAAAATAAGCATCGGCCGACTGGGAAAAACATAGTGGTTGGGCTGCGAAAAGGGGAGGGGGTTAACCTCCTCCCTTTTCCCTTCTCTGTCACTTTGTCTTTCTCGGGATCAGCCACACCATGCTTTTCTTTTGTTTGTTTTTAAAAGTTGCTGCTGACTTTTTAAGGCCCTTTCCGCACAAGTCAGAATAAAAAAGAGTCGATGTCAAAGTTATTCGGTTCTTTGATGACGAGGTGGTCTCGTATAACTCTGAATCTGGATACCCTTTCACCGGATAGATTCCTCCGCTTCCTCGAAAAAAAAAAAAAAACAGACAAAAAACTACAAAACGCCTGTTACCACTCGATTTTGTCATAATCCACCTATTTTCTACGATAAACGAGTTCTTCTTCCTTCACTAGTACTATTCCTAAGAAAAGAACTCTTCCAATTTGCACTCGACATTAGCTACACATTACATATCACAGGTTTCACGTGGATCCTCTTTTCGGGAACATTTAAGTAACTCTTGTCTAGGTTTGGGCGTGAGTTTGTCATGACATTCCAGGGAACAGCTCGGTCCGCGGCAAAAATGGCGCCCACGATTTGAAATCAACTTTGTTTTCAACGAAGGCCTGTATCTCAATAACTGAATAAACTTATCCGAGAAAGAGTTGCTCCGGGATTATCTCACATCATCCTTCTTGGCATATGTTGTGCCAGGTAAGCGTGTACTTAAGTTTCAAACAAAATTTTAGCGAGGGTTTCGAAGTGCTCTCCTCAAAAGACGAGTCAAATTACAATCAAATTCGAGTTCAAGTTTTCCAAACTTTTCATTTACATAATACAGTGCTGCACGTTGACCAGCCGCTGCGAGATAAACCGTTCACAACGACGTTTGGAAGCTCTGAGAACCTTCAGTTCAAAACACAGCAAAACACACCGGATAAGCTTTTTCAGACTTTATTGTAATATTTGCGGATTTCAGACGGAATTGTTGTCTAGTTTTTGATCGAATTTTAACGTCATACAAACTCTTATATTAGGCTTTGCTGACCTGTGATGAAGGTAGAGTTGCTGAACTCTTGTGCTTCTGTTGTGCGTAGTGTTTGCTGCCACGAGCAGCCAATAAAGTATTATTAGGCTCTGTCTGCCCCCATGAACTGGCATTTTAATGGCAGTTTCGGTTTATAACGGAACATTCTTGGTTTTCCAAAAGTCTTTAAGACATTCGCTGCTGACTTAAGAACCATCAATTTTCAAACACTAATTTAAAATAATTATACTAAAATTTTAAGGCGTTTGCCTAATGTACCACTCATTTGGTAATTTCCGAGTTCCTGTGAACCTCATCAAAGCGTGGGAAAATTAATTTAATTTTCATTCATACGCAAACAAAACTAATTTTCATATGAAAGCTTTGCACTTAGCCTTTCTTACAAAAATGAAATCCCAGCCCCTCGACCCTCGGGACAGCGGGGATTTAACGCGGCCATAGGCTTCAAATATGTAAATATCTTTATCTCAGATTCTACGATTGGGCTGGCTGCGATGTCTTTTTTTTTAACCTAAGAAAAAACCGACCCAAAGTAATTTCCATTTAAATATTGCCAAGCCATTCAGCGTTGGTACTAAATACGTACAAAGAACCGTTTTTATTTAAGTATTAACCGTGGTTTAATAAAATTACGACTACGACCAATGTATCTATGACTATGTTTCTTCTCTCACCTTGTGTGATCATAAACACTAGTAACACAGTAAAGGTGACCACCGAAATGAGGCAAGACAAGATGATTTATTTATCTAAGCTCAGTTTTACATGACATAGGTTGAATTTACATAGGCAACTAAAACAGAGTTCAACTAAGGAAAATAAAATTATAACAACAAAATAGAGAGCGAGTTGGCATAATCCAAATAGCAGGGCAAATCTAGTGGATGAACCCAGAAGCAAAATAAAATTACAGACAGAATTAAGAATATATTTTTACGAAATATTCTAAAAGAACTTGCGTTGGTTATACACGTAGGCAAGGAAATCCAAAGGCGTGGACCAGCGAATTTTAGGGAGCGTAAGCCATATTGGGTAGTATTAAGCGAGACTACATAAAGATTTCGAGTGATCACATAGCCAGAAATTCTATACAACATGGCTGCCAACTAAGCTGCAAGCATGCGCAAAGGACACATATACGGATAAAATCACATATGTCCAACATACACAAATGGATACGATTCGTCAAAACACTCTCACCAATCGTACCATTGGTAAAAGATTACGATTTGTCAAAGAAGCCTTCAATTCGTACCATTGGAACGAATGGTAAGCTCCTCAGTCGATCAGTATACCATTTGTAAACTGCACCTTATAAACACTTGTAAGCCGCGCAAAAACGAATGGTCGATTGGTACCATTGTTACCGTTGCTACAAGTGGAAAAGCAGTCAGTCGATTGGTTAACCATTGGAATCGCTCATGTCGTAACACAAACGGTTACGATTCGTCAAAACACCCTCACCAATCGTACCATTGGTACGATTTGTCAAAGAAGCCTTACAATTCGTAACATTAAAACGAATGGTAAGCTCCTCAACCGATCGGTATACCATTTGTAAACTGCATCTCATTAACACGTGTGAGCCGTGCGAAAACGAATGGTCGATTGGTACTTTTGGTAACATTGGTACAAATGGAAAAGTAGTCAGTCGATTGGTTAACCATTGGAATCTGCATCTCAAAACAAACGTCATGACTTGGATCTTCCTTGATCTATATGCGAAATGCCTTGTTCCTTAATGCATTAGCCGCAGAAAGCGGCCGCACTACAGATGAATATATCTCGTTCCATAATCCACGAACCGAAACAAGCGCGCTACACATGAAATAACTCGTTCTTTAATCCATGAACCGAAACAAGCGCGCTACACATGAATATACCTCGTTCTTTGATTAATGAGACGGTTGTCTCACGCGGTTATTTTAGTTAATCGATTAAAGACGAAGAAGCCAAGTCAAAGAAGCCTTACGATTCGTACCATTGGAACGAATGGTAAGCTCCTCAGTCGATCGGTATACCATTTCCATCTTATTAACACTTGTAAGCGGCGCGAAAACGAATGGTCGATTGGTACCATTGGTACCGTTGCTACAAGTGGAAAAGCAGTCAGTCGATTGGTTAACCATTGGAATCACTCATGTCGAATACACAAACGGTTACGATTCGTCAAAACACCCTCACCAATCGTACCATTGGTACGATTTGTCAAAGAAGCCTAACAATTCGTAACATTAGAACGAATGGTAAGCTCCTCAACCGATCGGTATACCATTTGTAACTGCATCTCATTAACACGTGTGAGCCGTGCGAAAACGAATGGTCGATTGGTGCTTTTGGTAACATTGGTACAATTGGAAAAGTAGTCAGTCGATTGGTTAACCATTGGAATCTGCATCTCAAAACAAACGTCATGACTTGGATCTTCCTTGATCTATATGCGAAATGCCTCGTTCTTTAATGCATGAGCCGCAAAAAACGGCCGCACTACAGATGAGTATATCTCGTTCCTTAATCCACGAACCAAAACAAGCGTGCTACACATGAATGTAACTCGTTCTTTAATCCATGAACCGAAACAAGCGCACTACACATGATTATACCTCGTTCTTTAATCCATGAGCCGAAACAGGCGTACAACACATGAGTATACCTCGTTTTTTATCCCATGAACCGAAACAATCGCGCTACACATGAATGTACCTCGTTCTTTAATCCATGAGCCCAAACAGGCGTACAACACATGAATCTACCTCGTTCTTTAATCCATGAACCGAAACAATCGCGCTATACATGAATATACTTCGTTCTTTAATCTATGAACCGAAACAGTCGCCCTACACATGAATGTAACTCGTTCTTTAATCCATGAGCCGAAACAGGCGTACAACACATGAATATACCTCGTTCTTTAATCCACGAACCGAAACAAGCGCGCTACACATGAATGTAACTCGTTCTTTAATCCATGAACCGAAACAATCGCGCTATACATGAATATACCTCGTTCTTTAATCCATTAAAAGAAATAGGCGCACTACACATGATTAAACCTCGTTTCTTTAATCCATGAGCCGAAACAGGCGTACAACACATGAATATACCTCGTTCTTTAACCCATGAACCGAAAAAATCGCGCTACACATGAGTAAACCCCGTTCTTTAATCCATGAGCCGAAACAAGCGCGCAACACCTGAATATATGTCGTTATTTAATCCCCATAGAGCCTAAGCGCGCTACACATGAATATATCTCGTTCTCTAATTCATAGAGCAGAAACAAGCGTGCTACACATGAATATATCACGTTCTTTAATTCATAGAGCCGAAACAAGCGCGTTACACATGAATATACCCTGTTCTTTAATCCATAAAGCCGAAACAAGCGCGCAACACATGAATATATGTCGTTATTTAATCCTCATAGAACCTAAGCGGGCTACACGTGAATATATCTCGTTCTTTAATCCACAGAGCCGAAACAAGCGCGCTACACATGAATATATCTCGTTCTTTAATCCATAGAGCCGTAACAAGCGCGTTACACATGAATAAATCTCGTTCTTTAATCCATGAACCGGAACAGG
>NW_028145550.1:2815000-2840000 GCF_977016875.1 Pavona decussata | reverse complement strand
CAGACCGAATCTGGAGCGAAATATTTCAGAAACCGTCGACACTTGCGTCCTGCAATTCAGAGCGACCAATCAGAAGAGCTAATAGGGCAACCTGCCCTTCCGGCAGAGTCAGTTGCGCCGGCATCACCACCGACGAAAACCGTCAGCCAGACACTGCCGACGCAGTGTGCGCAAGACCACACCCATTCCAGCATTGCAGCGTCTAGACCAAGACGAACTGTTAGACAACCAAAAAGACTGATCGAAGAAGTGTAGCTGTAGGGACACTAAAAAAAACTTTCAGGAACTTTCAGTTGATTTTGTTCAGTTGTTTTTTTTTTTTTATTAAGAAAGGGGGATGTTGTAATACTAGATGCGTGCAGAATGTGTGAACCACTCGGAATAATTAAGTTATGATTAATGCGTGCAGAATGCGTGAACCGATAGGGATATTTAAGTCATTCATTATTATTCAAGTTCAGTTGAGTTTAACCGTCGTTCGGTTATAATAAAAATCTTTGTGTCAATCGCTTGGCGTTCGAGTAAGTAAAAAACCTAGAGAGTCAAAAAGCATGAGGAAACAGTCTCCGGGCATCTTTATCTCCGGCAGCGAGAACGGTTTACAAATACAGCTTGGGCGTAGACGAAGCCCATCAAAAGAAACCTCATTGTGTTGTCGCCGCGCTCAGAGAGAATATTATGGCGCTAGCATTGGAGTCTCAGGGGAACAACAAAAGTTTTTTCCCTTGCTGGAAAACGAAAACGAATCGATCGCCTCCTGGGAGACGCGAGTACGCAATCAAGCAGCACAGTGTGAATATGAAGAATATGCTGATGAGCTTATGCGGGACCAATTTATCGCCGCTTTAATGTCTGATGCTTTTCGAGTAAAACTAATCGGAAAAAGACACAAACACAGAGACACTGCGCAAACAAAAGTTACGCTACGAGAAGTTGTCGAAGTTGCCAAAACGTTCTAAGCGACAGTGTTCGCGAATCAGCTCGTGAAAACTGCCAGGAACACACAGCAAAAACAAGTGACAAAACGAGTCAGAGGTTTTTAGCAACCAAAAAAAGACTTCGGCACCCCTTGGAGATAGCAGGCAATTTGCCTGGTATATTCACGGGAAGTCGAATATCTTGAAGCATTCCAATGAGGCCCGGTTTATACGTCGAACTTTACATCAGCCGAACCTAATCATTTGGTTCGGCGCATGTAAAGATCGATGTATGAATCAGTTAGGATCGACAGATTTGTATTTGGGTCGACCTGCCGTTCTATTCGACTGCGCCAGTCGAATAGAACGGCAAAAGTTCGACTTCGATTCAGACATCGAACTTTTACATGTGCCAAACCAAATGCATACGTTACGTATAAATTATATAAATTATATCTATCCCAGAGGTCTGCGCGTTCCATCGACCTGGCATGCGCAAAGGACTTCATTCTGAACAAGATGGCGGGAAAAAAGGAATGTGCTTGTTCGTCTTGTTTCGAAGCAACGTAATATACATGTCTGAGATGCGAAAGATTAAAAAAAAAATCTATTCTTGATGTGCACACGCACTTCAAACCGACAGAAACTTTCCAATATGGGCTATATCAAATAGGAAGCCTCAAGACTGCTCAGAACAAAATCTTCAAAAACAACATTTGAAGAAAACATTACTCAATTCAAACAGAGATTACGCTACAGAGGTTACCTCGATAACCTTATATATAGAACTCTTTCAGAAGTCAATTTCTAAGAAAGAATGTCAGCACTACAAAACAAACAAAAAACGCGCAAAAACATTTTGCCGTTTGCTACGGAATATCGCCCTTTTGTGCCTAACCTAAAACAATTCAGATGAGTAATTGGCACTTGATAGAAAATCAGCCTCTGCTAAGAGAGATCTACAAAGACCCTTCCCTACTTTCGTAAAGAAAAGGGAGATCTTTGAAAGACGTAATCGTAAGAGCAAATTAGCTTTCAAGGTCATATTCTTCCTATCTCAACCAATAGGTGCCGTGTAAGGCCTGTCTTCATTATTTTAGCAAACAATCTCTTCCATGCCAGAATTCATCTTTCCCGCCATTTTGAATTAAAAAAAAATCTTTTTGAGTAAAAACAAAAGCCGCTGACCACGAAAAGCTATTTTCTCACTTTAGTTTTAATTGAGTTTGACTTCAGTTAGGTTCGACGTCTGAATCAACTGCCGAACTTAATTATTTGAGTCGACCTTAATAGGTCTTAGCTTCGGCTCATGTACAGTTCGAAGTATGAACCAGGCCTAAGAAACACGAGAAGTCATTTTCGGGCCTGATTAGATGGCTCATTCCTATGCCAGTGTATCGCTACAACTTGTCAGCCTGGTTTAATTTTTACTGGTATAGCGCGCGGTTTAATCTATCTTTTCTGATTTATAAATTCTGCTGCATTCCGACAGAGTTCATTTTCAGTAAAGCGATTTTTTGGCCGTTTCTTTTCAATGGAATTGCAATGGGCGAAAATCAACCCCATTTATAACGTTTGTTGCACTGCGATGAACTGTTGACCTATTTTTATCAGTCCGGTCGATTCATCCTTTTCGTCAACTCACTATCAAGCCAAATTGGTCCGATAAAAATTACGTGTAAATCAACTCAGGCTAAATCGGCCCTATAAATCATTACGCGTACCATAACCTTACACAAAGAAAAATAATTAATACACACTTCAAATACTTTAGACTGTCTGGCCATTATTTTATACACACCTGTAAAAGAACAGCGAACTATCTCAATTTCCGAATCGAAAACGGTATTCCAAAGTGGTAAAGTCATAAGCTGAATGTGTTTTTTTTTTTATGGCTCAAACTAGCTGTGTGGCAAATTTATTTAAAATTACTTTGATTAAAGAAGTAGTAACTTTATCCTAAATCTTTCTTGAAGCAACTTTTTTCATCAGTTCAATCTCTTAGGCCGGCCAGGATGAACCAGAAAAGATAACAACACCCGCCTAGGTTTATAATGTTCGCCTAAAAAAATTATAGTGTTTATGTTATACATCCTAGAGCACTCGAGCGTACAGTTATGCTAGGACTCTAGCCTGGATGAACCAGAAAGGATTTATAACATCCGCCTTGGTTTATAATGTTCGCCTAAAAAAAATATTTTTTGTGTGTGTGTGATATATCCCAGAGCACTCAGGCATGCAGGGATGCTAGGACTCTAACGTAAATGAACAAGAAAAGATATATAACATCAGCCTAGGTTTATAAATATGTTCGCCTAAAAATATTATTTTGCTGGAGTTATATATCTCAGAGCATTCAAGCATATACTGATGCTAGGACTTCAACCTGGATGAACCAGAAAGGATATATAACATTCGCCTTGGTTTATAATGTTCGCCTAAAAAACTTATGTCGTTTATGTTATACATCCCAGAGTACTCAAGCATACAGTAACGCTAGGACTCTAACCTGGATGACCCAGAAAGGATTTACAACATCCGCCTTGGTTTATAATGTTCGACAGTTGGACAGAGTAAATGACCAGTTAAAGAGACTTTGTGATGAAGGAATCATAAGGCCAGTCACACAGCCTACAGACTGGCTCTCAAACATTCTGGTAAAAGAGAAACCGAATGGAAAACTTCTTATATGTATTGATCCAAGTCAAACGATTAACAAGGCCATCAGAAGACCCAAGTACACAATACCGGCGATTGAAGAAAAGCTTCCACAACTGACGAAGGCCAAAGTATTCACCATTCTTGACGTATCTGAAGCTTTTCACACCGTCGTGATGGATGAAGAGTCTTCTCTACTTACTACGTTTCAGGGACCAAACGGCCGCTACTGTTATACATGCATGCCATTTGGGATTGCCTCGGGACCGGAGGAGTATCAACGGCACCAACATGATTTCTTAGACGGCTTACACAGGGTAATAAACATTGCCGACGAATTCTGTGTTCTTGGATGCGGAGATTCAAAAGAGGAAGCTGACATCGATAACGACAAAAATTTCAAGAGCCTGTTAGGAAAATGCAGCAACCATGACCTGCGACTATCGGCGAAAAAGCTGCAGTTTAAATCTCCCTCTGTCACTTTCATGGGACACAAGCTTACCGACAAAGGCGTAGAGCCAGATCCAGCTAAAGTAGCTGCAATTACAGAGATGCCAACGCCCACTGACAAATCTGGGGTGCAGCGTTTTCTTGGCATGTGCCAATACTTAAGCAAGTTATGTCATAACTTGTCAGAAACAGTTTTTGTCATGAAAATGCATCTAACTCGGCAAAGAACCTCATTGCTTCAGCAACCGCATTACGCTACTACGACACAACCCTCCCCGTGACGCTACAAGTGGATGCATCCGAAGATGCGATCGGTGGCGTATTGCTACAAAATGATCAACCTGTTTGTTATATTGATAAGTGGCACTAGTACCTATACGGAAAACACGACATAAAGGTACACACAGATCACCAGCCGCTCGAGACAATTTTGAAGAAGCCTCTCAGCAAAGCTCCTCGCAGACTGCAAAGGATGGTGCTGAAGTTACAAAGACATCAGTTTACTGTCTGATACAAGAAAGGGAAGGAACTTTACGTTGCGGACACTTTGTCTCGTGCAGCTGTCACTGATCAGCCCTCCTCCACTGCCAAGCAAGAACACGAAGTGTTCCGTCTGGAAATAGCTGAAACGAATAAGACAAGAAACCGCCAAAGACCCAGTTCTAGCATCCCTGTACATGGTGATAATGAATGGGTGGCCTTCAGAAAGAAAGGAAGCCCCAGAGGTACTGAGACCCGCCCCAAGGTCCTGCCTTGTGAGCACAGCAATGGGACCAGTCCGGCGAAACCACGCACAAATCAGGGAGGCAAAAGCAGAACCAGTCGACAACTATGATGGAAGACTGGACCGATTTGAAACTGCATTCCTACCATCTGAAAGTGGACCGATAGAGGAAACGGATCAGCCAGTTGAACAGGAACCTACACTGCCACCTCGCCGTTCAACCAGAAAACGTAGACTTCCTTCAAGATTCAATGACTTTCCTATGGAATAAAGACTCTTGCGAGCGTTTCACAGTGTTAAAACACTGTATTCGAGAGTTAAAAGACTTTGTTTGCCCTAGAACAGCTGAGAGAAATAGCGTTTAAGTTAACAGTATAACGAACATTCTGTTAGTTATTTTTCTTATCTTCCAAAAGGAGAAAGGTGTTACAACATGTGATAATCACTTGCACATTCATCTGCACCTTAGTGTATAATAATCACATACACTTGCATTGTCACGCACGTATCCAGATAGTGTGTATTTAATGCTCGCAGCAACTTAATGTCTTCAGTTTTCAACATGCTAACGGACAATAAACAAAAGAATGAGGGGGAAATTATAAACTATTGCATTTTTTGTCCTTGCCGCCGAAAATGCAACTTTCCCCAGCTCAAAAATCGATAAAGCAACGATCCAACAGCACTTCAATCGAAGGAGACGTCAGGATAAAATCGTTCTAGGCAGTGCCTTTTTTGATCGAAATCAACTCATAAATGAACGCAATATTTTCTTACTGACCTCTTGAATTAGTGTTGACCTTCATGCCTTCCTTCGTGCGCGGAGAGAAAATAGTTTCTCCGATACGTTTCCCCAGCTTCACATTCAAAAGATGTGATGTTAAGCTACCAAAACGAATGTTTTTCTCCCCAAAAAACGTCCACTAAAGCAGCATTTTTTGTGAATGAGACATACGGCAGGCTGGAGCCATTAGCAAAAATACTTCTAAAACCGGTTTGTTTTTGTTCACCTTTGGCAGCCATTTTAGTTTTTCTCGTTTTCTTGGTCAATTGTAATCCCTGTTAAAATAGCGAAGCCACTGAACATAAGAAATGGCCGAATTTCGGAAAAAAAAAGTGGGAAGAAGCGGAAAGGTTCCGTGTATCAACAAGCCGATAACGGCTTCGCTCAAATTTCCTTTTATTCTGCACTCAGCACCCTTTCTACTTCATAAAAAGGAGCTTTCTTTGTTGCTGGTCGATTCTTTTAAAAATTCAGCAGCACTTACATCTTTTAAAGCCTTGCAAAATGACCCACTTTTTCATTTTATTCGATCTGGCCGCCATTTTAAATCTGCACCTGCGATACAAACCGCTTGCTGTCTATGGCTTGAAATGGAATAGAAGGCATCGTGTATGAGATTCGTTGTCGACTTAGGCAGTGCTTAGGGCGCTTCGTTATCTGGATTTGATTTTCTTCCTTTTCGACTTGCGGGACAGAAGAAAACAGCTCCTAAAGATATATGAATTAAACCCTACGTAATAGCACTTTTTACGTATTCTGACTTTAATTACCTGATTGTGTTTCAAAAATTAATTTATTATGAACGAAAGAATACGCACTTATGATACGCGATCAGCCTTTAATTTAACTACTGATTACAGCTGGGTAAATTATGGGAAATTCTCGTTGTAATATCGGGGTCACAAAAATGGAATAACTTTACCAGTTAGTTTAGTGAATTTCAAATCGTCTAGACTGTGTTTAAAAAGTCTACCCATATGTAATATAAAACCAACCGCCTTGCGAATAATTAGCTATGCATGCTGCGTTTTTAAGAGCCGTTGTCAGTAACTTTCGAGAATCCGGCGACAGAAGCGAAAATTCGAATTTTTTTTATTTGCCCCAAAAGACCCTTTTGGTGAACTATTTTCATAAATAATATTCAAAAGTTCCAGCGAATTTTTTTTTTTCGGCAAAAATTAGGAAAGTTCGAAATCGGCCTCAACGTGCCCTATGGCGCGATTGAAATTATGCAAATTAGTACATTTTCAAAACTCTCGTTCAAGACAAGGCAACGTTTTCTCAAGTTGACACTTTCACAATCGTTTTTACATCCCTTTTGCTTGCTTCCAAATTATATTTTATCTCGACCTGAACATTCTTTCATTCGAAGTTAGCAACGTAAAGAATACAATGTTTGCTATTTCTTAGATAGAGTGATTTTAGCCATATTTCAGATGACCATATCATCAGGGGTATACAAATATACTGGTAATGAAATACCTGTTTTGAACGGGTAATTTTTCTTATTTATCATGTTAAAATATTTAGTTTGGCCCGTGGAAAGCGAGCGCGCTAGGTCGAGATGTGTGGAATGCACTTTGACACAATTCGCCATTTCAGCACTTCATGTTCCTCCTGTAACTTTGCACGTGTCAATACAGTTCATGGAAGCTTTTAGATAAAAGCCAAGGTCTCTGGTTTCATTTCATGCTTTAATACACGTAAATAACAAGCTTTAAACTTGAGAGCTCCCCATATGAGCATTAAGTCATCAAATGATTCGTTTCAGGTGAAATTTTCGAGTTTATATTGAGCCGTTCAAGTGAGATGAAAGAGCCGTTCCCAGGGAAACAACTTGAAATCAGTGAAATTAATACCATGTCTCTCATATCATGCTACACTTCCAAACTACCGTTATTTTTAAGCTAGAAAGTGTAAATGCTCCCTTTTTGGGTGACCTAAAACAGAATTTGCTTTAAATATTACGAATAAAGTCCACTGCAATAAAAAACTGAAAAAATCGCGCACCGACGTAAACTGTAAACATCAGCCGTTTCTCAACTCGCCACATGGATGAAACGCGTCCGTCGTTTTACCTCTGTATACATTTATGACCAGAAAGTAGAAACAAAAATTTTTCTCTATGCTCATCTGTATAAAAACACTTGCCAACGAAGCTTTTGTTTTTCTGTGTGTTTGTCGAAAATACTGAAGAATAGTGCAACATTGTTACTGTCTACTTGGCTCATTCAATTACAACCGGATAACACGACTGAATACTAGATATAAAGAAATGCTCTTACATCTCTGCAATCGTTACTCACATTATATACGGCGATGTCACTTCCCCGAGGCAAGGCTGAAAGTCGTCTCAAATTCCGCATATTAGAAATTTAAAGTTTTGAACAACGCGAACAACTTTCATTGCGTGACAAGTGAAATGTGATACGCAAGCGCGCGAAAGGCACAGGAATAAGCTTTGTCAATATTTGCGCTTGTCAGTGATGACAGTGCAAAAATAATTTTTGAAATTACAAGATGAAATTGAGACAAGTCAAGGTTTGCAAGGTATATTTAATGGACTGAAACGATAATCATGTAGTTTTCCTCCTCCGAGATTCACTCTGTATTGTCTGTGCCGGATTCTCATCAATAACATTACAGAAAAAGTAAAACCGAAATTAATTTACAAATCAAGTCAACAAATTAAGACCTTTTGAAACCTCAATGCGGTATATCAGTACTATCCTTAAACAAAAAGCTAATACACTGAGGAGAGTGAAGTTTGTCTTTCGCCATGGATCAATGCTCAAAAGTTGTGGATAAAGCGAACCAACCGTGAACTGTAGTACTAAAAATAGTTCGCAGGAAAAAAAATACAGGAAAATGTATGGAAAGTTCAAAACACGACTGGACGCTCTCTGGCACAGTTACATCCCTCCAATTTTTTTTCTTAAAATCCTTTTCCTAACGCCAAAAGTTTCCAATTCATGAATTTTTCAGCAGCAATGTTTTATTATTTTATGAAAATTATTTGACATCGAATTTCCATACAAACACTGTTATTTCAAGCCTGTTTGCCTACTCTTCAAAATGGCGTCGAAAACCGTGATAAGGCCTATTGCAGTCAAATTTTTAACGTAGCTTTAATGTCAGTTTGAGATGAGTCAATGATGGTGATAAAATGTTAACCGGAAATACACAACATTATTCTGCATTATTGCTGACGGTAGAGCTGATCGAATTTTAAGGTAAGAGTTTAACCTTAATTTATTTTCTAGCGCGCGCACTAGTGTCAAAGGACAAGGGGCACGACTGGCATTTCTCAGATGTTCGTGTTCGGTCTAAAAGACGGTGTTATCTCTTACGGGCCGTCACTGTTCAAGTCTGACGTTGTCTTTGTTAAATCCTCCTAGCGTGCTCCAGAGTATCCACCACACAAACAGCCTTTGAAAAGGCCATTGAGAGTATCTTTTGAGCCTGTGTACCAGAGTCTAGTGATTATTCAATTTATAGTGATCTTTATATGGAATTGGTTGAAGATATAACTTAATTACGAGTTCCATTTGGATTAGGTTAAGCCACAGTGCATACATTGATCATGATGAACAACGATTCTAAAAAAAATAGGGGAAAATCAGAAAAGGAAATAAAATGTTCTTTTATGCTCTTAGTTTCACTCAAATGAAAACACTTTACCTGCCCTTTCTAGCAACAACACTATTTCGTCTTGAATTTCTTCATAGGCCGGATCTTTTGTGCCTGTATAGGTGCGAGCGAACGCCCTTTTTGCATTGATTAAGCGTAACACATTGCAAATATTGCGCATTTTTTTGAGCTTGATCGATCCGCACGGAGAGGTTCCATGGCGAAAGAAAAACTTTACTCTCCTAAATATATTAGCTTTTTGTTTGAGGATAGTATTGAAATACCGCATCGAGACCTCGAAAGCTCTTGATTGGTTTACTTTTCATTTTAGTTAATTTCGGCTTTATTTTGAGGAAAATAAAGGTTGTTGTTGTTGTTGTTGTTGTTGTTGATGAGAATTCCGTAAAATCCCCCCCGGGGGATACATGAATTTCGTTTCAATCCGGCAATCAAATATACCTTGCAGACCTTGACTTGTCTTAATTTCTTCTTGTAATTTCAAAAATTATTTTCGCACTGTCATCACAAGCGCAAATGTTGACATAGCTTGTTCCTGTGCTTTTCGCGCGCTTGCGTATCACAGTTCACTTGTCACGCAATGGAAGTTGTTCGCGTTGTTCAAAACTTTAAATTTCTAATATGCGGAATTTGAGACAACTTTCAGCCTTGCCTCTGGGATGTGATATCGCCGGATATAATGTGAGTAACGATTGGAGAGAATTAAGAGCATTTTTTTTTATATCTAGTTTTCAGTCGTGTTTTCCGGTTGTGATTAAATGAGTCAAGCAGTCAGTAACAATGTTGCACTATTCTTCAGTATTTTCTACAAACACACAGAAAAACAAAAGCTTCGTTGGCAAGTGTTTTTATACAGATGGGCATAGAGAAGAATTTTTGTTTCTACTTTCTGGTTATAAATGTATACAGAGGTAAAACAATAACGGACGCGTTTCACCCATGTGGCGAGTTGAGAAACGGCTGATGTTTACAGTTTACGTCGGTGCGCGATTTTTTCAGTTTTTTATTGCAGTGGACTTTATTCGTAATATTTAAGGCAAATTCTGTTTTAGGTCACCCAAAAAGGGAGCATTTACACTTTCTAGCTTAAAAATAACGGTAGTTTGGAAGTGTAGCATGATATGAGAGACATGGTATTAATTTCACTGATTTCAAGTTGTTTCCCTGGGAACGGCTCTTTCATCTCACTTGAACGGCTCAATATAAACTCGAAAATTTCACCTGAAACGAATCATTTGATGACTTAATGCTCATATGGGGAGCTCTCAAGTTTAAAGCTTGTTATTTACGTGTATTAAAGCATGAAATGAAACCAGAGACCTTGGCTTTTATCTAAAAGCTTCCGTGAACTGTATTGACACGTGCAAAGTTACAGGAGGAACATGAAGTGCTGAAATGGCGAATTGTGTCAAAGTGCATTCCACACATCTCGACCTAGCGCGCTCGCTTTCCACGGGCCAAACTAAATATTTTAACATGATAAATAAGAAAAATTACCCGTTCAAAACAGGTATTTCATTACCAGTATATTCGTATACCCCCGATGATATGGTCATCTGAAATATGGCTAAAATCACTCTATCTAAGAAATAGCAAACATTGTATTCTTTACGTTGCTAACTTCGAATGAAAGAATGTTCAGGTCGAGATAAAATATAGTTTGGAAGCAAGCAAAAGGGATGTAAAAACGATTGTGAAAGTGTCAACTTGAGAAAACGTTGCGTTGTCTTGAACGAGAGTTTTGAAAATGTACTTATTTGCATAATTTCAATCGAGCCATCGGGCACGTTGAGGCCGATTTCGAACTTTCCTAATTTTTGCCGAAAAAAAAAATTCGCTGGAACTTTTGAATATTATTTTTGAAAATAGTTCACCAAAAGGGTCTTTTGGGCAAATAAAAAAAAAATTCGAATTTTCGCTTCTGTCGCCGGATTCTCGAAAGTTACTGACAACGGCTCTTAAAGGTTTTAACTTTTATTTCAGTTCGCTTTCTACCCTTCCAATGTGATTGAACACTGGTAACTGTTAACTCGGGATCTTCTTCGAGAAGCCTGGCATAGTATGAATCTAGCCTAAACACGTCAGTAGGGGTGAAGAAAAATATTAATTGCTGTATCCAGAGTGCAGACGAATCCTATCTCCTTTTTGTTGTTGCTCGCAGGCTACAATTCTTGTATAGTCTCGAATTATAAGTGCAATACATGCAGTATATTTATTGTTATCGTTGGTCAAACACTCCCTTTTCTAACTGAAGGTAATCGCTTTGGCATCGCGCAAGTAATCATACATGAGTTGCCTGGCTAACAAATAAATGCATGAGCAAAGTTTAGGGTTAATGATCAATAATGCAGCATTTCTGTTTCCAGTCGAAAGACTAGTTGTCCGGGCGCCACTCCAAAAACCCTAAACACCATTTCGGTCCTTTTGGATTTGACATATACAGCCAAGCAAAATGTTAAAGGAAGGGAGGGGAGGAGAGGGTAGGAAAGAGGGGAGAGCAAGGGGTCTTTTTTGCGGTTTTCTGCCTTCCGGTCATTTCAGTTCTTACGGTGTTTTAGTAATTTGGATTTCTGACATTTCAATATCAATCGGGCATTTTTTTCTTTTTAAATTTTGGCTTGTTATTAACCCAAAAATAATAACAATAATAAAAGCCAAAGGCACAATTTTTAAAATTTCCAGCATTTGTCTGGCAAAATATAGGTTAAGAAAGATGAATTTCAGTTAGCACGTAAATTTTTACAATCGTGCCGATTTTGTCACTTGTGGACACAACTGATTAAACAAACCGTTTACCTTTTGAGACTGTTAATAAATCAGCTTTCAAAACAAATGAGCCAAATGCATACATAATTCGTGCCATATTATGGGCGATCGAAAGAAAAATCTCAAGATTAAAACTCTTGTAATCAATCCTAGTTTTAAAATGAACTTATTGGACTTATCCCACGCGGCCGTTTTATCGGGTAATATACTTTGTTTGAAGGGTGAAGCAAACTTACATGATCTGCTATGCTACTTCACTTGGACTAAGAAGGAAATTGCTTCGCTGGAAATTATAAATTTCGATTTCCTTTCCATCACAAAAACCTTAAAATGATTTTTAAGTATTTCATTAATTTGCAACATAACTTGCAAACCAAGACTTTCTTTGGTCACTAAAACTTGTCCAATTTATTTCGAATTGATTTTAGTTTCAACTCCCCCACTTTTTTTCCATGCAACAATTTCATTTACACATGTGTACAGTCAATTTTTCCGACTGAATCTTCCATGCCTTCTCTAGTGCTTACCATTAGTCAAGAGAGTGATACTCGGTATTCATTATTCATAACTTCTTAAAATTCTTAAAAATTCTAATTTTTATTTTCAGAATTGTTTTAGCTTCTGAATCTTTAAAAAATTTCTAACTCTGTATTCACAATAAATATTTATATGTATAAGGAGATTATTTTGACAAAAAAATGGTCTCTTGAGATTTGTTGTACTTTATCGAGCCCAAGCATTTTTGACAATAGCCTCAGGTTGTAAGGACAGTCTTTATTCAGAAACAAAACTTGGTAAGTTGAACAATTGAGAAGTTTTACCTTTCATGTTATGAATGAAAAATATCGTGTAAGAGCATTGGAAATGCTTAGCTTTCATCTTTGTTTAAATTTACAGTTTCTGAGTCAGAAAAGGAGCCCTTTAGTTGCGAAAAGGTAAAAACTCGATAATTAGAAAAGTTTTGCCTTCATGTTGTTTCTTGAACCGTTCCGCTTGGACGCTATAATTTCTCCGAGTGAATTTATATCCTGCGAATGCCTTTCCATTTTTTGATTTTCAGTGGCAATTAAATAACATAAGCAAACCAAAAAATAAAAGGAAAGCAAACGATGAAATAACGAGTTGTTTGTGCTCTATCCTTCTAGCGCACTTGGACTATTCGCAATATTATATTACCAAAACTGCAGCGTAAAACATTACATGGAAAGTTCGTCTCTTACGAAGCGTGATAAAACTGAGGGATCACGCTATTACTTTGAAACGCACCTGTCCCTTTCTAATTTAGTGGATGATATAAAAGACGTCATGCACTCTTTTCCAAAATTAAATCACTAGTTTTAACCTAAAGTACTTTGTCATTACTTAGCGTCCATAGCACCGGCAACTGTTTAGGTGATGTCCTTGGTGTTTCGCCGCCATGACAAAAACGATTAATTGGAAAAAAAGGAGGAGAGCATGACAAAATTTCTGATCACTGAAAGATTGAAAACCAGGCTCTTATCGCACGTCATTTTCTATAACTCTATCACATATTATAGCTATCGAAATAAAAAAAAAAAATACACTGTCAAATTAAAATTAAGAACTACCATGATATAGTCATGCAAGACGTGAAGCAATATCATGTACGAAATTGTTATTTCACGAACGATTATTTTGAAAATTTTCGTTTACTGGTAACAGGACCAAACCGCGACTAAAAAAAAAAAAAAGATCTATTTCTTATAAAAGTTAAAGTACTATCTAGAAAGCTAAACATGAATTATAAGAAACAGAATGTGATTCAAAAGGAACGTAATTTAAGGAGAAAACGATTTTTTTACTAACTGTTATTATTATGATACCAATATAAGCAGTTTTCGCTCGAGAGCAGACTCATTTCCAGTCCTTACGTTTTTATTATTGACAAAAAAAAAAAAAAAAAAAAAAAACGAGAAAAGCTAGCGAGCTATCTCGTTGTGATTTAAGCAAGCTCTTCTAGAGACTGATCGAGAACGATGTTTATTCAGACAAGAAGATAGACGGAATACAAAGCAATTACTCTAAGAAGCATTAGAGCCGCCAGGAAAAACATTTAGTATCTTAACAGCTCGAGAGTTCTTGCGAGGAACAAGGGCACAGGATGCGTTTGTCAAAACACCGAGGGAAGATCGTGAAATTGCTTGCGTAGTAAACAAAGAAACACTCACCCGAGAAATCGTTGAAAAGCTTTTCCAGTCTGTTCAGCTCGGCCTGGCTGACACAAAAAATCCTTCGCAGCTTCAAAATACTGTTTGCTTTTAGCTTATCCTTTTGAGGCCAGAAATTTGTGGAACAGTTTTGCCAGAGTGGTTGGCGCACCAGTAACCGAGTACTCAATTATTAATTTGATGCAAAACGCTCTCGATTTCAAAGTTGAACAAGGCTGCCGCTTTCATTCATGCCGGTCCGCGGGGAAAATCTGAAAATGATACAGGTTTCTTTTTTTTTTTTTGACAAATAAAGATCGCCTCCAGTTCTTCTGCTATAAACCTGTGTTTTGTTATCAATGTGTTGAATAAGTGTTATGAGTGTGTGGAATAATAAAACAATTATCATAACATAAAATAATATAATATTTTATTCAGGAAATCAACGAAAAAATAAAATAAAAACACTTCCTGAAAGTTGAAATAGTGATGTTAGCCCTATGTAAAACAATTTCCCCAAATAAACATTCTAAAATCTAAATATAAATGAGCGCCTTTATTTATGATCATGAAAAGTAAATTAATTTATAGGATGAGAAAAACCTGTCCGAATAAAGGAAATTTCATGTCTCAAGCCCATGGAATGCGATGGACTTGAAAATGTTTCGAATCTTGTAAATACATGAAGCGAAAAAAACATTAAAGCTGGAATCGACTTTTGCTGTTTTGTACCGCTAACCTTTACGAGCTCCTACCCCACTCTTCATGTCCACTATACGTTTTACATTAAAGCGAACAACTACAAATCAGTTCGTCAACTCTACAATTGGTTTCTCATTAATTGAACAGGATCGTCTATGTGAGTTGTTTGAGAACGATTACAGGATTCAGAAGAAAGGCAGAGGGCCAAATCGCATAGTGTTGTATAGTTTTCAAGTAATTCTTGTTACACATCCTGTTCATACTATCGTTGGTCAAGCAATCCTTTTTTTTTTATGTGAAGATGATCGCTTTGGACTTGCGCGAGTGACCATACATGAGTTGTCTGGCTAGCACAAATAGGCAAAGTTCAGGGTTATTGTTCAATAATGAAGCATTCCTGTTTCCAGTCGAAATTTTAGTTGTTTGTGCGCCACTCCACAAACCGTGAACACCATTTCGGTCCTTTTGAATTGTTCTTCAACAAGGACTAAATATTAAGGAAGAGAGGGGAGAGGAAGGGAAATGAGAGGGAAATGCGTCTTTGCTGTGTTCTGCCTTCCAGTCATTTCAGTTCTTCCGGTGTTTCGGTTATTTGGATCTCATGGTGCCACATGAAACCTAGCATTTCGAAATTCGGGTTAGGTATTTCGTCAATTTTTTACTCGTTTTGGACTCAGAAAGAGAGTCAAAAGCCAGTGTTTAAAGACTGTTCAGTATTTTCTGGCAAAATATAGGTTGACAAAAGAGGAGTTTTTGCCCATACATTTTTACTATTGTGCCGATATTATCACTTGTGGACACAACTGATTAAGCAAACCGTTTACCTTTAGAGACTGTCAATAAATCAGCTTTTAAAACATATTTGTCAAACGCATAAACAATTCTTCCCATATTCTGGGAGAAAGAAAACTCTTAAGCTAAGCTGTGATCAATCGTCGTTTTAAAATGAACTGATTCGAATAATTTTTAATTAAATCAAGTGATTCCACGCGACTGTTTTAATAGCTAAAAACTTTGTTTGGAGGATACCCATACTTATTTGATCCACTATGTTACTTAGCGTCGCTTTGAAGAAGCAAAGCGGTCAGCAAAGGCTTAATTTTGGATTTCCTGATTTTCAAAAGCATTTTGAAATAAAATTGAAATGATTCATTTGTAAAATGTAATGTTTAAATGCCAGCAAGACCATTCGATCAAAGAACTTGATTTCAGTCTCGGCAGAACGTGTCATTAATTAAAGACGCCAGTATTGAATTTATTAGAAAATAATAAAACCCCGCAATCATAAATTCATTATTTTATGGTTCATTGTTACTTACTCTACATTATTTCAATTACATTCACTTGTTACCTAGTTAAACCGGATAAGCTTTGAAGTTCGATTTATCTTTTTATTATTAGAATAAATTCTTCATTATTACTTTAATGTTCACTATGACAATTGTATGAATTATTCACACTAAGGCCTTTCTCTTTGAACAGCTGCCTTAATCTGCCAAAGATCGCTAATTTGGTATTCAAAGTAAAGACGAATGTTAAACATAGACAGATTCAGAATAAAGTTTTTATTCCCGACTGGAACCTCCAGCAGTTAGGTCTATCACTCTCAGGAAACCGCACTTGGTAAGTTGAGAAATTAGAAGTTATAAAATGCAAGACGTGTTTCCTTATTGCTGTGTACAAGTCTGGATTCAGAAAAGCTAACCTACCAAAAATTATTCCAGAATATTTTTCAGTGTCAATGGGGTAAGAAAAGCAGAACAAAATTCACCTCTGTCTTTTTTAATTACGGAATAGTTAATGCTCCTGTATGTAGTGTCCTGAGCGGATCAAACTAAACAAATTCGCCTGAAAGGCTTAAAAAGGTATAAGAAACAGCAGCGGTAGTAATACATTGTTTAAAAAAAATCATCTTTTTGTCCTTGGTAGCTGCCTCTGAAAACTAAAATTAAATAAAAATGGAACGGTATGCACTTCGCAAAACATCACTGACCAATATCTGAATGGTTTGAGACGCTACGATTTCATTGCCTTTCTTGAAAGTAAGGACTGCAGTATCACATGAAAGTGCCAAAGAAAAAGTTTACTGCTTTACAGCTCTAGCATAGTACAAGCTAGTATATTGTAAGCATTGTATATTCCTAGTCTAAATTTTACCCTCTGTCCGTTTTTTACGCCCGGTCGGTAGTCTACGTTTTACACTGACCGATTAGGTAATAAATTGTAGAAAATAATAAAGGTTCTGACGCTAAAATCCGAACTGTTGGCTGTTGTATTCTCATAAGAACTCGAAAATTTCGCAGAAATTCCATGGCCTGAATAATGATTTGAGATGTCCGCCAGCTCGTTGCCTGGATAAAACAACAAATTGCACTCGAAACACAATTTCTTAGCCGTTATTTCTGGGATTTCTGCATTCGAAACTGTTGAGTATTCCTTAGTAGTTGTTCTTTCGATTTACCATTCAGAAAAGGTGTGTTTTCCTTTCGGAAAACACGAAAATCGGCTACTAAAAATTTAGCCGTACGGGGTCTTTGCGGTGTTCTGTCTTCCTGTCATTTCAGTTCTAACTTACGGTGTTTCGGTTATTTGGACCTTATGATGGCAAATGAAACCTGGCATTTCGAAATTCGGATTAGGTATTTTGTCAATTTCTGAATCGTTTTGGACCCGAAAAAGAGTCAAAAGCCAGTGTTTAAAGACTATTCAGTATTTTTTCTGGCAAATATAGGTTAACAAAAGATGAGTTTTTGCACGTAAATTTTACTATCGTGCTGATTTTGTCACTTGTGGACAAAACTGATTTAGCAAACCGTTTACCTTTTGAGACTGTTAATAAATCAGCGTTCAAAAGAAATGAACCAAACGCATAAACAAGTTCTTGCCATATTCTTGAAAAAAGAAAACTCACAAGCTAAGAAGTAAGCATTCCTCGGCTAGTTTTAAATTGGACTGATTCGAATAATTTAAATTAACTCAAGTGATTCCACGCAACCGCTTTAATGGGCAATAATAATGGTTTGCCCAAAGGATACTGAAGCTTATTTGATCTTCTATGTTATTTCGCGTTGACTAAAAAGCAAATTGGTCTGCTTAGGTTTTAAGTCCTGGTTTCTTTCCCATCACTTAAACTAGTTCTATTTGCCAATACTGAGTTACAAGATCTTGATGATGAGTTCCGTTCTTTTCGTGTAAAGAAAAAGGGAGTTTGAGTTGATTTTAGTGCTAACTCCACCACTCTTTTAAAATATGACCAATTCATTTCCACAAGTGTGCAGTCAACCTTTCCGACTATCTTCACTAGCGCTTACCGTGAATCATCTTTAAAAGAGTGACACTCAGTATTCATTGTTCATAATTTCTCACAATTTTTGCAAAATTTTGTCATCTGCTTTAATTTGCCAAGCACCGCCGGTTGCGTGTTGATAATAAATATGTATATTGAATAAGGAAAATTTTTCAAAATAATTGGTCTCTTCAGACATGTTGTACTAATTATCGACGCCAAACCTTCTTTACAAACACCTCCGGTAGATAGGACAGTCTCTTTCAGAAAACAAAGCTTGGTAAGTTGAACGATTGAGAAGTTTCACTTTTTATGTTACGACTGAAACATATGGCGTAAGATTACCGGAAATGTTTGGTGTTGTTCTGGGTTTAAATCTACAGTTTCTGAGTCAGAGAAGGAGCTCTTCAGTTGCCGAAAGGTTAAAACTCGATAATTCGAAAAGTTTTGCTTTCATATTGTTTCTTGAACCGTTCACATCAATGCTATAATTTCTCCAAGCGAATTTTTATCCTGCGAATTCCTTTCCACGTTTTGATTTTCAGGGGAAATTAACAAAAGAAAGAGGAAAGAAAACGATGAAATGACGAGTTGTTCGCGTCTTAGTTATCCAGCGCACTTGGACCATTTGCAATTTTACCCAAACAATTTGTGTTTTAGAGCCAATGCCCCCAGAAATAAACTTATGTATAAAATTACATTAATTTAGTCCCACCTTGGTCTGGAGAAAGGCATGAATTGAAGTAAGACTCAAATCCATAATTCGCAGGTTAAAATAAGGCACTTATGGTCGGACTGACCATTGTAATATTTGGAGTGCGAAATCCAAACCATAATAAATTGTGACAAAAATGACACATTTCACGCAAAGTTTGTTTCTTACGGAGAGTGAAGGGGGATTTATATCAGACATAAAATAAAATTTTTGCTAATAAAATAATATGATTATTTCATGCATTACGAGAAAAGGAGTTATTTTTTTCAACAAGCTAAGTATATCAATAATTCAGATTTGCCAGAAGGGCAACTACTAAAAGCACTACTTCATTTAAAGTCCTAAGTTTTTTTTCTACATTGCCAGCTTTTAAGGTAAATTAGCCATTCGCAAAAAAAACACATTCTTCCCATTTGCATTTTTTGTTCATTAATGCCAAATTATCTTCACATGCATGTACATAATGTCCAACGTGAGTTCAAATACTGACAACTTTTTACATTTTTTAGCCTCATGCAATCACAAATTTCCTAACTTTGGCCATTGAATACTTTCTTCATTTTTCTTTACAGAATTAGGCAGGGATGGCTATCAAAGGAGCAGTGTTCATTTTTGGCGTTATTTTTGTGTCTCTGATGATGGAAGCAGAGGGTTCGTAAAGGGTCGCGTGGTGGTTAACGTTATATAACAGAATATCACTCTTATGTCGTTCATTTCCGTGTGGTTTTTAATTTCAGTACTAGCAGGTTTTTTTTCCGTTTTCACCAGTTAAATCTTATCATTCATGTGAAATATTTCGAAAAAAATAAAAGGCTAATTTTGCAAGATTGTCGTGAGTGCTAAACACAGCCAGCAAATGTTGAGGGCTGTCGGGTTAAGCTATTGTGGAAAGGAACTTTTTTTTTTCTATACCATTTCAAATAGAGTTCCCTGATACCTTTTTGATTATTTTAATGTGAGAAACCATGACATTCACTACTACAAAACTAAAAATAATGATGACCTTATTTTGGACAAAGTTAACTTAGAATGCACCACGCGCGCTTTTTTCTACAAATGAGCAAAATTTTTTAATAATGCTTAGAATTTATAACTGTTTGAAACTTCCTTTTATTGTTGCTCTCCTAGAATATTTGTGATCTCCTTTTATTTTATTTTTTCTTCTCAAAACTAATGCAGCAATCCTATATAAATATGTTTGAAATATTATTATTATTATTATTATTATTATTATTATTATTATTATTATTATTATTATTATTATCGTGACACCGAAGCCTCGGTTTTTATCGCTCGTTTTTGCATCTATTCGCAATGGTAAATCTTTATTGGTGAGAATAATAATCATTGTAATCAGTATTTAATAACCTAGGACTTCTCGCGAGCGTGATATCAATTTTTAGCTTATGGCTTCCTTTCTCTCTCTACCTTCTCTTTATTCAGGTTGTTGTCCACCTAAATGGGTTTCAAGTGAAGCCGCTTGTTATTACGTTGACAATACCCGATTTCGAAAAATGAGCGATGCTCGGAACAAATGTAAGCAAATGGAAGGAGACATCGCCATCATCAGATCTGCCCATGAAAACCAGTTTATTTTCGACCTGGTAAAGAAGACAGCAGGATTACCAGGCTGGGGTGCATGGATTGGCCTCCAGCGAACGGCTGACGGGAGCTTCAAATGGGTTGACGGCACCCCATTAGATTATGACGCATGGAATTCTGGAGAACCCAACGACAATGGAGGGCGCGAGGATTGTGTTGCCATGTACTGGAATGTAGGAGGAAAGTGGAATGATGCCCCTTGTGACTGGGAAGTCACCCCCGGTGTTGTTTGTAAGATGGAAATGCCACGTTGAGGTGACCAGTTCATTGCTAACCAGAAAGCTGCAAACCTGACTGGCATATATAGGACTATAGAAAGCTAAAAGTAGCGTGACCATGTTAAAGTAGTCTATTGGTTTCTACCGCTGTACCAGTCAATAAAAGCACGACATATTTAAGAGCGTTGCATGCGCTCTTTACATAGCCAAGTTATGTTAATTACTTGCTTAAGGTGAATGAAAAATAAAAGTGGTGTTGGCAACTTACGTGGTCAAAAAATTTCTATGCACGTTCAATTGGGAAACGTCATTGTCTGTGCAACGTTAAGTTTTAATTTGTATCCGAAATGAACCATAAGCTTGAATTATTAAGATTTAAGAAAATATATACAAAATGGGGTGTTATGCCAAAAAAACAAACTGTGCAGTACGTATAGAACGCGCGTAGCCGGCTGTCATGGTAGACTGATACCAGTGATAATATAAACAAAGCAAAGTGCTTGAAAATGGCTTCGATTCAGTTTATTAATTATTAATTTGTGATCATTTTTCCTTTCGCTGAAACGCGGACAGGGTTACTTGTTCCCTGTTTAAAAAAATTACCACATTCTGTTAACAGTCCTTACGTTTTTTTTTTGTGCATACATTTTGAATGAAACCGCCAAAAACATCCCAAACATTATAAATTCTGACAAACGGACCATCCTCTTATACAGGGTGAGTTGAGGTGTTTTAAAAATTTTAGAAATAATTTAGCGTTCCTTGGCCTTTTAAGTCTACGTTCAGGCTACGTTTAAAGCGACTTATATCTACAATTATTAAAAATGGATCATTGTTTAACGACAATTCCGGGAATTTGATTGGCTTTTAGCGGCCATGCCCTAAAAATAACGACCATTAAATTGTCCTTTGCTTGTTCTTGAAAAGCGAAATCAGCAAGATCTGGCAATATGTCTTGATTTTTTTTAAATGAAACAATTATTCCGCTCGCGTTTGCTAGATATGAGATGATTATAGCGAACTCGGCGCTCGCTCTACGCCCCTCATTAGCTATCATCTCATATCCAACGCACGCTCGTGGAATAATTGTTAAACATATACGTCCATCTAGATTATTCGTTTCACATTTAAGTAAACAGGCAACAAAATCAGCTCATCAACTCTCCCATTGGTTTTTTCGCGAAGCGCATACGCGATGATCCCTCGAACGGGACCGCCGGCCTACTGTAACATTTAACAAATCATTTGTTTGAGAACGATTACAAGAGTCGGAAGAAAGACAGAGTGCAAATCGCACCCTTTTGTATATTTTCGAGTTATTCGTGCTGGACATCTAGTTCATTTATTGTCATGGCTAGTCAAGGAATCGTTTTTCTAACTAAAGATGATCGTTTTTGGCGCAAGTAATCATACATGGGTTGTCTGGCTAACATAAATGAGCAACTAGTTCAGCATTTCTGTTTTCGATCGAGATATTAGTTGTTTGTGTGCCACTCCTCAAACTTTGGACACCATTTCGGTTATTTTGGATTGTTCATTAACTTACTATTAAAGGAGGGGAGGGGAGAAGGTGGAAGCAAGAGGAGGGTAACGGGTCTTCGCGATGTTCTGATTTTCGTGCATTTTAGATCTTACGGTGTTTCGGTAATTTGAATTTCATACTAGTGCGACATGAATCCTGGTATTTCTTAATGTAGATCAGCTATTTTGGCAATGTTTGACTCATCATTGACCCATAAAGAGAGTAAACAGCCAGCGTTACGTATTTTTCTACAAAATACAGGGAGACAAGCTAAACTTTTTCCTCGTAAGTTTTTAATATCGTGTCGATTATGTCACATGTGGACACAACTCACTAAAGAAACCCTTTTCCCAGTGAAGGGTACAAACGAATGTTGTGCCACTAGCACCAAGGACAAATGATGGATCAGAAACTTAACTCTACAGTGTATGTTAAAGTGCTAAAGTGAATCCATGAATTTCCCACTGAGCGTTAGCTATAGTAAGGAAATGGGAGATCGCATGAGGCGACCTCGGTGTGAATTGAGCCCACGGCCACTGGATTTGATCGTCCGTTGAGGCCACACGTACTTGCTCCCGTCATAACTTACGTATTACTTCAGTTGCTCATTCTCCTACCCGAAAGTCTTGATAAGAAGCTTTTCGGTTTTAATAGTGGATAGACTGAGGTTGCTCTTGGCAAATTCCGTCGTATAGTTTCTCTAAGTATCACTGTCAAACAAAATTCGCATAGTGAGACCAGTGTGTGGCTTATTGACGCTAGATAACACACCAACAGCAGCAGGACAGATTTGTTCGTAGCCTCCCACGCAATAGTTTCAGTTTAGGGAACTCGTATTATCTCCTCCCTGGAGGTAATGTGAGTCCCCCTAAAAACAACTACGTGAGAGGCTAACTTAAGGGTCAGGTAATTATGTTGAAATGGCACCCCTCCCTCTTGACATGCACTAGACCACTGGAATAGTCAAAAATCGACACTTGATTTTTCCCTACACAATTGTGACACACGCCGCTTGAAGGGGAATTCTGTGCCAAATGACTGTTACGACAGCATATGGAACGACACCCTTGTTGTCTTAAGAGATTCTTTAACATCCAATATAAATTATTGTGGTACACATTATATATCTTTATCTCAGATTCTACGATTGGGCTGGCTGTGATGTCTTTTTTTTTTAACCTAAGAAAAAACCGACCCAAAGTAATTTCCATTTAAATATTGCCAAGCCATTCAGCGTTGGTACTAAATACGTACAAAGAACCGTTTTTATTTAAGTATTAACCGTGGTTTAATAAAATTACGACTACGACCAATGTATCTCTGACTATGTTTCTTCTCTCACCTTGTGTGATCATAAACACTATTAACACAGTAAAGGTGACCACCGAAATGAGGCAAGACAAGATGATTTATTTATCTAAGCTCAGTTTTACATGACATAGGTTGAATTTACATAGGCAACTAAAACAGAGTTCAACTAAGGAAAATAAAATTATAACAACAAAATAGAGAGCGAGTTGGCATAATCCAAATAGTAGGGCTAATCTAGTGGATGAACCCAGAAGCAAAATAAAATTACAGACAGAATTAAAAATATATTTTTACGAAATATTCTAAAAGAACTTGTGTTGGTTATACACGTAGGCAAGGAATTCCAAAGGCGTGGACCAGCGAGTTTTAGGGAGCGTAAGCCATATTGGGTAGTATTAAGCGAAGCTACATAAAGATTTCGAGTAATCACATAGCCAGAAATTCTATACAACATGGCTGCCAACTAAGCTGCAAGCATGCGCAAAGGACACATATACGGATAAAATCACATATGTCCAACATACACAAACGGATACGATTCGTCAAAACACTCTCACCAATCGTACCATTGGTAAAAGATTATGATTTGTCAAAGAAGCCTTCAATTCGTACCATTGGAACGAATGGTAAGCTCCTCAGTCGATCAGTATACCATTTGTAAACTGCACCTTATAAACACTTGTAAGCCGCGCAAAAACGAATGGTCGATTGGTACCATTGGTACCGTTGCTACAAGTGGAAAAGCAGTCAGTCGATTGGTTAACCATTGGAATCGCTCATGTCGTAACACAAACGGTTACGATTCTTCAAAACACCCTCACCAATCGTACCATTGGTACGATTTGTCAAAGAAGCCTTACAATTCGTAACATTAAAACGAATGGTAAGCTCCTCAACCGATCGGTATACCATTTGTAAACTGCATCTCATTAACACGTGTGAGCCGTGCGAAAACGAATGGTCGATTGGTACTTTTGGTAACATTGGTACAAATGGAAAAGTAGTCAGTGGATTGGTTAACCATTGGAATCTGCATCTCAAAACAAACGTCATGACTTGGATCTTCCTTGATCTATATGCGAAATGCCTTGTTTTCCTTAATGCATTGGCCGCAGAAAGCGGCCGCACTACAGATGAATATATCTCGTTCCTTAATCCAAGAACCGAAACAAGCGCGCTACACATGAATATACCTCGTTCTTTAATCCATGTGCCAAAAACAAGCGCACTACACATGATTATACCTCGTTCTTTAATCCATGAGCCGAAACAGGCGTACAACACATGAATATACCTCGTTCTTTAATCCACGAATCGAAACAAGCGCGCCACACATGAATGTAACTCGTTCTTTAATCCATGAACCGAAACAATCGCGCTATACATGAATATACCTCGTTCTTTAATCTATGAACCGAAACAATCGCCCTACACATGAATGTAACTTGTTCTTTAATCCATGAGCCGAAACAGGCGTACAACACATGAATATACCTCGTTCTTTAATCCACGAACCGAAACAAGCGCGC
>NW_028145550.1:2722500-2810000 GCF_977016875.1 Pavona decussata | reverse complement strand
GACGTACCCAGCATGCCATGGGTCAAGCTCGGAGTCGACATATTTGAACACCATTCCCACCACTACCTACTGGTTGCAGACTATTTCAGCAAATTTCCTATTGTGAAGAAATTGTCTAATCAGACGTCAGGTCACGTAATTAATCTCCTCAAGACGATATTTGCAGAATATGGGATTCCAGCAGTAGTGTACACAGACCAAGGAACTCAATTTGCATCTGAGGAGTTCAGAGCATTCGCTGTTCAATACAGGTTCCAGGTGCAGCACTCAAGCCTAATGTACCCTCAGTCGAATGGTTTCATTGAAGCCATGGTCAAAACGGCAAAGAACATCATGGAAAAGGCAGAAGAGTCAGATTCTGATCCACATCTTGCAATGCTGATCTACAGATCCACGCCAATCAGACCGGGTCAACTAAGTCCAGCAGAACTGCTCACCCAGCGCAAGTATAGAGCACTACTTCCCATTCATCAATATCTACATCCTAATCTGGAGAAGAGCAGAGAAGCGCAGATAGCCCAGAAACAGACTCACGCAGATTACTACAATCAGAAAGCCAAGCAGCTTCAGGATCTAAAGCAATACCAGAGTGTTCACGTGCAACTGGATCCTAATAAGACAGTCTGGAAGAAAGCCACAGTGATTTAGCAACCCACTGACAGGTAACCCAGACGTTATCAAGTGCAGACCGAATCTGGAGCGAAATATTTCAGAAACCGTCGACACTTGCGTCCTGCAATTCAGAGCGACCAATCAGAAGAGCTAATAGGGCAACCTGCCCTTCCGGCAGAGTCAGTTGCGCCGGCATCACCACCGACGAAAACCGTCAGCCAGACACTGCCGACGCAGTGTGCGCAAGACCACACCCATTCCAGCATTGCAGCGTCTAGACCAAGACGAACTGTTAGACAACCAAAAAGAATGATCGAAGAAGTGTAGCTTTAGGGACACTAAAAAAAACTTTGAGGAACTTTCAGTTGATTTTGTTCAGTTGTTTTTTTTTTTTTATTAAGAAAGGGGGATGTTGTAATACTAGATGCGTGCAGAATGTGTGAACCACTCGGAATAATTAAGCTATGAATAATGCGTGCAGAATGCGTGAACCGCTAGGGATATTTAAGTCATTCATTATTATTCAAGTTCAGTTGAGTTTAACCGTCGTTCGGTTATAATAAAAATCTTTGTGTCAATCGCTTCGCGTTCGAGTAAGTAAAAAACCTAGAGAGTCAAAAAGCATGAGGAAACAGTCTCCGGGCATCTTTATCTCCGGCAGCGAGAATGGTTTACAAATACAGCTTGGGCGTAGACGAAGCCGATCAAAAGAAACCTCATTGTGTTGTCGCCGCGCTCAGAGAGAATATTATGGCGCTAGCATTGGAGTCTCAAGGGAACAACAAAAGTTTTTTCGCTTGCTGCAAAACGAAAACGAATCGATCGCCTCCTGGGAGACGCGAGTACGCAATCAAGCAGCACAGTGTGAATATGAAGAATATGCTGATGAGCTTATGCGGGACCAATTTATCGCCGCTTTAATGTCTGATGCTTTTCGAGTAAAACTAATCGGAAAAAGACACAAACACAGAGACACTGCGCAAACAAAAGTTACGCTACGAGAAGTTGTCGAAGTTGCCAAAACGTTCTAAGCGACAGTGTTCGCGAATCAGCTCGTGAAAACTGCCAGGAACACACAGCAAAAACAAGTGACAAAACGAGCCAGAGGTTTTTAGGAACCAAAAAAAAGACTTCGGCACCCCTTGGAGATAGCAGGCAATTTGCCTGGTATATTCACGGGAAGTCGAATATCTTGAAGCATTCCAATGAGGCCCGGTTTATACGTCGAACTTTACATCAGCCGAACCTAATCATTTGGTTCGGCGCATGTAAAGATCGATGTATGAATCAGTTAGGATCGACAGATTTGTATTTGGGTCGACCCGCCGTTCTATTCGACTGCGCCAGTCGAATAGAACGGCAAAAGTTCGACTTCGATTCAGACATCGAACTTTTACATGTGCCAAACCAAATGCATACGTTACGTATAAATTATATAAATTATATCTATCCCAGAGGTCTGCGCGTTCCATCGACCTGGCATGCGCAAAGGACTTCATTCTGAACAAGATGGCGGGAAAAAAGGAATGTGCTTGTTCGTCTTGTTTCGAAGCAACGTAATATACATGTCTGAGATGCGAAAGATTAAAAAAAAAATCTATTCTTGATGTGCACACGCACTTCAAACCGACAGAAACTTTCCAATATGGGCTATATCAAATGGGAAGCCTCAAGACTGCTCAGAACAAAATCTTCAAAAACAACATTTGAAGAAAACATTACTCTATTCAAACAGAGATTACGCTACAGAGGTTACCTCGATAACCTTATATATAGAACTCTTTCAGAAGTCAATTTCTAAGAAAGAATGTCAGCACTACAAAACAAACAAAAAACGCGCAAAAACATTTTGCCGTTTGCTACGGAATATCGCCCTTTTGTGCCTAACCTAAAACAATTCAGATGAGTAATTGGCACTTGATAGAAAATCAGCCTCTGCTAAGAGAGATCTACAAAGACCCTTCCCTACTTTCGTAAAGAAAAGGGAGATCTTTGAAAGACGTACTCGTAAGAGCAAATTAGCTTTCAAGGTCATATTCTTCCTATCTCAACCAATAGGTGCCGTGTAAGGCCTGTCTTCATTATTTTAGCAAACAATCTCTTCCATGCCAGAATTCATCTTTCCCGCCATTTTGAATTAAAAAAAAATCTTTTTGAGTAAAAACAACAGCCGCTGACCACGAAAAGCTATTTTCTCACTTTAGTTTTGATTGAGTTTGACTTCAGTTAGGTTCGACGTCTGAATCAACTGCCGAACTTAATTATTTGAGTCGACCTTAATAGGTTTTAGCTTCGGCTCATGTACAGTTCGACGTATGAACCAGGCCTAAGAAACACGAGCAGTCATTTTCGGGCCTGATTAGATGGCTCATTCCTACGCCAGTGTATCGCTACAACTTGCCTGGTTTATTTTTTACTGGTATAGCGCGCGGTTTAATCTATCTTTTCTGATTTATAAATTCTGCTGCATTCCGACAGAGTTCATTTTCAGTAAAGCGATTTTTTGGCCGTTTCTTTTTAATGGAATTGCAATGGGCGAAAATCAACCCCATTTATAAAGTTTGTTACACTGCGATGAACTGTTGACCTATTTTTATCAGTCCGGTCGATTCATCCTTTTCGTCAACTCACTATCAAGCCAAATTGGTCCGATAAAATTACGTGTAAATCAACTCAGGCTAAATCGGCCCTATAAATCATTACGCGTACCATAACCTTACACAAAGAAAAATAATTAATACACACTTCAAATACTTTAGACTGTCTGGCCATTATTTTATACACACCTGTAAAAGAACAGCGAACTATCTCAATTTCCGAATTGAAAACGGTATTCCAAAGTGGTAAAGTCATAAGCTGAATGTGTTTTTTTTTATGGCTCAAACTAGCTGTGTGGCAAATTTACTTAAAATTACTTTGATTAAAGAAGTAGTAACTTTATCCTAAATCTTCCCTGAAGCAACTTTTTTCATCAGTTCAATCTCTGAGGCCGGCCAGGATGAACCAGAAAAGATAACAACACCCGCCTAGGTTTATAATGTTCGCCTAAAAAAATTATAGTGTTTATGTTATACATCCTAGAGCACTCGAGCGTACAGTTATGCTAGGACTCTAGCCTGGATGAACCAGAAAGGATTTATAACATCCGCCTTGGTTTATAATGTTCGCTTAAAAAAATATTTTTTTGTGTGTGTGTGTGATATATCCCAGAGCACTCAAGCATGCAGTGATGCTAGGACTCTAACGTAAATGAACAAGAAAAGATATATAACATCAGCCTAGGTTTATAAATATGTTCGCCTAAAAATATTATTTTGCTGGAGTTATATATCTCAGAGCATTCAAGCATATACTGATGCTAGGACTTCAACCTGGATGAACCAGAAAGGATATATAACATTCGCCTTGGTTTATAATGTTCGCCTAAAAAACTTATGTCGTTTATGTTATACATCCCAGAGTACTCAAGCATACAGTGACGCTAGGACTCTAACCTGGATGACCCAGAAAGGATTTACAACATCCGCCTTGGTTTATAATGTTCGACAGTTGGACAGAGTAAATGACCAGTTAAAGAGACTTTGTGATGAAGGAATCATAAGGCCAGTCACACAGCCTACAGACTGGCTCTCAAACATTCTGGTAAAAGAGAAACCGAATGGAAAACTTCTTATATGTATTGATCCAAGTCAAACGATTAACAAGGCCATCAGAAGACCCAAGTACACAATACCGGCGATTGAAGAAAAGCTTCCACAACTGACGAAGGCCAAAGTATTCACCATTCTTGACGTATCTGAAGCTTTTCACACCGTCGTGATGGATGAAGAGTCTTCTCTACTTACTACGTTTCAGGGACCAAACGGCCGCTACTGTTATACATGCATGCCATTTGGGATCGCCTCGGGACCGGAGGAGTATCAACGGCGCCAACATGAATTCTTAGACGGCTTACACAGGGTAATAAACATTGCCGACGAATTCTGTGTTCTTGGATGCGGAGATTCAAAAGAGGAAGCTGACATCGATAACGACAAAAATTTCAAGAGCCTGTTAGGAAAATGCAGCAACCATGACCTGTGACTATCGGCGAAAAAGCTGCAGTTTAAATCTCCCTCTGTCACTTTCATGGGACACAAGCTTACCGAAAAAGGCGTAGAGCCAGATCCAGCTAAAGTAGTTGCAATTACAGAGATGCCAACGCCCACTGACAAATCTGGGGTGCAGCGTTTTCTTGGCATGTGCCAATACTTAAGCAAGTTATGTCATAACTTGTCAGAAACAGTTCTTCTCATGAAAATGCATCTAACTCGGCAAAGAACCTCATTGCTTCAGCAACCGCATTATGCTACTACGACACAACCCTCCCCGTGACGCTACAAGTGGATGCATCCGAAGATGCGATCGGTGGCGTATTGCTACAAAATGATCAACCTGTTTGTTATATTGATAAGTGGCACTAGTACCTATACGGAAAACACGACATAACTGTACACACAGATCACCAGCCGCTCGAGACAATTTTCAAGAAGCCTCTCAGCAAAGCTCCTCGCAGACTGCAAAGGATGATGCTGAAGTTACAAAGACATCAGTTTACTGTCTGATACAAGAAAGGGAAAGAACTTTACGTTGCGGACACTTTGTCTCGTGCAGCTGTCACTGATCAGCCCTCCTCCACTGCCAAGCAAGAACACGAAGTGTTCCGTCTGGAAATAGCTGAAACGAATAAGGCAAGAAACCGCCAAAGACCCAGTTCTAGCATCCCTGTACATGGTGATAATGAATGGGTGGCCTTCAGAAAGAAAGGAAGCCCCAGAGGTACTGAGACCCGCCCCAAGGTCCTGCCTTGTGAGCGCAGCAATGGGACCAGTCCGGCGAAACCACGCACAAATCAGGGAGGCAAAAGCAGAACCAGTCGACAACTATGATGGAAGACTGGACCGATTTGAAACTGCATTCCTACCATCTGAAAGTGGACCGATAGAGGAAACGGATCAGCCAGTTGAACAGGAACCTACACCGCCACCTCGCCGTTCAACCAGAAAACGTAGACTTCCCTCAAGATTCAATGACTTTCCTATGGAATAAAGACTCTTGCGAGCGTTTCACAGTGTTAAAACACTGTATTCGAGAGTTAAAAGACTTTGTTTGCCCTAGAACAGCTGAGAGAAATAGCGTTTAAGTTAACAGTATAACGAACATTCTGTTAGTTATTTTTCTTATCTTCCAAAAGGAGAAAGGTGTTACAACATGTGATAATCACTTGCACATTCATCTGCACTTTAGTGTATAATAATCACATACACTTGCATTGTCACGCACGTATCTAGATAGTGTGTATTTATTGCTCGCAGCAACTTAATGTCTTCAGTTTTCAACATGCTAACGGACAATAAACAAAAGAATGAGGGGGAAATTATAAACTATTGCATTTTTTGTCCTTGCCGCCGAAAATGCAACTTTCCCCAGCTCAAAAATCGATAAAGCAACGATCCAACAGCACTTCAATCGAAGGAGACGTCAGGATAAAATCGTTCTAGGCAGTGCCTTTTTTGATCGAAATCAACTCATAAATGAACGCAATATTTTCTTACTGACCTCTTGAATTAGTGTTGACCTTCATGCCTTCCTTCGTGCGCGGAGAGAAAATAGTTTCTCCGATACGTTTCCCCAGCTTCACATTCAAAAGATGTGATGTTAAGCTACCAAAACGAATGTTTTTCTCCCCAAAAAACGTCCACTAAAGCGACATTTTTTTGTGAATGAGACATACGGCAGGTTGGAGCCATTAGCAAAAATACTTCTAAAACCGGTTTGTTTTTGTTCACCTTTGGCAGCCATTTTAGTTTTTCTCGTTTTCTTGGTCAATTGTAATCCCTGTTAAAATAGCGAAGCCACTGAACATAAGAAATGGCCGAATTTCGGAAAAAAAAAGTAGGAAGAAGCGGAAAGGTTCCGTGTATCAACAAGCCGATAACGGCTTCAATCACAAATTCGCTCAAATTTCCTTTTATTCTGCACTCAGCACCCTTTCTACTTCATAAAAAGGAGCTTTCTTTGTTGCTGGTCGATTCTTTTAAAAATTCAGCAGCACTTACATCTTTTAAAGCCTTGCAAAATGACCCACTTTTTCATTTTATTCGATCTGGCCGCCATTTTAAATCTGCACCTGCGATACAAACCGCTTGCTGTCTATGGCTTGAAATGGAATAGAAGGCATCGTGTATGAGATACGTTGTCGACTTAGGCAGTGCTTAGGGCGCTTCGTTATCCGGATTTGATTTTCTTCCTTTTCGACTTGCGGGACAGAAGAAAACAGCTCCTAAAGATATATGAATTACACCCTACGTAATAGTACTTTTTACGTATTCTGACTTTAATTACCTGATTGTGTTTCAAAAATTAGTTTATTATGAACGAAAGAATACGCAGTTATGATACGCGATCAGCCTTTAATTTAACTACTGATTACAGCTGGGTAAATTATGGGAAATTCTCGTTGTAATATCGGGGTCACAAAAATGGAATAATTTTACCAGTTAGTTGAGTGAATTTCAAATCGTCTAGACTGTGTTTAAAAAGTCTACCCATATGTAATATAAAACCAACCGTCTTGCGAATAATTAGCTATGCATGCTGCGTTTTTAAGAGCCGTTGTCAGTAACTTTCGAGAATCCGGGGACAGAAGCGAAAATTCGAATTTTTTTATTTTATTTGCCCCAAAAGACCCTTTTGGTGAACTATTTTCAAAAATAATATTCAAAAGTTCCAGCGAATTTTTTTTTCGGCAAAAATTAGGAAAGTTCGAAATCGGCCTCAACGTGCCCTATGGCCCGATTGAAATTATGCAAATTAGTACATTTTCAAAACTCTCGTTCAAGACAAGGCAACGTTTTCTCAAGTTGACACTTTCACAATCGTTTTTACATCCCTTTTGCTTGCTTCCAAACTATATTTTATCTCGACCTGAACATTCTTTCATTCGAAGTTAGCAACGTAAAGAATACAATGTTTGCTATTTCTTAGATAGAGTGATTTTAGCCATATTTCAGATGACCATATCATCGGGGGTATACGAATATACTGGTAATGAAATACCTGTTTTGAACGGGTAATTTTTCTTATTTATCATGTTAAAATATTTAGTTTGGCCCGTGGAAAGCGAGCGCGCTAGGTCGAGATGTGTGGAATGCACTTTGACACAATTTGCCATTTCAGCACTTCATGTTCCTCCTGTAACTTTGCACGTGTCAATACAGTTCACGGAAGCTTTTAGATAAAAGCCAAGGTCTCTGGTTTCATTTCATGCTTTAATACACGTAAATAACAAGCTTTAAACTTGAGAGCTCCCCATATTAGCATTAAGTCATCAAATGATTCGTTTCAGGTGAAATTTTCGAGTTTATATTGAGCCGTTCAAGTGAGATGAAAGAGCCGTTCCCAGGGAAACAACTTGAAATCAGTGAAATTAATACCATGTCTCTCATGTTATGCTACACTTCCAAACTACCGTTATTTTTAAGCTAGAAAGTGTAAACGCTCCCTTTTTACGTGACCTAAAACAGAATTTGCCTTAAATATTACGAATAAAGTCCACTGCAATAAAAAACCGAAAAAATCGCGCACCGACGTAAACTGTAAACATCAGCCGTTTCTCAACTCGCCACATGGATGAAACGCGTCCGTCGTTTTACCTCTGTATACATTTATGACCAGAAAGTAGAAACAAAAATTTTTCTCTATGCCCATCTGTATAAAAACACTTGCCAACGAAGCTTTTGTTTTTCTGTGTGTTTGTCGAAAATACTGAAGAATAGTGCAACATTGTTACTGTCTACTTGGCTCATTCAATTACAACCGGATAACACGACTGAATACTAGATATAAAGAAATGTTCTTACTTCTCTGCAATCGTTACTCACATTATATACGGCGATGTCACATCCCCAAGGCAAGGCTGAAAGTCGTCTCAAATTCCGCATATTAGAAATTTAAAGTTTTGAACAACGCGAACAACTTTCATTGCGTGACAAGTGAAATGTGATACGCAAGCGCGCGAAAAGCACAGGAATAAGCTTTGTCAATATTTGCGCTTGTCAGTGATGACAGTGCAAAAATAATTTTTGAAATTACAAGATGAAATTGAGACAAGTCAAGGTTTGCAAGGTATATTTCATGGACTGAAATGATAATCATGTAGTTTTCCTCCTCCGAGATTCACTCTGTATTGTCTGTGCCGGATTCTCATCAATAACATTACAGAAAAAGTAAAACCGAAATTAATTTACAAATCAAGTCAACAAATTAAGACCTTTTGAAACCTCAATGCGGTATATCAGTACTATCCTCAAACAAAAAGCTAATACACTGAGGAGAGTGAAGTTTGTCTTTCGCCATGGATCAATGCTCAAAAGTTGTGGATAAAGCGAACCAGCCGTGAACTGTAGTACTAAAAATAGTTCGCGGGAAAAAAAATACAGGAAAATGTATGGAAAGTTCAAAACACGACTGGACGCTCTCTGGCACAGTTACATCCCTCCAATTTTTGTTCTTAAAATCTTTTTACTAACGCCAAAAGTTTCCAATTCATGAATTTTCCAGCAGCAATGTTTTATTATTTTATGAAAATTATTTGACATCGAATTTCCATACAAACACTGTTATTCCAAGCCTGTTTGCCTACTCTTCAAAATGGCGTCGAAAACCGTGATAAGGCCAATTGCAGTCAAATATTAAACGTAGCTTTAATGTCAGTTTGAGATGAGTCAATGATGGTGATAAAATGTTAACCGGAAATACACAACTTTTATTCTGCATTATTGCTGACGGTAGAGCTGATCGAATTTTAAGGTAAGAGTTTAACCTTAATTTATTTTCTTGCGTGCGCACTAGTGTCAACGGACAAGGGGCACGACTGGCATTTCTCAGATGTTCGTGTTCGGTCTAAAAGACGGTGTTATCTCTTACGGGCCGTCACTGTTCAAGTCTGACGTTGTCTTTGTTAAATCCTCCTAGCGTGCTCCAGAGTATCCACCACACAAACAGCCCTTGAAAAGGCCATTGAGAGTATCTTTTGAGCCTGTGTACCAGAGTCTAGTGATTATTCAATTTATAGTGATCTTTATATGGAATTGGTTGAAGATATAACTTAATTACGAGTTCCATTTGGATTAGGTTAAGCCACAGTGCATACATTGATCATGATGAACAACGATTCTAAAAAAAATAGAGGAAAATCAGAAAAGGAAATAAAATGTTCTTTCATGCTCTTAGTTTCACTCAAATGAAAACACTTTACCTGCCCTTTCTAGCAACAACACTATTTCGTCTTGAATTTCTTCATAGGCCGGATCTTTTGTGCCTGTATAGGTGCGAGCGAACACCCTTTTTGTATTGATTAAGCGTAACACATTGCAAATATTGCGCATTTTTTGAGCTTGATCGATCCGCACGGGGAGGTTCCATGGCGAAAGAAAAACTTTACTCTCCTAAATATATTAGCTTTTTGTTTGAGGATAGTATTGAAATACCGCATCGAGACCTCGAAAGCTCTTGATTGGTTTACTTTTCATTTTAGTTAATTTCGGCTTTATTTTGAGGAAAATAAAGGTTGTTGTTGTTGTTGTTGTTGTTGTTGTTGTTGTTGTTGATGAGAATTCGGTAAAATCCCCCCCGGGGGATACATGAATTTCGTTTCAATCCGGCAATCAAATATACCTTGCAGACCTTGACTTGTCTTAATTTGTTCTTGTAATTTCAAAAATTATTTTCGCACTGTCATCACAAGCGCAAATGTTGACATAGCTTGTTCCTGTGCTTTTCGCGCGCTTGCGTATCACATTTCACTTGTCACGCAATGAAAGTTGTTCGCGTTGTTCAAAACTTTAAATTTCTAATATGCGGAATTTGAGACAACTTTCAGCCTTGCCTCTGGGATGTGATATCGCCGGATATAATGTGAGTAACGATGGGAGAGAATTAAGAGCATTTTTTTTTATATCTAGTTTTCAGTCGTGTTTTCCGGTTGTGATTAAATGAGTCAAGCAGTCAGTAACAATGTTGCACTATTCTTCAGTATTTTCGACAAACACACAGAAAAACAAAAGCTTCGTTGGCAAGTGTTTTTATACAGATGGGCATAGAGAAGAATTTTTGTTTCTACTTTCTGGTTATAAATGTATACAGAGGTAAAACAATAACGGACGCGTTTCACCCATGTGGCGAGTTGAGAAACGGCTGATGTTTACAGTTTACGTCGGTGCGCGATTTTTTCAGTTTTTTATTGCAGTGGACTTTATTCGTAATATTTAAGGCAAATTCTGTTTTAGGTCACCCAAAAAGGGAGCATTTACACTTTCTAGCTTAAAAATAACGGTAGTTTGGAAGTGTAGCAAGATATGAGAGACAGGGTATTAACTTCATTGATTTCAAGTTGTTTCCCTGGGAACGGCTCTTTCATCTCACTTGAACGGCTCAATATAAACTCGAAAATTTCACCTGAAACGAATCATTTGATGACTTAATGCTAATATGGGGAGCTCTCAAGTTTAAAGCTTGTTATTTACGTGTATTAAAGCATGAAATGAAACCAGAGACCTTGGCTTTTATCTAAAAGCTTCCGTGAACTGTATTGACACGTGCAAAGTTACAGGAGGAACATGAAGTGCTGAAATGGCGAATTGTGTCAAAGTGCATTCCACACATCTCGACCTAGCGCGCTCGCTTTCCACGGGCCAAACTAAATATTTTAACATGATAAATAAGAAAAATTACCCGTTCAAAACAGGTATTTCATTACCAGTATATTCGTATACCCCCGATGATATGGTCATCTGAAATATGGCTAAAATCACTCTATCTAAGAAATAGCAAACATTGTATTCTTTACGTTGCTAACTTCGAATGAAAGAATGTTCAGGTCGAGATAAAATATAATTTGGAAGCAAGCAAAAGGGATGTAAAAACGATTGTGAAAGTGTCAACTCGAGAAAACGTTGCGTTGTCTTGAACGAGAGTTTTAAAAATGTACTAATTTGCATAATTTCAATCGAGCCATCGGGCACGTTGAGGCCGATTTCGAACTTTCCTAATTTTTGCCGAAAAAAAAATTCGCTGGAACTTTTGAATATTATTTTTGAAAATAGTTCACCAAAAGGGTCTTTTGGGGCAAATAAAAAAAAAAAATTCGAATTTTCGCTTCTGTCGTCGGATTCTCGAAAGTTACTGACAACGGCTCTTAAAGGTTTTAACTTTTATTTCAGTTCGTTTTCTACCCTTCCAATGTGATTGAACACTGGTAAATGTTAACTCGGGATCTTCTTCGAGAAGCCTGGCATAGTATGAATCTAGCCTAAACACGTCAGTAGGGGTGAAGAAAAATATTAATTGCTGTATCCAGAGTGCAGACGAATCCTATCTCCTTTTTGTTGTTGCTCGCAGGTTACAATTCTTGTATAGTCTCGAATTATAAGTGCAATACATGCAGTATATTTATTGTTATCGTTGGTCAAACACTCGCTTTTCTAACTGAAGGTAATCGCTTTGGAATCGCGCAAGTAATCATACATGAGTTGCCTGGCTAACAAAAAAATGCATGAGCAAAGTTTAGGGTTAATGATCAATAATGAAGCATTTCTGTTTCCAGTCGAAAGACTAGTTGTCTGGGCGCCACTCCACAAACCCTAAACACCATTTCGGTCCTTTTGGATTTGACATATACAGCCAAGCAAAATGTTAAAGGAAGGGAGGGGAGGAGAGGGTAGGAAAGAGGGGAGAGCAAGGGGTCTTCTTTGCGGTGTTCTGCCTTCCGGTCATTTTAGTTTTTACGGTGTTTTAGTAATATGGATTTCTGACATTTCAATATCAATCGGGCATTTTTTTCTTTTTAAATTTTGGCTTGTTATTGACCCAAAAATAATAACAATAATAAAAGCCAAAGGCACAATTTCTAAAATTTCCAGCATTTGTCTGGCAAAATATAGGTTAAGAAAGATGAATTTCAGTTAGCACGTAAATTTTTACAATCGTGCCGATTTTGTCACTTGTGGACACAACCTATTAAACAAACCGTTTACCTTTTGAGACTGTTAATAAATCAGCTTTCAAAACAAATGAGCCAAATGCATACATAATTCGTGCCATATTATGGGCGATCGAAAGAAAAATCTCAAGATTAAAACTCTTGTAATCAATCCTAGTTTTAAAATGAACTTATTGGACTTATCCCACGCGGCCGTTTTATCGGGTAATATACTTTGTTTGAAGGGTGAAGCAAACTTACATGATCTGCTATGCTACTTCACTTGGACTAAGAAGGAAATTGCTTCGCTGGAAATTATAAATTTCGATTTCCTTTCCATCACAAAAACCTTAAAAAGATTTTTAAGTATTTCATTAATTTGCAACATAACTTGCAAACCAAGACTTTCTTTGGTCACTAAAACTTGTCCAATTTATTTCGAATTGATTTTAGTTTCAACTCCCCCACTTTTTTTCCATGCAACAAATTCATTTACACATGTGTACAGTCAATTTTTCCGACTGAATCTTCCATGCCTTCTCTAGTGCTTACCATTAGTCTAGAGAGTGATACTCGGTATTCAATTTTTATTTTCAGAATTGTTTTAGCTTCTGAATCTTTCAAAAATTTCTAACTCTGTATTCACAATAAATATTTATATGTATAAGGAGATTATTTTGACAAAAAAATGGTCTCTTGAGATTTGTTGTACTTTATCGAGCCCAAGCATTTTTGACAATAGCCTCAGGTTGTAAGGACAGTCTGTATTCAGAAACAAAACTTGGTAAGTTGAACAATTGAGAAGTTTTACCTTTCATGTTACGAATGAAAAATATCGTGTAAGAGCATTGGAAATGCTTAGCTTTCATCTTTGTTTAAATTTAAAGTTTCTGAGTCAGAAAAGGAGCTCTTTAGTTGCGAAAAGGTAAAAATTCGATAATTAGAAAAGTTTTGCCTTCATGTTGTATCTTGAACCGTTCCGCTTGGACGCTATAATTTCTCCAAGTGAATTTATATCGTGCGAATGCCTTTCCATTTTTTGATTTATTTATTTATGATCATGAAAAGTAAATTAATTTATAGGATGAGAAAAACCTGTCCGAATAAAGGAAATTTCATGTCTCAAGCCCATGGAATGCGATGGACTTGAAAATGTTTCGAATCTTGTAAATACATGAAGCGAAAAAAACATTAAAGCTGGAATCGACTTTTGCTGTTTTGTACCGCTAACCTTTACGAGCTCCTACCCCACTCTTCATGTCCACTATACGTTTTACATTAAAGCGAACAACTACAAATCAGTTCGTCAACTCTACAATTGGTTTCTCATTAATTGAACAGGATCGTCTATGTGAGTTGTTTGAGAACGATTACAGGATTCAGAAGAAAGGCAGAGGGCCAAATCGCATAGTGTTGTATAGTTTTCAAGTAATTCTTGTTACACATCCTATTCATACTATCGTTGGTCAAGCAATCCTTTTTTTTTTTTTTATGTGAAGATGATCGCTTTGGACTTGCGCGAGTGGCCATACATGAGTTGTCTGGCTAGCACAAATAGGCAAAGTTCAGGGTTATTGTTCAATAATGAAGCATTCCTGTTTCCAGTCGAAATTTTAGTTGTTTGTGCGCCACTCCACAAACCGTGAACACCATTTCGGTCTTATTGGATTGTTCGTCAACAAGGACTAAATATTAAGGAAGAGAGGGGAGAGGAAGGGAGATGAGAGGGAAATGCGTCTTTGCTGTGTTCTGCCTTCCGGTCATTTCAGTTCTTCCGGTGTTTCGGTTATTTGGATCTCATGGTGCCACATGAAACGTAGCATTTCGAAATTCGGATTAGGTATTTCGTCAATTTTTTACTCGTTTTGGACTCAGAAAGAGAGTCAAAAGCCAGTGTTTAAAGACTGTTCAGTATTTTTCTGGCAAAATATAGGTTGACAAAAGAGGAGTTTTTGCCCATACATTTTTACTATCGTGCCGATATTATCACTTGTGGACACAACTGATTAAGCAAACCGTTTACCTTTAGAGACTGTTAATAAATCAGCTTTCAAAACATATTTGTCAAACGCATAAACAATTCTTCCCATATTCTGGGAGAAAGAAAACTCTTAAGCTAAGCTGTGATCAATCGTCGTTTTAAAATGAACTTATTCGAATAATTTTTAATTAAATCAAGTGATTCCACGCGACTGTTTTAATAGCTAAAAACTTTGTTTGGAGGATACCCAAACTTATTTGATCCACTATGTTACTTAGCGTCGCTTTGAAGAAGCAAAGCGGTCAGCAAAGGCTTAATTTTGGATTTCCTGATTTTCAAAAGCATTTTGAAATAAAATTGAAAAAATTCATTTGTAAAATGTAATGTTTAAATGCCAGCAAGACCATTCGATCAAAGAACTTGATTTCAGTCTCGGCAGAACGTGTCATTAATTAAAGACGCCAGTATTGAATTTATTAGAAAAAAATAAAACCCCGCAATCCTAAATTCATTATTTTATGGTTCATTGTTACTTACTCTACATGATTTCAATTACATTCACTTGTTACCTAGTTAAACCGGATAAGCTTTGAAGTTCGATTTATCTTTTTATTATTAGAATAAATTCTTCATTATTACTTTAATGTTCACTATGACAATTGTATGAATTATTCCCACTAAAGCCTTTCTGTTTGAACAGCTGCCTTAATCTGCCAAAGATCGCTAATTTGGTATTCAAAGTAAAGACGAATGTTAAACATAGACAGATTCAGAATAAAGTTTTTATTCCCGACTGGAACCTCCAGCAGTTAGGTCTATCACTCTCAGGAAACCGCACTTGGTAAGTTGAGAAATTAGAAGTTTTAAAATGCAAGACGTGTTTCCTTATTGCTGTGTACAAGTCTGGATTCAGAAAAGCTAACCTACCAAAAATTATTCCAGAATATTTTTCAGTGTCAATGGGGTAAGAAAAGCAGAACAAAATTCACCTCTGTCTTTTTTAATTACGGAATAGTTAATGCTCCTGTATGTAGTGTCCTGAGCGGATCAAACTAAACAAATTCGCCTGAAAGGCTTAAAAAGGTATAAGAAACAGCAGCGGTAGTAATACATTGTTTAAAAAAAATCATCTTTTTGTCCTTGGTAGCTGCCTCTGAAAAATAAAATGAAATAAAAATGGAACGGTATGCACTTCGCAAAACATCACTGACCAATATCTGAATGGTTTGAGACACTACGATTTCATTGCCTTTCTTGAAAGTAAGGACTGCAGTATCACATGAAAGTGCCAAAGAAAAAGTTTACTGCTTTACAGCTCTAGCATAGTACAAGCTAGTATATTGTAAGCATTGTATATTCCTAGTCTAAATTTTACCCTCTGTCCGTTTTTTACGCCCGGTCGGTAGTCTACGTTTTACACTGACCGATTAAGTAATAAATTGTAGAAAATAATAAAGGTTCTGACGCTAAAATCCGAACTGTTGGCTGTTGTATTCTCATAAGAACTCGAAAATTTCGCAGAAATTCCATGGCCTGAATAATGATTTGAGATGTCCGCCAGCTCGTTGCCTGGATAAAACAACAAATTGCACTCGAAACACAATTTCTTAGCCGTTATTTCTCGGATTTCCGCTGTCGAAACTGTTGAGTATTCCTTAGTAGTTGTTCTTTTGATTTACCATTCAGAAAAGGTGTGTTTTCCTTTCGGAAAACACGAAAATCGGCTACTAAAAAGTTAGCCGTACGGGGTCTTTGCGGTGTTCTGTCTTCCTGTCATTTCAGTTCTAACTTACGGTGTTTCGGTTATTTGGACCTTATGATGGCAAATGAAACCTACCATTTCGAAATTCGGATTAGGTATTTTGTCAATTTCCGAATCGTTTTGGACCCGAAAAAGAGTCAAAAGCCAGTGTTTAAAGAATATTCAGTATTTTTTCTGGCAAATATAGGTTAACAAAAGAAGAGTTTTTGCACGTAAATTTTACTATCGTGCTGATTTTGTCACTTGTGGACAAAACTGATTTAGCAAACCGTTTACCTTTTGAGACTGTTTATAAATCAGCGTTCAAAAGAAATGAACCAAACGCATAAACAATTTCTTGCCATATTCTTGAAAAAAGAAAACTCACAAGCTAAGAAGTAAGCATTCCTCGGCTAGTTTTAAATTGGACTGATTCGAATAATTTAAATTAACTCAAGTGATTCCACGCAACCGCTTTAATGGGCAATAATAATGGTTTGCCCAAAGGATACTGAAGCTTATTTGATCTTCTATGTTATTTCGCGTTGACTAAAAAGCAAATTGGTCTGCTTAGGTTTTAAGTCCTGGTTTCTTTCCCATCACTTAAACTAGTTCTATTTGCCAATACTGAGTTACAAGATCTTGATGATGAGTTCCGTTCTTTTCGTGTACAGAAAAAGGGAGTTTGAGTTGATTTTAGTGCTAACTCCACCACTCTTTTAAAATATGACCAATTCATTTCCACAAGTGTGCAGTCAACCTTTCCGACTATCTTCACTAGCGCTTACCGTGATTCATCTTTAAAAGAGTGATACTCAGTATTCATTGTTCATAATTTCTCACAATTTTTGCAGAATTTTGTCATCTGCTTTAATTTGCCAAGCACCGCCGGTTGCGTGTTGATAATAAATATGTATATTGAATAAGGAAAATTTTTCAAAATAATTGGTCTCTTCAGACATGTTGTACTAATTATCGACGCCAAACCTTCTTTACAAACACCTCCGGTAGATAGGACAGTCTCTTTCAGAAAACAAAGCTTGGTAAGTTGAACGATTGAGAAGTTTCACTTTTTATGTTACGACTGAAACATATGGCGTAAGATTACCGGAAATGTTTGGTGTTGTTCTGGGTTTAAATCTACAGTTTCTGAGTCAGAGAAGGAGCTCTTCAGTTGCCGAAAGGTTAAAACTCGATAATTCGAAAAGTTTTGCTTTCATATTGTTTCTTGAACCGTTCACATCAATGCTATCATTTCTCCAAGCGAATTTTTATCCTGCGAATTCCTTTCCACGTTTTGATTTTCAGGGGAAATTAACAAAAGAAAGAGGAAAGAAAACGATGAAATGACGAGTTGTTCGCGTCTTAGTTATCCAGCGCACTTGGACCATTTGCAATTTTACCCAAACAATTTGTGTTTTAGAGCCAATGCCCCCAGAAATAAACTTATCTATTAAATTACATTAATTTAGTTCCACCTTGGTCTGGAGAAAGGCATGAATTGAAGTAAGACTCAAATCCATAATTCGCAGGTTAAAATAAAGCAGTTATGGTCGGACTGACCATTGTAATATTTGGAGTGCGAAATCCAAACCATAATAAATTGTGACAAAAATGACACATTTCACGCAAAGTTTGTTTCTTACGGAGAGTGAAGGGGGATTTATATCAGACATAAAATAAAATTTTTGCTAATAAAATAATATGATTATTTCATGCATTACGAGAAAAGGAGTTATTTTTTCAACAAGCTAAGTATATCAATAATTCAGATTTGCCAGAAGGGCAACTACTAAAAGCACTACTTCATTTAAAGTCCTAAGTTTTTTTTCTACATTGCCAGCTTTTAAAGTAAATTAGCCATTCGCAAAAAAAACACATTCTTCCCATTTGCATTTTTTGTTCATTAATGCCAAATTATCTTCACATGCATGTACATAATGTCCAACGTGAGTTCAAATACTGACAACTTTTTACATTGTTTAGCGTCATGTAATCACAAATTTCCTAACTTTGGCCATTGAATACTTTCTTCATTTTTCTTTACAGAATCAGGCAGGGATGGCTATCAAAGGAGCAGTGTTCATTTTTGGCGTTATTTTTGTGTCTCTGATGATGGAAGCAGAGGGTTCGTAAAGGGTCGCGTGGTGGTTAACGTTATATAACAGAATATCACTCTTATGTCGTTCATTTCCGTGTGGTTTTTAATTTCAGTACTAGCAGGTTTTTTTTCCGTTTTCACCAGTTAAATCGTATCATTCATGTGAAATATTTCGAAAAATATAAAAGGCTAATTTTGCAAGATTGTCGTGAGTGCTAAACACAGCCAGCAAATGTTGAGGGCTGTCGGGTTAAGCTATTGTGGAAAGGAACCTTTTTTTTTGATACCATTTCAAATAGAGTTCCCTGATACCTTTTTGATTATTTTAATGTCAGAAACCATGGCATTCACTACTACAAAACTAAAAATAATGATGACCTTATTTTGGACAAAGTTAACTTAGAATGCACCACGCGCGCTTTTTTCTGCAAAGGAGCAAAATTTTTTAATAATGCTTAGAATTTATAATTGTTTGAAACTTCCTTTTATTGTTGCTCTCCTAGAATATTTGTGATCTCCTTTTTTTTTATTTTTTCTTCTCAAAACTAATGCAGCAATTCTATATAAATATGTTTGAAATATTATTATTATTATTATTATTATTATTATTATTATTATTATTATTATTATTATTATCGTGACACCGAAGCCTCGGTTTTTATCGCTCGTTTTTACATCTATTCGCAATGGTAAATCTTCATTGGTGAGAATCATAATCATTGTAATCGGTATTTAATAACCTAGGTCTTCTCGCGAGCGCCATATCAATTTTTAGCTTATGGCTTCCTTTCTCTCTCTACCTTCTCTTTATTCAGGTTGTTGTCCACCTAAATGGGTTTCAAGTGAAGCCGCTTGTTACTACGTTGACAATACCCGATTTCGAAAAATGAGCGATGCTCGGAACAAATGTAAGCAAATGGAAGGAGACATCGCCATCATCAGATCTGCCAATGAAAATCAGTTTATTTTCGACCTGGTAAAGAAGACAGCTGGATTACCAGGCTGGGGTGCATGGATTGGCCTCCAGCGAACGGCTGACGGGAGCTTCAAATGGGTTGACGGCACCCCATTAGATTTTGACGCATGGAATTCTGGAGAGCCCAACGACAATGGAGGGCGCGAGGATTGTGTTGCCATGTACTGGAATGTAGGAGGAAAGTGGAATGATGCCCCTTGTGACTGGGAAGTCACCCCCGGTGTTGTTTGTAAGATGGAAATGCCACGTTGAGGTGACCAGTTCATTGCTAACCAGAAAGCTGCAAACCTGACTGGCATATATAGGACTATAGAAAGCTAAAAGTAGCGTGACCATGTTAAAGTAGTCTATTGGTTTCTACCGCTGTACCAGTCAATAAAAGCACGACATATTTAAGAGCGTTGCATGCGCTCTTTACATAGCCAAGTTATGTTAATTACTTGCTTAAGGTGAATGAAAAATAAAAGTGGTGTTGGCAACTTACGTGGTCAAAAAATTTCTATGCACGTTCAATTGGGAAACGTCATTGTCTGTGCAACGTTAAGTTTTAATTTGTATCCGAAATGAACCATAAGCTTGAATTATTAAGATTTAAGAAAATATATACAAAATGGGGTGTTATGCCAAAAAAACAAACTGTGCAGTACGTATAGAACGCGCGTAGCCGGCTGTCATGGTAGACTGATACCAGTGATAATATAAACAAAGCAAAGTGCTTGAAAATGGCTTCGATTCAGTTTATTAATTATTAATTTGTGATCATTTTTCCTTTCGCTGAAACGCGGACAGGGTTACTTGTTCCCTGTTTAAAAAAATTACCACATTCTGTTAACAGTCCTTACGTTTTTTTTTTTTGTGCATACATTTTGAATGAAATCGCCAAAAACATCCCAAACATTATAAATTCTGACAAACCGACCATCCTCTTATACAGGGTGAGTTGAGGTGTTAAAATTTTAGAAATAATTTAGCGTTCCTTGGCCTTTTAAGTCTACGTTCAGGCTACGTTTAAAGCGACTTATATCTACAATTATAAAAAATGGATCATTGTTTAACGACAATTCCGGGAATTTGATTGGCTTTTAGCGGCCATGCCCTAAAAATAACGACCATTAAATTGTCCTTTGCTTGTTCTTGAAAAGCGAAATCAGCAAGATCTGGCAATATGTCTTGATTTTTTTTTAATGAAACAATTATTCCGCTCGCGTTTGCTAGATATGAGATGATTATAGCGAACTCGGCGCTCGCTCTACGCCCCTCATTAGCTATCATCTCATATCCAACGCACGCTCGTGGAATAATTGTTAAACATATACGTCCATCTAGATTATTCGTTTCACATTTAAGTAAACAGGCAACAAAATCAGCTCATCAACTCTCCCATTGGTTTTTTCGCGAAGCGCATACGCGATGATCCCTCGAACGGGACCGCCGGCCTACTGTAACATTTAACAAATCATTTGTTTGAGAACAATTACAAGAGTCGGAAGAAAGACAGAGTGCAAATCGCACCCTTTTGTATATTTTCGAGTTATTCGTGCTGGACATCTAGTTCATTTATTGTCATGGCTAGTCAAGGAATCGTTTTTCTAACTAAAGATGATCGTTTTTGGCGCAAGTAATCATACATGGGTTGTCTGGCTAACATAAATGAGCAACTAGTTCAGCATTTCTGTTTTCGATCGAGATATTAGTTGTTTGTGTTCCACTCCTCAAACTTTGGACACCATTTCGGTTATTTTGGATTGTTCATTAACTTACTATTAAAGGAGGGGAGGGGAGAAGGTGGAAGCAAGAGGAGGGTAACGGGTCTTCGCGATGTTCTGATTTTCGTGCATTTTAGATCTTACGGTGTTTCGGTAATTTGAATTTCATACTAGTGCGACATGAATCCTGGTATTTCTTAATGTAGATCAGCTATTTTGGCAATGTTTGACTCGTCATTGACCTATAAAGAGAGTAAACAGCCAGCGTTACGTATTTTTCTACAAAATACAGGGAGACAAGCTAAACTTTTTCCTCGTAAGTTTTTAATATCGTGTCGATTATGTCACATGTGGACACAACTCACTAAAGAAACCCTTTTCCCAGTGAAGGGTACAAACGAATGTTGTGCCACTAGCACCAAGGACAAATGATGGATCAGAAACTTAACTCTACAGTGTATGTTAAAGTGCTAAAGTGAATCCATGAATTTCCCACTGAGCGTTAGCTCTAGTAAGGAAATGAGAGATCGCACGAGGCGACCTCGGTGTGAATCGAACCCACGGCCTCTGGATTTGATCGTCCGTTAAGGCCACACGTACTTGCTCCCGTCATGACTTACGTATTGCTTCAGTTGCTTATTCTCCTACCCGAAAGTCTTGATAAGAAGCTTTTCGGTTTTCACAGTGGATAGACTGAGGTTGCTCTTGGCAAATTCCGTCCTATAGTTTGTCTGACTACCATTGTCAAACAAAATTCGCATATTGATACCAGTGTGTGGCTTATTGACGATAGATAACACCAACAGCAGCAGGACAGACTTGTTCGTAGCCTCCCACGCAATAGTTTCAGTTTAGAGAACTCGTATTACATCCTCCCTCGAGGTAATGCGAGTCCCCCTAAAAACGACTACGCGGGAGGCTAACTTAAGGGTCAGGTAATTATGTTGAAATGGCACCCTCCCTCTTGACATGCACTAGACCACTGGAATTGTCAAAAATCGACACATGCCCCGTGTTTCCCTGCACAATTGTAACACAGGCTGCTTGAAGAGGAATTCTGTGCCAAATGGCTGTTACCACAACAAATGGAACAACGCCTTTGTTGTGTTAAGAGATTCTTCTACATCCAATATTAATTATTGTGGTACATATTGCGCTGGGGTTCCTCTGCCTGTAGTAAGTACAATTCACACATTTAGCTCCTGACAGAGTGACTAAAGCAGCTGCGGTAGCGGACCTGATCCTTCACTTAATAAATCGCCCAACATGAATCTGATTTCTTATTATAATCGAAGTAATTAATACTCCTATTGTTAAACATATGGAGATGAAATTACTTATATCGTAGATACAGTAGATAGGTAGATATAGAATATATAGAGGATTCGTCATTTCAATACTGCTGTCACACGTAATGTATATACATATTGTGCTTTTGTAATTATTGTAATGCGCATTTGATCATCTTGTCATGGAAAATGCGCAATGTAAGAGAATAAATTATTATTATTGTTATTATTATTTCACTGTGGTCATAGCTGGCTCAGACAAGTTTTTTTGTTTTTTTTCAATCAGTTCACAGCGTTTCCTCACTGCAATTTCACTGTCAGATTCCTTTAAAGTCAGGGATGTAAGACCTACTCTTCTTTAACTATGAACTTTGAAATCATTAAGCTCAGATTTGCTAGGAGTTTCTCCATCAAAAGAGATATTTCCCATATGATTCACTCTCTACCTCTTAGAGTTCATGGCGCGAATTGGCCATGAACTTTATCATAAGGTTCCGTTAGCCGTTTCAAATTACTGTCAGAATTTACTGCTGCAAATTGTTGACAAGACGTTCCTTGTGTGCATTGATAATTGTTTGAGGTTGCAAAAACGCTTCTTTACGATGTTTTGGCTGTTTCATAATCATCGGCTGTTAAAGGAAGTCCACGAATGACCCCAGCGGCCGTACCTTCCGCTTGGCAATCCGATGCTCTACCAACCGAGTTAGCAGGACGGTGGACTATGCAAATACATAAATGCACGTCGGAGAAAAGAAAGGAAAAGAGGGCGGAGATTGAGTTCAGTGGACGACTGAAAGCAGCCGTTATGGCAATGACATAATTAACGTGTTTGTTGCGCGCTGGAAATTTTAAAATGACGATAAATTTGATACGAATGTAAAAAAAAAACACAAAGGTTGTAACAGGCTCATATTTTGCGATGTGCAATTTATGTGCTTTTTAGTAAAACTGAGTTTAAGTAATATTTAAAGATATCTGTTTCTAGGAATTAACGTAATGTTTAAAACAGAAGCAGCAGTGTTTTTAGACCCGATAAAACATGGGCTGAGAGTTTTTTGAACGGCTTCAAAAACATTCCTGGAAAAGCGTGTGTCAAGAGAGTTCATAACAATGATGCTTTTGTGAACGTTGGAAATTAGCGTACGAGAAAAACATTAGACACCGCATACTAATAAGGAGGAGGTTTTACAGGGTCTTAAAACAACTGCACATGATGTTTTATCGACCATTTGATAGGTCAACCAACTTATGAATTATTAATGAGATTGAGAAATGTTCATCAAAACTCAATGTAGCGTCCATATACACCCCAAGGTCCTTTGCTGAAACAACCGGACGCAGCTCTTTCCCCAGTAAAGTAACATGTAGATCCAGATCTGTAGGCGTATTTAGAAGCATTTCACGTGTGCCGATTAAAAGCAATTTTGTCTTCTCCGGGTTAATCAGAAGGCTATTTTGCCAGCATCATACGGCCACTTTTCTCAGGTCTTCGCTTATTTGTCGAGCGGCACCAACGATATCCCCAACCAAAAATGACAGGTGCAATGTCGAATCATCCCCGGAGGATTCTAAGGAACAGTAATCTGAAACGCCTGGCAAATCGTTAATGTAAACATTAAATAATGCTGGGCCTAGGATGGATCCTTGTGGAACTCCGTGTGTAGATTTACACATTCCAGATACTTCAGAGCCAATTCGTATATACTGCTGGCGAACATGTTGTAGTCGTGGTTCTTTTCGCATGCAAACTGCTCTCAAGCTCTGCTTGTTTTAAACATGTGTTTCATGCAAATTGATTTCAACACAACAATCGGAAGAAAACCAGTCTGAAGCGGTGTGCATGAAACGATACATCTGATGTATCTGTACTAATGCAACAGGTTTGTTTACTTAGCAAATTTAACTCAGAAGCTTCTAATCAATCCGTCTTCCTTTCTGACTGTTTTGAACCGATCCACAAATGTAGCCTTTTCCACTATCGAATAAGCTGTTTACAACTTTTCACGGGAAACAAATGAAAAGGAAAATAGCAAACAAAACAATTTTGCAAACCGCTTTTCTTCGAGAAACGAGGAAAGTGAGAGGACGCATGTTCGCTAGCCGAAAGGCAGCCGCTAATAAAAGCGCCAGAAAAATGAGACCTCTTTCCAGGCTCTCCGCGTTATTCAACTTTTCTCGCTTGGTTCCAGGATACCACAAATTGAAAAATTACATCTATTCTAGCTATGAAAAAGTCATAATGGAAAGAAACTTTCGATGTATTAGCCAGAACACACATTCAGTCCTCGTATACGGGTTTGCTTTTATTTATTTATTTATTTATTCATTTTTTTTTTTACTTGATAGGAGCTGATCAGGAGACATTCAACTGATTTGTATGAGTGGATCTTCTGACAATTTTTCTATGACAAAATAAAAATGCCCTTTTTAATAATCTCCCCGTAGACGGAGAGGCGAAAATCTTGGGACAAGCAAATTTAAGCTGAGCTCCAGTTCGCAAACAAAGTCAAGCTGGAAGGTGGACATGGCATTCAGTGAAGTTGTCTGTAGTAAAATAATTACATTTATAAATATATAAAATTCAAGATATGTGTAACCTATCGCATTATCTGTGCATTTTATCTGTGACTGAGAAATATATTTGACTTAAAATAGAACAACTATGTATTTAGTGGGAAAAACATACAAGATTAATGGTTTCAAATAAATGTCTTGTAGATAACATTTTTATAACATACACATTTTTAATTTACCATGATTTTTCAATACATAATGCAACGATATTCTTTGGTTGACCTCCTGTCGATCAGCTGTTTATGAGTAATATTTTACGGCAAGTGTTACTCCCATATTGTGTGGCATCCTCCTTGGCTTCAATTTTACAAAGTATTTAGCATTTGCAATTTTTTAGGTGCAAAGTATTCAAGGAAGGTTCTTATTATAATCACATATTACTTTTATGAATATTATTATTGCCATTACTATTTTGGACTTTCCATGGTGCCCCTACTCCTATATCACCATTTTACATGTTGGAAACAAAAACCAAACCAGGTCTTGCTCTTTCAAGAATGATTCTCCTTCGGCATTCTCTTTATACAGGCTCCTGTCAGCATGAAGAGTCATGCTATTTTATTTCATCGACAATGATGGAGTTACCACAATGAGCGCTGCTTGGGAAAAATGTCAGAAGATGGAAGGAGATCTGATAGCTTTTATTAGGGGAGACTGGGAAAACCAGTTCATTTTGTATCTGGCACGGAAGACTACTGGGATAACTTTCTGGGGTTTGTGGATCGGTCTCCAGCGAAAGGCTGACGGGAGCTTCGAGCGGTTTGACAGTAAATCACTAGAGTATAGCGCGGAGAATGCCAGAGAACCAAACAATGACGGGGAAAACGAGAATTGTGGTGTTATGATGCCACAAGGCCCTTCAGCAGGAAAGTGGAATGATATACCCTGCGACTATCCATTCAACCGCGAAACTGTTTGTTCCGTAAGATGCATTTGTGAATGACAAGCAAATGAGTATGGATAATATATTGGAACTGCGGATAAAAGATTTTAAAAATAGAAGAAACGTCCTTTCAGTTATTGCGACGTTCAAGCCATGTTTCTTTTCGTAATCACTTAAAGTGCATATGAAGTGAAAGACATTTCAAAGAGAACAAGTATGACGTTTTCTTTTTTTTTTTTTTTTTAAGTGATGGCGTCACAAATCGTACAAAGAAAATCACCAAGTTTATTACCAGAAAGCTTTCAATTGCCTGTAGGAACACATTAAACTAAAAATAAGCATCGGCCGACTAGGAAAAACATAGTAATGGGGCTAAGAAAAAAGGGTACGGGGGGAGGGGGGTGGGGGGTTAACCTCCTCCCTTTTCCCATCTCCGTCACTTTGTCTTTCTCCGGATCAGCCACACCATGTTTTTGTTTTGTTTGGTTTTAAAAGTTGCTACTGACTTTTTAAGGCCCTTCTCGCACAAGTCTGAATAACAAAGAGTCAATTTCAAAGTTATTCAGTTCGACGAGGTGGGTTTGGCGTATAATTCTGAATCTGGACACACTTTCACCGGATAGGTTCCTCCCCCCTCCCCCCCTAAAAAAAAAGACATAAAACTACAAAACGCCTGTCACCACTCGATTTTCTCATAATCCACCTATTTACTACGATAAACGAGTTCTTCTTGCTTCACTAGTACTATTCCTAAGAAGGGAACTCTTTCACCTTGCATTTGACATTAGCTACACATTAAATATCCAGTTTTCACGTGGATCCCCCTGTCGGGAACATTTTAGTAACTCTTGCCTAGGGAACGGCTCGGTCCGCGGCAAAAATGGCGCCCGATTTGAAATCAACTTTGTTTTCAACGAAGGCCTGTATCTCAATAACTGAATAAACTTATCCGAGAAAGAGTTGCTCCGGGATTATCTCACATTATCCTTCTTGGCATATTGTGTGCCAGGTAAGCGTGTGCTTAAGTTTCGAACAAAATTTTAACGAGGTTTTCGAAGTGCTCTCCTCAAATGACGGGTCAAATTACATTCAAATTCCACTTCAAGTTTTCCAAACTTTTCATTTACATAATACAGTGCTGCACGTTGACCAGCCGCTGCGAGATAAACCGTTGACAACGGCGTTTGGAACCTCTGAGAAGCTTCAGTTGAAAACACAGCAAAACACACCGGGTAAGCTTTTTCAGATTTTATTATAATATATGCGGATTTCCGAGGGAATTGTCTAATTTTCGATCGAATTTTAACGTCATACAGACTCTTATATTAGGCTTTGGTGACTTGTGATGAAGGTAGAGTTGCTGAACTCTTGTGCTTCTGTTGTACGTAGTGTTTGCTGCCACGAGCAGCTAATAAAGTATTATTAGGCTCTGTCTGCCCCCATGAACTGGGATTTTAATGGCACTTTCGGTTTATAACGGAACATCCTTGGTTTTCCAGAAGTCTTTAAGACATTCGCTGCTGACTTAAGAACCATCAAATACTAATTTAAAAGAATTATTCTAAAATTTTAAGAGCGGATGTCTGTAAATATCAACCAGAGGTGTGCAATAGTGAAAAACTCAAAATTCTCAAAAAAATTCACAACATAGCCTGTGGTAAACTATTGCAAGAAATACGTGTTTTACTTCGATCCGATAATTATTTTTGATGTGAGGCTATAATCTTGAATTCACCGCTCCTGAACCGGGTTTTCGGTGTCTGACACCACTTGTTGCGAAGACCTTGTTTTAAACATCAAACCAGTTTTGTTCCAAACGAAAAACATCCAGTCTGATAAAATATATAGTTATAGACAACATGAATGGTATGTTACTCATCTGAAGTGAAAATTAAATATTTAGGAGATTTTTCAAAATTTACAATTTTTTAAGCGATTTCTCGTGATGCCAAATTGACAAATTTGCGAGGCTAAAATCATCAACTGGTACATGGCGTTGAGGATAAAGATTTACACCACGTGAAAGAGCATCATTTCCTCTTATAAAATCCGCTTTTAAAAATATGGGCAACACAGAAGTAAATTTTTGAGGCCGCGAATTACAAGTAGTACTTTAGTGAAATTTGAGCTTTTCTGTCACGGCATTCCGATGCTAAAACTCAGATAAACACAACATGAAAACGTTTCAAACAAAAATGGTTTATCGGTACTTGCTATAGGCTTTGGCCCAAGTTCATAATATTACTTTCCATGGTTTTTACTCGGCATTTCGGGGCAGGCACAAAAGATTTTAGCAGTTTTATCAGACCCCGAGTTCAAAAGCGTATAAAGGTCACAAAGGTCAGAGTACGTAGTCAACGTCGAAGCACAAACGCCAATTCTCGTCAAATGAATTCGGACCAGAATGTTTTGCATTGAATTTTACATTGGAACAAATGGAACAATAGCTACAAGTGCTAAGTAATTCATACCTTTTGAGCGAGCTTTCTGTACATTGTAGAAATCAAGACATCATGCAATCAGGAACGATATATGAAAAATACGTTTAACGGCAGAGATTGCGTTACAGTTTGCACAGACCACTTGCCCCCAGGGGGAGGGGGACTCCCATATAAACTTGACGAGTTGATCGTCATAAATTTTGAAAAGAACCCCTAAAAGCTACCAGAATTTGTTTTGTAACCGTGGTTTGTACAATTTTCCAACTTAGTTGTACCAACTCTAAAATGAATACGCTAAGTGACAGTTGACTGACATTTATAATAACTTTCTCTCATATTTTTTCGCTCAATACCCTAAAATTGGCTCAAAGGTACCGCCTTTCCTTTGACAGGTACCAAACCACGAATTTTAACCCCCGAAAGCTACGATCACCCCCGTCAATTTTTATATAGGAGCCAGTCACCCCCCAAGGGTAATTTTTCACTGCCGCTTCGATACAAAAATAAACTGCAACTGCGATTTACTTGTGAGTTGTATTTTCTGTCACTGAACTTTCTAAGCGTGCAGTTAGCCCACGTTGGTATTCAGATCGCTTCAGTTTGTTTATTTTGCTCTGCAATCCAACTTTAATGCTCGATTCTGGTCTCATGGCGTTCAAACAAATTGAGCCGAAATGGTATCGTGTGAGTATGCTTCGATTGTTGGAGGACAATGTGGACAAAGTGTTGGAAATCCAGCTAATACCCAATGTATTCCAATCAGAGATTGTGGCACAGACATTCGAAACTATCTAAGGGCCACGGGGTTTGTTGACTGAACACTGAAAACTGAGGCGGAGCTTCTCGTAGGCAGAGCAGGTGTCAAATTACTGTAACGCAAAACTACCTTTAATAACGCTGGCAATTTGATTCCGAATTACTGGTTATTACATCCACACACATTTAAGAATTTTGGTGTTTATTTTTTTTTAAGACATAGTTATTTGGCCGTGTGCTTTGTCACTGTTACAGTCTCCTGACGTAAAGAATGGGGAGGTTAGGGGGGGAGGCGGCGGGGTTAAAGCGAGGAGGGAAACGGAGTTGCGTCACCACTGTAATCCCTATTTTCCCCAATATTTTCTGCTGTACGACTCACACCTGCTACAGTCGACCACAGCCCATTGTCAGCTGGAATAAGGGAGGAGCGTAGGGGGAGCAATTTTTGTCAGAAAGAGGGCCAGGGTTTCACAGCCTGGACGGTACAGCTACGCTCCTTTGGCTGTGAAACCAGTTCTACATAGTGACATAACTAACTGACTAAACTTCACCGCAAAATGTCCCTTGGTATCTTCAAAATAGATAACGGCCATCTAATCAGGCCTATTTGCCCAAGACATCGAGATGCTTATGGCATCAGACGGCGCTGCCAAAACTGATTCTGCCCCGGTCCCACCAAGTTGGGCAGCTAATCATTTCAAGCAAGCGAAGAGAGATCGGAGATCGGAGCATCACATCACGTTTGTGCAATCTAGACTTATCCACAAGATGACCTTGATATTAGTGCCTGTCGGCTTTCGTAAGTACTATAAAAATTCAGAGCTTGCACCATATATTCAAGCAACATGATCTTGTTGGATCGTGTTCTTACTTTGACCATTAAGGCCAAATAAACCATATTTTGTCTGCTCAAATTCCATTACTGATGGATGAACTATCTTTGATCGTATGAAAACTGTCATACAACAGACATTTTTTTGTGAACAATAAATTGAAAATTGGGTCTTATCCAGATGAACTAGACAGTGATATTGCTTTTAGCTCTCCTTGACTAGCATTCATGGATGTGCGTTAGATTGAAATATGAAAATCTTTATCAAAAATCAAAAACCCTAACTACGCGAGTGTAGACGCAACCAGATAAAATTGTGATAACCCAAAATCGTAACCTCAGTTTGAACTGATTCAGTATAATTAACTGAGAACGGTTTGCTGTAAGGACCGACTAAGCGTATACAAAATAGAAAAAACCAATTTCCCCAAACTTTGACAGAATAAAGGGCTTGGTAAACTACCTCTAAAAAAATAAGTTTCATTTTGTTTAGAGCTTTATTTATTTTGGGGGAATTTTTTTTAAGATTTTACCCATGGAGGCGGGCTAAAATCACGCCCAAGTACGCACTTTTGTAGAAGCTCCCTTTTATACAAGGAGCCTTTTCTAGAAAAGATTAACCCAACAGAAGGAACAATTTTATTTTCTTAGATGACTAGCGGCGTTAAAGTTAAATAAAACGTAAACATGAATTTTTGACCAATTTTTTAAGTTGCGCCTTTTTACCGGTGATTATAACAACCTAATTTTGGCTAAATTCAAGGACAAAAAAAGCATTTTGGTACATCGCTTTGCCCCACGAAACTACACTCCGGGAAAACATAATCATTTCAACTAAACATTGATCGAATAAAAAATTGGGGTAAATTAAACAGCGAGTTCTCAGAGCGTTTTCAAAACATGTCACTTCAGCAATTAAGAACGGTTTGCTGTAAGGACCGACTAAGCGTATACAAAATAGAAAAAACCGATTTCCCCAAACTTTGCCAGAATAAAGGGCTTGGTGAACTACCTCTAAAAATATAAGTTTCATTTTGTTTAGAGCTTTATTTATTTTGGGGGAATTTTTTTAAGATTTTACCCATGGAGGCGGGCTAAAATCACGCCGAAGTAGGCACTTTTGTAGAAGCTCCCTTTTATACAAGGAGCCTTTTCTAGAAAAGATTAACCCAACAGAACGAACAATTTTATTTTCTTAGATGACTAGCGGCGTTACAGTTAAATAAAACGTAAACATGTATTTTTGACCAATTTTTTAAGTTGCGCCTTTTTACCGGTGATTATAACAACCTAATTTTGGCTAAATTCAAGGACAAAAAAAGCATTTTGGTACATCGCTTTGCCCTACGAAACTACACTCCGGGAAAACATAATCATTTCAACTAAACATTGATCGAATAAAAAATTGGGGTAAATTAAACAGCGAGTTCTCAGAGCGTTTTCAAAACATGTCACTTCAGCAATTAAGAGCGACCTTTGACCTTTTATAGCGAGGGGAAATATAAACGAGAGCTCATAAACCTTGACTTTCCTTCGCCGGAAGACGCTTATTTTTACTCTGCTGGCACATTTTGAGTAAAGGAAAACTACACATTTGAATTTGAAGTTATGTTCTAGCTATGAAAGATAATTTGAAAAGTAAAATTAGCAATTCAATTCGACTTTGCGTAGGCGGTTCCGATTTGTTTACTACGAAATTGCGATTTTAAAGCCTGTTTACAATACAAATACGGCATCAACTACAAGGTAAACCTCATTTTACTGAATGATATCGATTAATAAATCCTTCTTACCTTAGAGATCTTTTCCTGCCTAAAAAACACGGTCCGTGTTCATTGCAAAAGTGTATTGACCGAGATCGCGGAACGCCTCAAGCCAAAGAACAAGTTAACGAAACCACAGGAATGCCAGGAGTACATTTCGTACTGAGATGTGTACTTACATATTTCGGTATTACTATGACACGTCAATTCAAAACGCCTTTTTTTCTTTTCGGACACTAAGATGTAATATCTTAATCACTTAAAGATCACGTAAATTGAAAAGAGCGCCGTGTCCCGAAAGCTAACTTCTTTTGTTCGTTGCACGTTGTACTTGCTGAGTGTACAGTGGATTTTTTCGTGGGTGGCTTCGACCACCGGAGTCAGTGGTGCTTATATATGGCTGTGTGTGAATATGGGTAGATTGTAGGGGAAACATGTGGTTCAAGTGTGAACAATTTAGCCAATGTGAAAAGCTTAATCCTTGCAAAGTGTACCAAATCCACGCAAGGGCATCTGCGTTATTGCAACACTCGAGACGCTGTGTAAGACTGAAGCAAAGTTGTTTTCGGCACGGGCAGGTATGTTTTAGTGGTGTGTACTGTGTATATGAATGCCCAACATAAATTAATTTAAAAATATTTACTCTCAAAACAAAGAGAGTTTTTTTTCTTTTCTTTTCCTTCTTTTTTAACGTTGGAAGTTACAATTAACCTCTAACTCAGCTAACGTGGTTAAATTTGTATATGATTTGCGTTTTTTATATCAAGAATCGTCACGGATCAGTAAGTTTTCGTTTATCTTTAAAGCTTGAACATCTTCTAAGGAGTAATTTTTAAACCAAAACCCTTCTGTAGCGAACTTAACAGAGGTCAAAGGCCGCAAACGTTAGTAAACATTGCGATGTTTTCGATGCGTTTACGAAACGCTTAAAATAATTTAATTTAATTAAAACTTGTTTAAAAGTCACGAAACAACTAAGCTACGGCAAACGTAAAGGCAAAAAGCTTTCTTGTTGCTTTATAAATATACAAAGGGAAAAGTTTCCCTGATCATCAATACTTAAGTCCGTGAAGAAGGATTTTTTGCCTAAAACCACAAAAGATGTACGGACGAGCATGATAGCCTTGTTTGTTTCACAAGAAGAGAACGTGACTTATTAGATTTGCGGGCCTTCAAGGAACTGAATGTATGTGACAAGAGAAATTGAATTTATTAATTCATTCAGGTCGGGGGCGGAGGCGGGGGGGAGGGGGGGGGGGGGACAACAAATGTGGGCGGTGGTGAATAAAACATTAATGCATTCTATTTTCTATATGTTAAAATTTCCAAGGTAAAAAGCAAGGTAAAGTACCTGTAGTAATTGACTGTTTTACCTTCAAAGGCATTTTTGAGAAAAGCGAAAGTCACCTTGAGCTCACTATTTGACCGAGACATCGGGACACATTTGGTATCAGATGGCGTTCAAATAAGAGGATCTGTGCCGCTCCCATTGGATGGGCATGGCATGGGACGTCAGTGTCAGGGGAGAAGGGAATATCATCTATACATGCTAATGGCTTTTTTGGGGCGTCTACAGACGGATTCCACCCAAGGCTGTAGCACCTCATATTACTACTCACCCGAGACAGTCGCCGTATCCCTATCTATAGTTTTGGTTGAAGTTTATTGTCTTATTATAATTATTACTTGTTTGTGATGCAAGGAATTTATTTCTATTTCTGTATCTTTTTTCACTTAAGACTTCGTTGGATTGACAGCAAGTTGTAAGATCACAAGAAAGAAAAAATGGGTACAGCCACAATGTGGAATTAGCCTATATCATTCCCATTTTTATCGCAGTTTCCTAAATGTCACAGAGATCTGACAAGTCGCAACGTTTGTCATATAAAGGTAGTTCATTATTAATGGACAGTACAGTGCAAAACGAATCACTGTTAAATAAATAAAAGAGCTGTGCGGTCCCGGTATTGTACAATTTTATACAGTGGGATTCCTGTGGCTTTATTTGGTTAATCGTTCAGCGATCGGGCGGCTTAATAATTTTGCAATGAATGCAGGCTATGTCTTTTTTTAGTCAAGAAAAGATCTCTAAGGTAAGAAGGATTTATTGATCATTCAGTAGAATGAGGTTTACCTTGTAGTGGATGCCGTATTTGTGTTGTAAACAGACTTTAAAATCGCAATTTCGTGGTAAATAAATCGGAACCGCCTACGCAAAGTCGAATTGAATTGCTAATTTTGCTTTTCAAATTATCTTTCATAGCTAGTACATAACTTCAAATTCAAATGTGTAGTTTTCCTTTACCCAAAATGTGCCAGCAGAGTAAAAACAAGCGTCTTTCGGCGAAGGAAAGTCAAGGTTTATGAGCTCTTGTTTATATTTCCCCTCGCTATAAAAGGTCAAAGGTCGCTCTTAATTGCTGAAGTGACATGTTTTGAAAACGCTCTGAGAACTCGCTGTTTAATTTACCCCAATTTTTTATTCGATCAATGTTTAGTTGAAATGATTATGTTTTCCCGGAGTGTAGTTTCGTAGGGCAAAGCGATGTACCAAAATGCTTTTTTTGTCCTTGAATTTAGCCAAAATTAGGTTGTTATAATCACAGGTAAAGAGGCGCAACTTAAAAAATTGGTCAAAAATTCATGTTTACGTTTTATTTATCTGTAACGCCGCTAGTCATCTAAGAAAATAAAATTGTTCGTTCTGTTGGGTTAATCTTTTCTAGAAAAGGCTCCCTGTATAAAAGGGAGCTTCTACAAAAGTGCCTACTTCGGCGTGATTTTAGCCCGCCTCCATGGGTAAAATCTTAAAAAAATTCCCCCAAAATAAATAAAGCTCTAAACAAAATGAAACTTATATTTTTAGAGGTAGTTCACCAAGCCCTTTATTCTGGCAAAGTTTGGGGAAATCGGTTTTTTCTATTTTGTATACGCTTAGTCGGTCCTTACAGCAAACTGTTCTTAAGAGCGACCTTTGACCTTTTATATCGAGGGGAAATATAAACGAGAGCTCATAAACCTTGACTTTCCTTCGCCGAAAGACGCTTATTTTTACTCTGCTGGCACATTTTGAGTAAAAGAAAACTACACATTTGAATTTGAAGTTATGTACTAGCTATGAAAGATAATTTGAAAAGTAAAATTAGCAATGCAATTCGACTTTTCGTAGGCGGTTTCGATTTGTTTACTACGAAATTGCGATTTTTAAGCCTCTTTACAATACAAATACGGCATCAACTACAAGGTAAACCTCATTCTACTGAATGATTAATAAATCCTTCTTACCTTAGAGATCTTTTCCTGCCTAAAAAACACGGTCTGTGTTCATTGCAAAAGTGTATTGACCGAGATCGCGGAACGCCTCAAGTCAAAGAACAAGTTAACGAAACCACAGGAATGCCAGGAGTACATTTCGTACTGAGATGTGTACTTACATATTTCGGTATTACTATGACACGTCAATGCAAAACGCCTTTTTTTCTTTTCGGACACTAAGATGTAATATCTTAATTACTTAAAGATCACGTAAATTGAAAAGAGCGCCGTGTCCCGAAAGCTAACTTCTTTTGTTTGTTGCACGTTGTACTTGCTGAGTGTACAGTGGAGTTTATCATCGGTGGCTACGACCACCGGAGTCAGTGGTGCTTATATATGGCTGTGTGTGAATATGGGTAGATTGTAGGGGGAACATGGGGTTCAAGTGTGAACAATTTAGCCAATGTGAAAAGCTTAATCCTTGCCAATCGTACCAAATCCACGCAAGGGCATCTGCGTTATTACAACACTCGAGACGCTATGTAAGACTGAAGCAAAGTTGATATCGGCACGGGCAGGTATGTTTTAGTGGTGTGTACTGTGTATATGAATGCCCAACATAAATTAATTTAAAAATATTTACTCTCAAAACAAAGAGAGTTTTTTTTCTTTTCTTTTCCTTCTTTTTTAACGTTGAAAGTTACAATTAACCTCTAACTCAGCTAACGTGGTTAAATTTGTATATGATTTGCGTTTTTTATATCAAGAATCGTCACGGATCAGTTAGTTTTCGTTTATCTTTAAAGCTTGAACATCTTCTAAGGAGTAATTTTAAAACCAAAACCCTTCTGTAGCGAACTTAACAGAGGTAAAAGGCCGCAAACGTTAGTAAACATTGCGATGTTTTCGATACCTTTACGAAACGCTTAAAATAATTTAATTTAATTAAAACTTGTTTAAAAGTCACGAAACAACTAAGCTACGGCAAAAGTAAAGGCAGAAAGCTTTCTTGTTGATTTATAAATATACAAAGCAAAACGTTTCCCTGATCATCAATACTTAAGTCCGTGAAGAAGGATTTTTTGCCTAAAACCACAAAAGATGTACGGACGAGCATGATAGCCTTGTTTGTTTCACAAGAAGAGAACGTGACTTATTAGATTTGCGGGCATTCAAGGAACGAATGTATGTGACAAGAGAAATTGAATTTATTAATTCATTCAGGTCGGGGGCGGAGCGGGGGGGGGGGGGGGGACAACAAATGTGGGCGGTGGTGAATAAAACATTAATGCATTCTATTTTCTATATGTTAAAATTTCCAAGGTAAAAAGCAAGGTAAAGTACCTGTAGTAATTGACTGTTTTACCTTCAAAGGCATTTTTGAGAAAAGCGAAAGTCACCTTGAGCTCACTATTTGACCGAGACATCAGGACACATTTGGTATAAGATGTCGTTCAAATAAGAGGATCTGTGCCGCTCCCATTGGATGGGCATGGCATGGGACGTCAGTGTCAGGGGAGAAGGGAATATCATCTATACATGCTAACGGCTTTTTTGGGGCGTCTACAGACGGATTCCACCCAAGGCGCAAAGCAGAGTCCCTTTCCCTGTTAAGAGATCTTGTAAAGGGGTGTGATAGTTGTAGCACCTCATATTACTACTCACCCGAGACAGTCGCCGTATCCCTATCTATAATTTTGCTTGAAGTTTATTGTTTCATTATAACTATTACTTGTTTGTGATGCAGGGAATTTATTTTTATTTCTGTATCTTTTTTCACTTAAGACTTCGTTGGATTGACAGCAAGTGGCTAGTGGTAAGATCACAAGAAAGAAAAAATGGGTACAGCCACAATGTGGAATTAGCCTATATCATTTCTATTTTTATCGCAGTTTCCTAAATGTCACGGAGATCTGACAAGTCGTAACGTTTGTCATATAAAGGTAGTTTATTATTAATGGGCAGTACAGTGCAAAACGAATCACTGTTAAATAAATAAAAAGAGCTGTGCGGTCCCGGTATTATACAATTTCATACAGTGGGATTCCTGTGGGTTTATTTGGTTAATCGTTTAGCGATCGGGCGGCTTAATAATTTTGCAATGAATGCAGGCTATGTCTTTTTTTAGTCAAGAAAAGATCTCTAAGCTAAGAAGGATTTATTAATCATTCAGTAGAATGAGGTTTACCTTGTAGTGGATGCCGTATTTGTGTTGTAAACAGACTTTAAAATCGCAATTTCGTGGTAAACAAATCGGAACCGCCTACGAAAAGTCGAATTGAATTGCTAATTTTGCTTTTCAAATTATCTTTCATAGCTAGTACATAACTTCAAATTCAAATGTGTAGTTTTCCTTTACTCAAAATGTGCCAGCAGAGTAAAAATAAGCGTCTTTCGGCGAAGGAAAGTCAAGGTTTATGAGCTCTCGTTTATATTTCCCCTCGATATAAAAGGTCAAAGGTCGCTCTTAATTGCTGAATTGACATGTTTTGAAAACGCTCTGAGAACTCGCTGTTTAATTTACCCCAATTTTTTATTCGATCAATGTTTAGTTGAAATGATTATGTTTTCCCGGAGTGTAGTTTCGTGGGGCAAAGCGATGTACCAAAATGCTTTTTTTGTCCTTGAATTTAGCCAAAATTAGGTTGTTATAATCACCGGTAAAAAGGCGCAACTTAAAAAATTGGTCAAAGATTCATGTTTACGTTTTATTTAACTTTAACGCCGCTAGTCATCTAAGAAAATAAAATTGTTCCTTCTGTTGGGTTAATCTTTTCTAGAAAAGGCTCCTTGTATAAAAGGGAGCTTCTTCAAAAGTGGCTACTTCGGCGTGATTTTAGCCCGCCTCCATGGGTAAAATTTAAAAAAAATTCCCCCAAAATAAATAAAGCTCTAAACAAAACGAAACTTATATTTTTAGAAGTAGTTCACTAAGTCCTTTATTCTGGCAAAGTTTGTGGAAATCGGTTTTTTCTATTTTGTATACGCTTAGTCGGTCTTTACAGCAAACCGTTCTTAATTGTCTTTGGGGTCTAGCTGGACGAAACATCGATTTCTATCCCTTACCGTGGACAAGGGCGTACGCAAGTGCAAGGTCAGCGGTCTACCGGTGAAATGTATGTAACACAATCTTTGTGACCAAATGTATAAAACGGCCTAAAGTGTTACGATATTTGCTATAGATGTCTTAGATTTCTTAAACATCCAGTGTGGCCGCTCAAAGGTATGAATTATATAGCACTCTTAGCTATTTGCTCCATTTTTTCAAAGTAAGATGGAATGAAAAAAGCCCTTGTTTTTATTTTATATTTACGAGTGTTGCGACCGGTTGACAACGTAAACTGACCGGCGTACGGCTTTTGAACTCCGCTAAAATCTTTTCACACTGCCCCTAAAAGATAGAAAACCATGGAAAATAGTCTTATAAGCATAAGTCATGCACATGCAGTGCCCTGTAGCAAGAATCAATGAACCATTGCTGTTTGAAACGTTTTCATTTTGTGTTTATCTGAGTTTTAGCATCGGAATGCCGTGACAGAAAAGCTCAAATTTCCCTAAAGTACTACTTGTAATTCGCGGCCTCAAAAATTTCCTTCTGTGTTGCCCATATTTTTAAAAGCGGATTTTATAAGAGGAAATGGTGCTCTTTCACGTGGTGTAAATCTTTATCCTCAACGCCATGTACCAGTTGATGATTTTAGCCTCGCAAATTTGTCAATTTGGCATCACGAGAAATCGCTTAAAAAATTGTAAATTTTGAAAAATCTCCTAAATATTTAATTTTCACTTCAGATGAGTAACATACCATTCATGTTGTCTATAACTATATATTTTATCAGACTGGATGTTTTTCGTTTGGAACAAAACTGGTTTGATGTTTAAAACAAGGTCTTCGCAACAAGTGGTGTCAGACACCGAAAACCCGGTTCAGGGGCCCGTTTCTCGAAAGTCCCGGTAACTTATCGGGCCCGGTAAGTTGCCCGTTAAGCCCCCGATAAGTTTACGGGTGTTTCTCGAAACTCCCGTTATTTACGATCCCGGTAAGTTGCCCGGTAAGTTGCCCGGTAATTTACGGGAGGTCATGACCTCCCGTAAAGTGCCCGTAAAGTTTACGGGAAGCAATATTTTGTTGCAAGAAAACAAGATGGCCGCCGGAGGCGGTCATTTTTGTCCCGGTTTGTCGGTCGCGTACTTACCAAGAGCGATTGATTTTAGACAAAATAGAAGAAAGAGAAATAATAGAAAGATACTGGTTATCCAGGGAAGTAATAGATTCGCTTGTTGACGAGTTTACTGGAGGAAACCTTTCGAGAGATACCGTACAGTACGAGAAGCTGTCCGCTGTCCGCGAAAACACAGGTAAATATTTTGCAATTTTAGAACTAGAACAAACTCCTAATCCAGTTGGTTTCAGTCAGTAAAAACCAGAGCTACTGTAGTTTGCTCAGTGGGTTTCGAATTTCGGTTATCCCGGGAGGACTTGCAATTTTGCGCCGTAAAGCATTTCATATGCCTGCCCGTACGTACGTAGCCCTTAGATTGTTTTTGTTTGAGATCTAAGATGGCTTTTTTTACGTAGAAACTGCTTCCGATCGTCCGAAGAGTACAGTATGTGAATTACCGAATTAGCTGCATGATGCATTTACTACCAAAATACCGGCCGAACTGAAACTAAACCCACTCAGTACTGTAAATAAACACTTCATAAATTCGGGAAAAAAAACGAAAGTGATGGAGGTGTCATTTTCAACTACAAAAATACAGGAATTTGTGTTAATGACCTAGTGTAACATAGGAGTTCACAGGACAAACAAACAAACCAAAGTAAATAAAATAACTGAGGGCAAGGGTAGGGTAGGGTAGGGGGGGTGGGAGTAAATAAAAGACATATGAAAATATTCTTTGGGCCATGGAAAGCAGACATACAACTGAACTGCCCAAATAATGTATTGAATGAATGAATGAATGAGCAGCCACAACAGCAACTGAACAGGCAGACATAAGCAAGCCAAACTGAGTGGCAGCATGGTACAGACAAGAACAGCTGCACAAGATATTTTCGGGCATGAGGCCCACTCTTAGACGTACCAAACGGACAGTTGAACATGCACTAACACCATCCATCAGATGGAAAAGCAAACAAACAGAAACGACAGTTCCTCAGTAATTTAAAGAATGACTGAACAGCCACAGTTGTGACTGAACAACACATAGACAATAGAGTTAAACCACCATGAATAAGTACCAAGACAGCTGGAGGTATGGCATGAATGGGAACAGCGGCGTAAAAGGATAGCCTCCAGAGTATATGTTGATCGAGAATTCTTATGGTGTGGGATTGCTAGATTGAATTAATTTCTTTATATAAAATTACATTTTCATTTGAAATTTGGTGGAGTAGTTTTTTGGAAACCATTAGCAATTACATGTAATTGGCATCAATTGGATTTATTTGGAGGAATAATTTGAATTTTTTTGGAATAGAACCATGAATATTTTTTTTTAATTTGAATTATTGAATAAAAACTTGAACAATTTTGTGAACAATAACGAATAATTTTTTTAAATTGTTATTGAATAATTATTTTTCAAGATAATTTTTATTGAAAATTCTTTTTCATCCACAGGGGTTCAACTGACAGAAGAGGGCTAACCGAGAACATCAGGAGCAGGGGAACAACTGATGGAAGAAGACTGAGTGTGAACAACTTAATTGAATTTTAATGAAAAATGTAATTAAGAAAAATGTATATACATGAGTAATTGGGTGAATTAAATGAGCTTGAAAACTGCACTGGGAGTGCCGTCACTCATTAATCATTAAAAACAAATCCTTTACATGTGATAATTAAACTCAATTTTACTAAATGTTGCATAAGGTTAGACATACTTGTATATATTGGAACTGCTAATTCTTTTAAAGTATTTCAATACTTTCTTTTCCTTGTAATATAGGACTTCATGAAAGTAAAACTGACTATTTTTGCTAGTGAAACAACATGAGAATGTGAAAAGTTAAGTGGCCACCTTGAAATGACCAAGTAGCAACATTTTTGGCATACGTACAGTCTGGTTCTTGTGTCAGAAAATTATATGGTTCCATGCTCACTTTGTAATTTGAGGGCTCAAATCTGCCACACAATCAGCTTCTGACTTAAGCCATTAACCAAAACATAATTTAAGTTCCATATTCTTCCCACCCCCAGGGAGGGTACTCAGTCATATTTGTTGCTGAGGTATGAAAGCTTTTGTGGGTTTGAAGTTAGGGATTTTCAGTTGGATGTTTGGGTGGCTTAGGTTTAATTTTTTTGGCAGATTTATTTGGTTAGAAAACATTTTGGTGGGGAATTTTTTGGTGTTGATAAATATGAAGCAATTACTGTATCAATCTTAAATAGAAGAAAGACCTTCACAGTTATTTATGCAACTTTCTTCTATTTAATCTTTCATCCGCAGTTCAAAAATATGTTTCATACATTCACATGGATGTATCTTTTTTATTTACAAGTTCGAATGATAAGCAGAAAAAAAGAAATAACAAAAAAATCTGATAGCCTGCATGAATAATAAGAGATGACTCGTGAAAGGTTTGATGTAAAAGATATCCAGCAAGAATATTACCTGTTAACCTGGCTATCAGATTCCAGTGGGATAGTATACATTAGTATTGTTGTAAAGTTATATTTTGGAGTTATATGGCCCCAATATCCAACACTGATCAAAGTCACAGGTCCAATGAACATGCGGTTTAATTATCTGTTCTAATACAGATATAGACGTCAATAATGTTCAAAGCTACAAGCAATAATAATATTTATTGCAAAAAGGTTGATACACTGTCAGCATTTTTCCTATTTCCCGCAAATAATGCACTCTAAAAGGGCCATGAACAATGTAATACACTCCCAAGCCCCCTCCCTCCCCCCCCCCCCCCCCTTCCCAGTCACTGTTTCAAAGTACAAAAGGAAAAATAATTGTTTTGCCTAGAATTCAATAAATTATACTTTCTAATCTCCACATGTTCAGCACCTCCTCGGAGCTATTAAAAAGATGCTGCATGTGGTCGGCTGCTAAGAACCTCATCAATGATAATGATGATGATGATGATATATCCTGACCAATATCGTAATAGCTATGTATAAGTAGCATTATGGGAAGGGTTCCAAAATGCTATAGGGTTCCCTAGTTCTGCCAACTCAATGTCATTAACTCACTAGTAAATGTTTTTTCGGCTTATATTGATTCCTGAAAAACTTGCAGCTAAAATTTATTGTTATTACTATTTTTATTTAGCATCTACCCCTAAAGGGCATAAACTAATTACATAAAATATATTGGAGACACTCAGTGGATAGGCTACATTGTATACTTAAATCTGGAACATAAAATTGAGAACTGCACCTATTATCTAAATTATTAGTCACTTGAATACAGCATTAGCTTTTGTTCATTTTTTATTAATAGACACTAATAATTAAAAATGAATATTCACACAGAATGTACTGGTGATCAGATTATTTTGAAAATATCAGTTATTCAGGAGTATGGTTAGAATATATTACTTCCAGCTGAGCTTGAGCAAGTGTCTAAATTGGTGGCCTTTTCCTTGTTTGGCCCAGTTGGTGTTATGCCTGTCCATTTTTTTTTATCCTAAAAGGTTAAATCATCAATAAATTATTAGTACTATTAGAAGTGTTGTTGTCCTAGACATCATTTCAGTGATCATCACCAAAGGTCATGACTGTAATCCAATACAGTAGGTTAACCTTGGCTGGCCAGAAGTATGGCAAAATAGTCATAAACTGACCACAATTATGCTCCCACTGATATTTGCTATCACTAGCATCCTCCTTTCCCCCTCTCCCAGGTAATGCATGACTGGTTTTGGAATCATTTTGATTTTTGAACAAAAAATCACAATTTGTATTTTCATGTGAGCAATTTGGCAGCCAAGTGTTATTCAAGTGCAAATATATTACCAGTAAATAGTAACAGCGGCAGTGCAGTGTTACCAGCTGCCAGACTGACTTCCTGTATAAGATAACAATTATACTTGTAACATTATTATGATCAAAGTTGAATATTAATACCATTAATCTGAATCCAGACATGACAACCACTCATTAGTTTCACAGTAGGGTTCAGGCACAGGGACAGAGACTACTTTTTTTAGCGATTGAGCAACTGAGCATGTATTAGTCATATAAAGACTATAGCAATCCAATAAAATTCCGCTACGTAGAGTAAAATCACTAAGTATTGCTTCATACCTAGTATCTGTAATCTAGAAATTGGAATTGGCTCAGCCATTATTATTCAGACATGGTTTATTTCTAAGAGTGTGATTAGAATTAGTCATTTCCGGTTTGATGTATGTGTAGGATTTCAATAAACTGACTAACCAAGAACCGAAAATACAATATTTGGTTTATAAACAATAAAAGGGATAGCTATGGTTATCTGCGCGTACATAAGCTTACCTTTAACACCACCAAATGTTTGTTGCACAACCACGAACTGACCATCAAAGAGAAAAGCAGATCGGAATCCAGCAGATCAATACACCTTCCTTCCTCCCACACTGGCGCGTTCTAAAATAATGTAAACATGGCATCTCCAATTCGCATATCCATGTGAAGTATCATCATACAAAAAATACTTCACAGACGATAGATACATGTAGGATGGCGAAAAGCGAAACTGTCGAATCGAGCTACCAAAGGCAACCGATCATCTCTTGCAAATTACATGATAATGTAAAATAATGATCCCTTTTGGTTGCTCTCCTTTGACACAACGAGAAACTCTCAAAGTTGAGCTTAGCGCGTATTGTACTGTCCTTCAATAATCATGAATACAGTCCTGTCGTGCTTTTCCATCGAATGAATCGAATGAACTACGCATAGTCCCAAGCCGTTCTCCTTCTCTTGCGAACGAGCGTGGAGCGCGCGCAAGAGCCTGGTAACGGTCTTCTATTTTACCGGGCCCGGAAATTACCGGGAAAGTTTACGGGTGCTTCGAGAAACACATTATCGGGCCCGGTAAAGTTTCCCGGTAAGTTGCCCGATAAGTTAACGGGCCCGGAAATTACCGGGACTTTCGAGAAACGGGCCCCAGGAGCGGTGAATTCAAGATTATAGCCTCACATCAAAAATAATTATCGGATCGAAGTAAAACATGTATTTCTTGCAATGGTTTACCACAGGCTATGTTGTGAATTTTTTTGAGAATTTTGAGTTTTTCACTGTTGCACACCTCTGGTTGATATTTACAGACATCCGCTCTTAAGGCGTTTGCTTATTGTACCAGTCATTTGGTCATTTCCGAGTTCCTGTGAACCTCATCAAAGCGAGGGGGTGGTATTAACCGAGGCTACGTAAAGATTTCGAGTGCTCTCATAGCCAGAAATTCTATACAACATGGCTGCCAACTAAGCTGCAGGCATGCGCAAAGGACACATATACGTATAAAATCACGTATGTCCAATATACACAAACGAATACGATTCGTCAAAACACTCTCACCAATCGTAGCATTGGTTAAAGATTACGATTTGTCAAAGAAGCCTTACGATTACTACCTTTGGAACGAATGGTAAGCTCCTCAGTCGATCGGTATACCATTTGTAAACTGCATGTTATTAACACTTGTAAGCAGCGCGAAAACGAATGGTCGATTGGTACCATTGGTACCGTTGCTACAAGTGGAAAAGTAGTCAGTCGATTGGTTAACCATTGGAATCACTCATGTCGAGTACACAAACGGTTACCATTCGTTAAAACACCCTCACCAATCGTACCATTGGTACGATTTGTCAAAGGAGCCTAACAATTCGTAACATTAGAACGAATGGTAAGCTCATCAACCGATCGGTATACCATTTGTAGACTGCATCTCATTAACACGTGTGAGCCGTGCGAAAACGAATGGTCGATTGATACCATTGGTAACATTGGTACAAATGGAAAAGTAGTGAGTCGATTGGTTAACCATTGGAATCTGCATCTCAAAACAAACGTCATGACTTGGATCTTCCTTGATCTATATGCGAAATGCCTCGTTCTTTAAAGCATGAGCCGGAAAAAGCGGCCGCACTACAGATGAATATATCTCGTTCCTTAATCCACGAACCGAAACAAGCGTGCTACACATGAATGTAACTCGTTCTTTAATCCATGAACCGAAACAAGCGCGCTACACATGAATATACCTTGTTCTTTAATCCATGAACCGAAACAAGCGCACTACACATGATAATACCTTGTTCTTTAATCCATAAGCCGAAACAGGCGTACAACACATGAGTATACCTCGTTCTTTAATCCATGAACCGAAACAATCGCGCTGCACATGAATGTAACTCGTTCTTTAATCCATGAGCCGAAACAGGCGTACAACACCTGAATATACCTCGTTCTTTAATCCACGAACCGAAACAATCGCGCTGCACATGAATGTAACTCGTTCTTTAATCCATGAACCGAAACAAGCGAGCTACACATGAATATACCTCGTTCTTTAATCCATGAACCGAAACAATCGCGCTGCACATGAATGTAACTCGTTCTTTAATCCATGAGCCGAAACAGGCGTACAACACATGAATATACCTCGTTCTTTAATCCACGAACCGAAACAATCGCGCTACACATGAATATACCTCGTTCTTTAATCCATGAACCGAAACAAGCGCACTACACATGATTATACCTCGTTCTTTAATCCATGAACCGAAACAATCGCGCTACACATGAATGTAACTCGTTCTTTAATCCATGAGCCGAAACAGGGGTACAACACATGAATATACCTCGTTCTTTAATCCACGAACCGAAACAAGCGCGCTACACATGAATGTAACTCGTTCTTTAATCCATGAACCGAAACAAACGCGCTACACATGAATATACCTCGTTCTTTAATCCATGAACCGAAACAAGCGCACTACACATGATTATACCTCGTTCTTTAATCCATGATCCGAAACAGGCGTACAACACATGAATATACCTCGTTCTTTAATCCATGAACCGAAAAAATCGCCCTACACATGAGTATACCCCGTTCTTTAAGCTATGAGCCGAAACAATCGCGCAACACCTGAATATATGTCGTTATTTAATCCGCATAGAGTATAAGCACGCTACACATGAATATATCCGGTTCTTTAATTCATAGAGCCGAAACAAGGGCGCTACACATGAATATATCTCGTTCTTTAATTCATAGAGCCGTAACAAGCGTGTTACACATGAATATACCCCGTTCTTTAATCCATAGAGCCGAAACAAGTGCGCAACACATGAATATATGTCGTTATTCAATCTGCATAGAGCCTAAGCGCGCTACACATGAATATATCTCGTTCTTTAATCCACAGAGCCGAAACAAGCGCGCTACACATGAATATATCTCGTTCTTTAATCCATAGAGCCGTAACAAGCGCGTTACACATGAATAAATCTCGTTCTTTAATCCATGAACCGGAACAAGCGCATTACACATGAATGCAACACGTTCTTTAATCCACAAAGCCGAAACAAGCGCACTACACACGAAATTACCTCGTTCTTTAATCCGTTAGCCCAAACAAGCACACTACACATGAAGCGCGCTTGTTTCGGTTCATGGATTAAAGAATGATGAACATTTATGTGTAGCGCGCTTGTTTCAGCTCTATCGATTAAAGAACGAGTTGCATTCATGCGTAGTGCGCTTGTTTCGGTTCATGGGTAAAGGACGAGGTATATTCATGAACATTTATGTGTAGCGCGCTTGTTTTATTGGAAAACACTCGATTAAATATGGCGGCAGATCATAAAGAGTGTTACACCAAGTGATAATCAATTGCACTTTCATCTGCACCTTAGTGTATAATAATCACATGCACTTGCATTGTCACGCACTTATCCAGATAGTGTGTATTTATTACTCGCAACAACTTAATGTATTCAGTTTTCAACATGCTACCGGACAATAAACATGGTGGCAGCGACGTGGGTTTTATTTTTTTCGGCAATCTAACTGATCTAGCGCTTTACTGACTCAACGAAATATGGCCTCGAATACCCCATTTCCCGAATTTAAGACGACGGGAGATGACAAGCACGACCTGGAAACAAACATAGAAGATTTGACAGATTAATGGATCATGCAAAATTGGTTGGATCCATCGGAAGAAACTGACGCACTGAAATGGACCAAGCCTGATAAAGCTATGGCATGTCTCCGGGCATCTTTATCTCTGGCAGCGAGAACGGTTTACAAATACAGCTTGGGCGTAGACGAAGCCAATCAAAAGAAACCTCATTGTGTTGTCGCCGCCCTAGGAGAATATTATGGCGCTAGAATTGGAGTCTCAGGGGAACGACAAAAGTTTCTTCGCTTGCTGCAAAACGAAAACGAATCGATCGCCTCCTGGGAGACGCGAGTACGCAATCAAGCAGCACAGTGTGAATATGAAGAATATGCTGATGAGCTTATGCGGGACCAATTTATCGCCGGTTTAATGTCTGATGCTCTTCGAGTAAAACTAATCGGAAAAGGACACAAACACAGAGACACTGCGCAAACAAAAGTTACGCTACGAGAAGTTGTCAAAGTTGCCAAAACGTTCTAAGCGACAGTGTTCGCGAATCAGCTCGTGAAAACTGCCAGGAACACACAGCAAAAACAAGTGACAAAACGAGCCAGAGGTTCTTAGCAACCAAAAAGAGACTTCGGCACCCCTTGGAGATAGCATGAAATTTGCCTGGTATCTTCACGGGACTGTCGAATATCTTGAAGCATTCCAATGAGGCCCGGTTTATACGTCGAACTTTACTTAAGGCGAATCTAATTATTTGGTTCGGCGCATGTAAAGATCGACGTATGAATCAGTTAGGATCGACAGATTTGTATTTGGGTCGACCCGCCGTTCTATTCGACTGCGCCAGTCGAATAGAACGGTAAAAGTTCGACTTCGATTCAGACATCGAACTTTTACATGTGCCGAACCAAATGCATACGTTACGTATAAATTATATAAATTATATCTATCCCAGAGGTCTGCGCGTTCCATCGACTTGGCATGCGCAAGGGACTTCATTCTGAACAAGATGGCGGGAAAAGAGGAATGTGCTTGTTCTTCTTGTTTCGAAGCAACGTAATATACATGTCTGAGATGCGAAAGATTTAAAAAAAATCTATTCTTGATGTGCACACGCACTTCAAACCGACAGAAACTTTCCAATACGGGCTATATCAAATGCGAAGCCTCAAGACTTCTCAGAACAAAATTTCCAAAATTAACATTTGAAGAAAACATTACTCTATTCAAACAGCGATTACGCTACAGAGGTTACCTCGATAACCTTATATAAAGAACTCTTTCAGAAGTCAATTTCTGCGAAAGAATGTCAGCACTACAAAACAAACAAAAAACGCGCAAAAACATTTTGCCGTTTGCTACGGAATATCGCCCTTTTGTGCCCAACCTAAAACAATTCAGATGAGTAAATGGCACTTGATAGAAAATCAGCCTCTGCTAAGAGAGATCTACAAAGACCCTTCCCTACTTTCGTAAAGAATAGGGAGATCTTTGAAAGACGTCCTCGTAAGAGCAAATTAGCTTTCACTGTCATATTCTTCCTATCTCAACCAATAGGTGCCGTGTAAGGCCTGTCTTCATTATTTTAGCAAACAATCTCTTCTATGCCAGAATTCATCTTTCCCGCCATTTTGAATTAAAAAAAAATCTTTTTGAGTAAAAACAAGAGCCGCTGACCACGAAAAGCTATTTTCTCACTTTAGCTTTAATTGAGTTCGACTTCAGTTAGGTTCGACGTCTGAATCAACTGCCGAACTTAATTATTTGGGTCGACCTTAATAGGTATTAGCTTCGGCTCATGTACAGTTCGACGTATGAACCGGGCCTAAGAAACACGAGCAGTCATTTTCGGGCCTGATTAGATGGCTCATTCCTATGCCAGTGTATCGCTACAACTTGTCAGCCTGGTTTAATCTTTACTGGTATAGCGCGCGGTTTAATCTATCTTTTCTGATTTATAAATTCTGCTGCATTCCGACAGAGTTCATTTTCAGTAAAGCGATTTTTTGGCCGTTTATTTTTAATGGAATTGCAATGGGCGAAAATCAACCCCATTTATAAAGTCTGTTGCACTGCGATGAACTGTTGACCTATTTTTATCAGTCCGGTCGATTCATCCTTTTCGTCAACTCACTATCAAGCCAAATCGGTCCGATAAAATTAGGTGTAAATCAACTCAGGCTAAATCGGCCCTATAAATCATTACGCGTACCATAACCTTACACAAAGAAAAATAATTAATACACACTTCAAATACTTAAGACTGTCTGGCCATTATTTTATACACACCGGTAAAAGAACAGCGAACTGTCTCAATTTCCGAATCGAAAACGGTATTCCAAAGTGGTAAAGTCATAAGCTGAATGTGTTTTTTTTTTATGGCTCAAACTTGCTGTGTGGCAAATTTATTTAAAATTGCTTTGATTAAAGAAGTAGTAACTTTATCCTAAATCTTCCCTGGAACAACTTTTTTCATCAGTTCAATCTCTGAGGCCGACCAGGATGAACCAGAAAAGACAATAACACCCGCCTAGGTTTATAATGTTCGCCTAAAAAAATTATAGTGTTTATGTTATACATCCTAGAGCACTCGAGCGTACAGTTATGCTAGGACTCTAGCCTGGATGAACCAGAAAGGATATATAACATCCGCCTTGGTTTATAATGTTCGCCTAAAAAAATATTTTGTGTGTGTGTGTGTGTGTGTGTGTGTGTGTGTGTGTGTGTGTGATATATCCCAGAGCACTCAAGCATGCAGTGATGCTAGGACCCTAACGTAAATGAACAAGAAAAGATATATAACATCAGCCTAGGTTTATAAATATGTTCACCTAAAAATATTATTTTGCTGGAGTTATATATCCCAGAGCATTCAAGGATATACTGATGCTAGGACTTCAACCTGGATGAACCAGAAAGGATATATAACATATAACATTCGCCTTGGTTTATAATGTTCGCCTAAAAAACTTATGTCGTTTATGTTATACATCCCAGAGTACTCAAGCATACAGTGATGCTAGGACTCTAACCTGGATGAACCAGAAAGGATATACAATATCCGCCTTGGTTTATAATGTTCGACAGTTGGACAGAGTAAATGACGAGTTAAAGAGACTTTGTGATGAAGGCATCATAAGGCCAGTCATCATCCTTACAGACTGGCTCTCAAACATTCTGGTAAAAGAGAAACCGAATGGAAAACTTCTTATATGTATTGATCCAAGTCAAACCATTAACAAGGCCATCAGAAGACCCAAGTACACAATACCGGCGATTGAAGAAAAGCTTCCACAACTGACGAAGGCCAAAGTATTCACCATTCTTGACGTATCTGAAGCTTTTCACACTGTCGTGATGGATGAAGAGTCTTCTCTACTTACTAAGTTCCAGGGACCAAACGGCCGCTACTGTTATACTTGCATGCCATTTGGGATCGCCTCGGGACCGGAGGAGTATCAACGGCACCAACATGAATTCTTAGACGGTTTACACAGGGTAATAAACATTGCCGACGACATCTGTGTTTTTGGATGCGGAGATTCAAAAGAGGAAGCTGACATCGATCACGACAAAAATTTCACGAGCCTGTTAGGAAAATGCAGCAACCATGACCTGCGACTATCTGCGAAAAAGCTGCAGTTTAAATCTCCCTCTGTCACTTTCATGGGACACAAGCTTACCGACAAAGGCGTAGAGCCAGATCCAGCTAAAGTAGCTGCAATTACAGAGATGCCAACGCCCAGTGACAAATCTGGGGTGCAGCGTTTTCTTGGCATGTGCCAATACTTAAGCAAGTTCTGTCATAACTTGTCAGAAACAGGTCTTCCATTGAGGGACTTGACCAAGGAGGATTCTGCATTTCTGTGGTCAAACAATCATGAAAATGCATCTAACTCGGCAAAGAACCTCATTGCTTCAGCAACCGCATTACGCCACTACGACACAACCCTCTCCGTGACGCTACAAGTGGATGCATCTGAAGATGCGATCGGTGGCGTATTGCTACAAAATGATCAACCTGTTTATAAGTTGGATAAGTGGCACCAGTACCTATACGGAAAACACGACAAAACGGTACACACAGATCACCAGCCGCTCGAGACAATTTTCACAAAGGGTCTCAGCAAAGCTCCTCGCAGACTGCAAAGGATGATGCTGAAGTTACAAAGATATCAGTTCACTGTCCGATACAAGAAAGGGAAGGAACTTTACGTTGCAGACACTTTGTCTCGCGCAGCTGTCACTGATCAGCACTCCTCCGCTGCCAAGCAAGAATACGAAGTGTTTCGTGTGGAAATAGCTGCAACGAATTAGACAAGAACCCGCCAAAGACCCAGTTCTAGCATCCCTGCACATGGTGATAATGAATGGGTTGCCTTGAGAAAGAAAGGAAGCCTCAGAGGTACTGAGGCTGTACTGGAATTTCCGGGATGAGATTTCAGTCTATGATGGTGTCCTCTACAGGTCCCATCAAGTAATTGTCCCAGCTACGCTACGAGACGAGACGAGATGTTACAGAAAATACACAAAGCGCACCAGGGAGCCGACAGCAGTATAAGACGAACACGCAAGTCTCTTTTCTAGCTAGGAATTTAGGCAGCAATCAGGGAGAAATATTTATCATGTGGACTTGGGGCCCAGTACCTAAGAGAGCGACCGCGAGAACAAATGAAATTCCATGAGATACCCACTAGACCGTGGTCCAAAATAAGTGCCGACCTTTTTCAGCTGGATGGAAGCAACTACCTCGTTATGGTTGACCATTACAGCTACTTCTTTGAACTAGACCCCCTCGGTGGGAACACATCAGCCAACGCAGTCATTCGATCCATGAAAAGACAGTTTGCGGGATACGGAATTCCAGACGAGTGCATATCCGATAACGGCACACAGCTTGAAATCCATGAATATTTACGTTTTGCTCGAGAATACCTTTTCATCGTACGCAAATAGTCACCATACCACAGCCGAGGGAACGGAAAGGCGGAGTCCGCAATCAAAACTGCAAAGAACATTCTGAAAAAATCCCGCCATGAGGACCCCGATCTGGCACTACTAGCGTACCGAAACACACTCCAGCAAACATATGATTACTCGCCAGCACAACGCCTTATGTCTAGAAGACTACGGGACATCATCCCTACAGCTCCGCGTCAATTTGCCCCACATACAGTGTCCCCAAGTCTAGTACAAGAAAACATTTCAGAAAGGAGACGGCGATCAAAGGCTCAGTACGACAAGAGGGTGTCAGCGCCGCTTGCCGAGTTCTCAGAAGGAGATAAAGTGTACGTGAAACCTAGGCCAACGAAAAAACACCAACCCTGGATCTATGGAGAGGTAATCGTAAGACCCGCCCCAAGGTCCTGCCTCGTGAACACAGCAATGGGACCAGTCGGGCGAGACCACGCACAAATCAGGGAGGCAAAAGCAGAACCAGTCGACAACTATGATGGAAGACTGGACAGATTTGAAACTGCATCTCTACCATCTGAAAGTGGACCGATAGAGGAAACGGATCAGCCAGTTGAACAGAAACCTACACCGCCACCTCGCCGTTCAACCAGAAAACGTAGACTTCCTTCAAGATTCAATGACTTTCCTATGGAATAAAGACTCTTGCGAACGTTTGACAGAGTTAAGACACTGTATTCGAGAGTTAAAAGACTTTGTTTGCCCTAGAACAGCTCAGAGAAATAGCGTTTAAGTTAGCAGTATAACGAACATTCTGTTAGTTATTTTTCTTATCTTCCAAAAGGAGAAAGGTGTTACAACATGTGATAATCACTTGCACATTCATCTGCACCTTAGTGTCTAATAATCACATGCACTTGCATTGTCACGCACGTATCCAGATAGTGTGTATTTATTGCTCGCAGCAACTTAATGTCTTCAGTTTTCAACATGCTACAGGAAAATAAACAAGAGAATGAGGGGGGAATTATAAACTATTGCATTTTTTGTCCTTGCCACCGAAAATGCAACTTTCCCCAGCTCAAAAATCGATAAAGCAACGATTCAACAGCACTTCAATCGAAGGAGACGTCAGGATAAAATCATTCTAGGCAGTGCCTTTTTTGATCGAAATCAACTCATAAATGAACGCAATATTTTCTTACTGACCTCTTGAATTAGTGTTGACCTTCATGCCTTCCTTCGTGCGCGGAGAGAAAATAGTTTCTCCGATACGTTTCCCCAGCTTCACATTCAAAAGATGGGATGTTAAGCTAACAAAACGAATGTTTTTCTCCTCAAAAAAAGCCCACTAAACCAGTACCTTTTTTAACCATAAAGCAGCATTTTTTGTGAATGAGACATAGGGCAGGTTGGAGCCATTAGCAAAAATGCTTCTATAACCGGTTTGTTTTTGTTCACCTTTGGCAGCCATTTTAGTTTTTCTCGTTTTCTTGGTCAATTCTAATCCCTGTTAAAATAGCGAAGCCACTGAACATAAGAACTGGCCGAATTTCGAAAAAAAAGTGGGAAGAAGCGAAAAGGTTCCGTGTATCAACAAGCCGATAACGGCTTCAATCACAAATTCGCTCAAATTTCCTTTTATTCTGCACTCAGCACCCTTTCTACTTCATAAAAAGGAGCTTTCTTTGTTGCTGGTCGATTCTTTTAAAAATTCAGCAGCACTCACATCTTTTAAAGCCTTGTAAAATGACCCACTTACTCATTTTATTCGATCTGGCCGCCATTTTAAATCCGCACCTGCGATACAAACCGCTTGCTGTCTATGGCTTGAAATGGAATAGAAGGCATCGTGTATGAGATTCGTTTTCGACTTAGGCAGTGCTTAGGGCGCTTCGTTATCCGGATTTGATTTTCTTCCTTTTCGACTTGCGGAAAAGAAGAAAACAGCTCCTAAAGATATATGAATTAAACCCTACGTAATAGCACTTTTTACGTATTCTGACTTTAATGATTTATTACCTGATTGTGTTTCAAAAATTAGTTGATTATGAACGAAAGAATACGCAGTTATGATACGCAACCAGCCTTTAATTTAACTACTGATTAAAGCTGGGTAAATTATGGGAAATTCTTGTTGTAATATCGGGGTCACAAAAATGGAATAATTTTACCAGTTAGTTTAGTGAATTTCAAATCGAATAGACTGTGTTTAAAAAGTCTACCCATATGTAATATAAAAACAACCGCCTTGCGAATAATTAGCTATGCATGCTGCGTTTTTAAAGGTTTTAACTTTTATTTCAGTTCGTTTTGTACCCTTCCAATGTGATTGAACACTGGTAACTGTTAACTCGGGATCTTCTTCGAGAAGCTCAAAAGAGCTTGCTCCAGCCTGCATTGTATGAATCTAGGCTAAACACGTCAGTAAGGGAGATGAAAATATTAATTGCTGTATCCAGAGTGCAGACGAATCCTATCTCCTTTTTGTTGTTGCTCGCAGGCTACAATTGTTGTATAGTCTCGAGTTATAAGTGCAATACATGGAGTATATTTATTGTTATCGTTGGTCAAACAATCGCTTTTCTAATTGAAGGTAATCGCTTTGGGATCGCACAAGTAATCATACATAAGTTGCCTGGCTAACAAATAAATGTATGAGCAAAGTTAAGGGTTAATGATCAATAATGAAGCATTTCTGTTTCCAGTCGAAAGATTAGTTGTCTGTGCGCCACTCCACAAACCCTGAAAACCATTTCGGTCCTTTTGGATTTGACATATACAGCCAAGCACAATGTTAAAGGAAGGGAGGGGAGGGGAGGGGAGACGGGAGAGCAAGGGGTCTTCTTTGCGGTGTTCTGCCTTCCGGTCATTTCAGTTCTTACGGTGTTTCGGTAATTTGGATTTCTGACATTTCAATGTGAAACGGGCATTTTTTTCTTTTTAAATTTTGGCTTGTTATTGACTCAAAAATAATAACAATAATAATAGCCAAAGACACAATTTCTAAAATTTCCAGCATTTTTCTGGCAAAACATAGATTAAGAAAGATAAATTTTGTCACTTGTGGACACAACTGATTAAACAAACCGTTTACCTTTTGAGACTGTTAATAAATCAGCTTTCAAAACAAATGAGCCAAACGCATCAACAATTCTTGCCATATTCTGGGCGATCGAAAGAAAACTCTCAAGCTTACAACTGTTGTAATTAATCCTGGTTTTAAAATGAATTTATTGGACTGATCCCACGCGGCCGTTTTATCGGGTAATATACTTTGTTTGAAGGGTGAAACAAACTTACATGATCTGCTATGTTACTTCACTTGGACTAAGAAGCAAATTGCTTCGCTGCAAATTATAAATTTCGATTCCCTTTCCATCACAAAAACCTTAAAATGATTTTTAAAGTATTTCGTTAATTTGCAACAAAACTTACAAACCAAGACTTTCTTTGGTCATTAAAACTAGTCCAATTTATTTTGAATTGATTTTAGTTTCAACTCTCCCACTTTTTTTAGATGCAGCAAATTCATTTACACATGTGTACAGTCAATCTTTCCGACTGAATCTTCCATGCCTTCTCTAGTGCTTACGATTCATCTAGAGAGTGATACTCGGTACTCATTATTCATAACTTCTTAAAATTTTTGAAAATTCTAATTTTTATTTTCAGAATTGTTTTAGCTGCTGAATCTTTCAAAAATTTCTAAATCGGTATTCACAATAAATATTGATCTGTATAAGGAGATTATTTTAAAAAAATTGGTCTCTTGAGATGTGTTGTACTTTATCGAGCCCCAGCATTTTTGACAATAGCCTCAGGTTGTAAGGACAGTCTCTATTCAGAAACAAAACTTGGTAAGTAGAACAATTGAGAAGTTTTACCTTTCATGTTACGAATGAAAAATATCGTGTTAGAGCATTGGAAATGCTTAGCGTCCATCTTTGTTTAAATTTACAATTTCTGAGTCAGAAAAGGAGCTCTTCAGTTGCCAAAAGGTTAGAACTCGATAATTAGAAAAGTTTTGCCTTCATGTTGTTTCTTGAACCGTTCCGCTTGGACGCTATAATTTCTCCGAGTGAATTTATATCCTACGAATGCCTTTCCATTTTTTGATTTTCAGGGGCAATTGAATAACATAAGCAAACCAAAAAATAAAAAGGAAAGCAAACGATGAAATAACGAGTTGTTTGCGCTCTATCCTTCTAGCGCACTTGGACTATTCGCAAGTTTATATTACCAAAACCGCAGCGTAAAACATTTCATGGAAAGTTCGTCTCTTACGAAGCGTGATAAAACTGAGGGATCACGCTATTACTTGGAAACGGACCTGTCTCTTTCTAATTCTGTGCATGATATAAAAGACGTCATGCACTTTTTTCCAAAATTAAATCACTAGTTTTAACCTAAAGTACTTTGTCATTATTTATCGTCAATAGCACCGGCAACTGTATAGGTGATGTCCTTGGTGTTTCGCCGCCATGACAAAAACGATTAATTGGAAAAAGAGGAGGAGAGAATGACAAAAGTTCCTGATCACTGAAAGATTGAAAAACGAGGCTATTATTGCACGTCATTTTCTATAACTCTATCACATATTACAGCTATCGAAATAAAAAAGATACCCTATGAAATTAAAATTAAGAACTATCATGATATATCTATACAAGACGTGAAGCAATTCCATGTACGAAATTGTCATTTCACGAACGATTATTTTGAAAATCTTCGTTTACTGGTAACAGGACCAAACCGCGACTAAAAAAAAGATCCATTTCTAATAAAAATTTAAAGTACTACATAGATAGCTAAAGATGAATTATAAGAAACAGAATGTGATACAAAATGAACGTAATTTAAGGAGAAAACGATTTTTTTACTAACTGTTATCTACATGATACCAATATAAGCAGTTTCCGCTCGAGAGCAGACTCATTTCCAGTCCTTACGTTTTTATTATTGAAAAAAAAAAAAAAAAAAAAAGAAAAGCTAGCGAGCTATCTCGTCGTGATTTTAGCAAGCTTATCTAGCGACTGATGGAGAACGATGTTAATTCAGACAAGAAGATAGACGAAGTACAAATCAATTACTCTAAGAAGCATTAGAGCCGCCAGGAAAAACATTTAGTATCTTAACCGCTCCAGAGTTCTTGCAAGGAACAAGGGCACAGGATGCGTTTGTCAAAACAACGAGGGAAGATCGTGAAATTGCTTGCGTAGTAAACAAAGAAACACTCACCCGAGAAATCGTTGAAAAGCTTTTCCAGTCTGTTCAGCTCGGCCTGGCTGACACAAAAAATCCTTCGCAGCTTCAAAACACTGTTTGCTTTTAGCTTAACCTTTTGAAGCCAGAAATTTGAGGAAAAGTTTTGCCAGAGTGGTTGGCGCACCAGCAACCGAGTACTCAATTTTTAATTTGATGCAAAACGCTCTCGATTTCAAATTTGAACAAGGCTGCCGCTTTCATTCATGCCGGTCCGCGGGGAAAATGATACAAGTTTCTTTTTTTTTTTTTTTTTTACAAATAAAGATCGCGTCCAGTTCTTCTGCTATAAACCTGTGTTTTGTTATCAATGTGTTGAATAAGTGTTATGAGTGTGTGGAATAATAAAACAATTATCATAACGTAAAATAACATAATATTTTATTCAAGAAATCAAGGAAAAAATAAAATAAAAACACTTCCTGAAAGTTGAAATAGTGATGTTAGCCCTATGTAAAACAATTTCCCCAAATAAACATTCTAAAATCTAAATATAAATGCGCTACTTTATTTATGATCATAAAAATTAATTTATAGGATGACAAAAACCTGTCCGAATAAAGGAAATTTCATGTCTCAAACCCATGGAATGCGATGGACTTGAAAATGTTTCGAATCTTGTTAATACATGAAGCGAAAAAAACTTTAAAGCTTGAGTCGACTTTTGCTGTTTTGTACCGCTAACCTCTACGAGCTCCTATCCCACTTTTCTTGTCCACTATACGTTTTACATTAAAGCGAACAACTACAAATCAGTTCGTCAACTCTACAATTGGTTTTTCATTAATTGAACAGCATCGTCTATGTGAGTTGTTTGAGAACGATTACAGGATTCAGAAGAAAGGCAGGGGGCCAAATCGCATAGTGTTGTATAGTTTTCGAGTAATTCGTGTTACACATCCGTTCATGCTATCGTTGATCAAGCAATCCTTTTTTTCTATGTCAGGATGATCGCTTTGGACTTGCGTAAGTAACCATACATGAGTTGTCTGGCTAACACAAATAAGCGAAGTTCAGCGTTATTGATCAATAATAAAGCATTCCTGTTTCCAGTCGAAAGATTAGTTGTCTGGGCGCCACTCCACAAACCCTGAACACCATTTCGGTCCTCTTGGATTTGACATAAATTTTGGCTTCTTATTGACTCAAAAATAATAACAATAATAATAGCGAAAGGCACAATTTCTAAAATTTCCAGCATTTGCCTGACAAAATATAGGTTAAGAAAGATGAATTTCAGGTAGCACGTAAATTTTTACAATCGTGCCGATTTTGTCACTTGTGGACACAACTGATTAAACAAACCGTTCAACTTTTGAGACTGTTAATAAATCAGCTTTCAAAACAAATGAGCCAAACGCATAAACAATTCTTGCCATATTCTGGGCGATCGAAAGAAAACTCTCAAGCTTACAACTGTTGTAATCAATCCTAGTTTTAAAATGAACTTATTGGACTGATCCCACGCGGCCGTTTTATCGGGTAATATACTTTGTTTGAAGGGTGAAACAAACTTACATGATCTGCTATGTTACTTCACTTGGACTAAGAAGCAAATTGCTTCGCTGCAAATTATAAATTTCGATTCCCTTTCCATCACAAAAACCTTAAAATGATTTTTAAAGTATTTCGTTAATTTGCAACATAACTTGCAAACCAAGACTTTCTTTGGTCACTAAAACTAATCCAATTTACAAATAGTCAAAGTTCAGGGTTATTAATCAATAATAAAGCATTCCTGTTTCCAGTCGAAATTTTAGTTGTTTGTGCGCCACTCCACAAACCGTGAACACCATTTCGGTCCTTTTGGATTGTTCGTCAACAAGGACTAAATATTAAGGAAGGGAGGGTAGAGGAGGGGAGAAAAGAGGGCAAGGGGTTTTTGCTGTGTTCTGCCTTCCGGTCATTTCAGTTCTTCCGATGTTTCGGTTATTTGGATCTCATGGTGCCACATGAAACCTAGCATTTCGAAATTCGGATTAGGTATTTTGTCAATTTTTTACTCGTTTTGGACCCAGAAAGAGAGTCAAAAGCGAGTGTTTAAAGACTGTTCAGTATTTTCTGGCAAAATGTACGTTGACAAAAGATGAGTTTTTGCCCATACATTTTTACAATCGTGCCGATATTATCACTTGTGGACACAACTGATTAAACAAACCGTTCAACTTTTGAGACTGTTAAGAAATCAGCTTTCAAAACATATTTGTCAAACGGATAAACAATTCTTCCCATATTCCGGGAGAAAGAAAACTCTCAAGCTAAGCTGCGATCAATCGTCGTTTTAAAATGAACTTATTCGAATAATTTTTAATTAAATCAAGTGATTCCACGCGACTGTTTTAATGGCTAACAAACTTTGTTTGGAGGATACCCAAACTTATTTGATCCACTATGTTAATTAGCGTCGCTTTGAAGAAGCAAAGCGGTCAGCAAAGGCTTAATTTTGGATTTCCTGATTTTCAAAAGCATTTTGAAATGAAATTAAAATGATTCATTTGTAAAATTTAATGTTTAAATGCCAGCAAGACCATTCGATCAAAGAACTTAATTTCAGTCTCGACAGAACGTGCCATTAATTAAAGACGCCAGAATTTAATTTATTAGAATATAATTAAACCCCGCAATCCTAAATTCATTATTTTATGGTTCATTGTTACTTACTCTACATTATTTCAATTACATTCCCTTGTTACCTAGTTAGACCGGATTAGCTTTGAAGTTCGATTTATTTTTTTTATTATTAGAATAAATTTTTCAGTATTACTTTAATTTTCACTATGACAATTGTAGGAATTATTCCCCCTAAGGCCTTTCTGGTCGCTAGGAAAGACAAATTGTTCTTATCACGCGACTGTATTGTAGTGTATCAAGAGAGGATGAGGCTCTCTCCAGTGTATTCAACAGCACAGTTTATCGTAGATCTAGTAGTACGAGATATTGAAAATATAATAAAATCTATAAAACTATTTGTCTCAAAAATTTGAACAGCTGCCTTAATCTGCCAAAGATCGCTAATTTGGTATTCAAAGTAAAGACGAATGTATAACATAGACAGATCCAGAATATAGTTTTTATTCCCGACTGGAACCTCCCGCAGTAAGGTCTATCACTCTTAGGAAACCGTACTTGGTAAGTTGAGAAATTAGAAGTTTTAAAATGCAAGACGTGTTTCCTTATTGCTGTGTACAAGTCTTGATTCAGAAAAGCCAACCTACCAAAATGTATTCCAGAATATTTTTCAGTGTCAATGGGTAAGAAAAGCAGAACAAAATTCACCTCTGTCTTTTTTAATTTCGGAATAGTTAATGCTCCTGTATGTAGTGTCCTGCATGAGCGGATCAAACTAAACAAATTTGCCTGCCATCCTTAAAAAGGTACAAGAAACAGCAGGGGTAGTAATACATAGTTTAAAAAAAATCATCTTTTTGTCCTTGGTAGCTGCCTCTGAAAAATAAAATAACAAAATAAAAATTGGACGGCATGCACTTCGTAAAAAATCACTGACCAATATCTGAATGGTTTGAGACGCTACGATTTCATTGCCTTTCTTGAAAGTAAGCACTGTAGTATCTCATGACGGTTCCAAAGGAAAAAAAAAAGACACGAAAAGAATTGAAGTCAGGTAGTTCTTCATTCCATATTATCATTGATACGTTAACAGAGTCTTGGACTAATTCATGGGCTAATACATATCATAATGTACCTTATTAGCTTGTAACTTTTAAAACAGTACAATTCTCACAAGCTTTAATCAATTCTTATTCACCTCATCAAGTTATACGCTCTCATCAACTGTTACCTATTCTCCAAGTGTAACTTAGCTAAGCAAAGTATCCGTGAAATGCGTCAATTAAAATTACTGCTAAATAGGTCAACCTAGAATTTAGAATTTTTGGCATGCAAAGCTAAAATAAACACTTGGATCATGAAAACCACGAAATCTCTTATTTCATTTTTATTTTCGCTCAAGTGGAAAGGAATCGTTTTGAAGGTCAAATTTTTTTCCGCATTCTTTTAACAGCAACAAGACGAATATGTGCGTGAATTTGGGCTTCTTTCCTGGCGCATCCAGCTGTAAACGCCAGAAAGTCAACATGATGAAATCCCAGTTCTTTTTAGTTGATAATTTTACAGCTCTAGAATAGTACAAGCAAGTATATTGTAAGCCTGGTATATTCCTGGTCTAAATTTTACCCTCTGTCCGTTTTTTACGCCCGGTCGGTAGTCTACGTTTTACACTGACCGATTAAGTAATAAATTTTAGAAAATAATAAAGGTTCTGACGGTAAAATCCGAACTGTTAGCTGTTGAATTCCCATAAGAACTCGAAAATTTCGCAGAAATTCCATGGCCTAATAATGATTTGAGATGTCCGCCAGCTCGACGCCTGGATAAAACAACAAATTGCACTCGAAACACAATTTTTTCGCCGTTATTTCTCGGATTTCCGCTGTCGAAACTGTTGAGTATTCCTTAGTAGTTGTTCTTTCGCTTTACCATTCCGAAAAGGTGTGTTTTCCTTCGGAAAACACGAAAATCGGCTACTAAAAAGTTAGCCGTCCGGGGTTTTTGCGGTGTTCTGCCTTCCGGTCATTTCAGTTCTAACTTACGGTGTTTCGGTTATTTGGATCTTATGATGGCAAATGAAACCTAGCATTTCGAAATTCGGATAGGTATTTTGTCAATTTCCGAATCGTTTTGGACCCGAAAAAGAGTCAAAAGCCAGTGTTTAAAGATTGTTCAGTATTTCTTTCTGGCAAATATAGGTTAACAAAAGATGAGTTTTTGCACGTAAATTTTACTATCGTGGCGATTTTGTCTTTTGTGGACACAACTGATTAAGCAAACCGTTTACCTTTTGAGACTGTTAATAAATCAGCTTTCAAAACAAATGAGCCAAACGCATAAACAATTCTTGCCATATTCTTGAAGAAAGAAAATTTTCAAGCTAAGTAGTAAGCAATCCTCGGCTAGTTTTAAATTGGACTGATTCGAATAATTTAAATAAACTCAAGTGATTTCACGCAGCCGCTTTAATGGGCAATAATAATTGTTTGCCCAAAGGATACTCAAGCTTACTTGATCTGTTCTGTTATTTCGCATTGACTAAGAAGCAATCGGTCTTCTTAGGTTTTAAGTCTTGGTTTCTTTCCAATCACTTAAACTAGTTCTATTTGCCAATACTGAGTTACAATGTCTTGATGATGAGTTTTGTTCTTTTCGTGTACAGAAAAAAGGAGTTTGAATTGATTTTAGTGCTAGCTCCACCACTCTTTTAAAATATGACCCATTTATTTCCACAAGTGTACAGTTAACCTTTCCGATTATCTTCACAAGCGCTTACCGTGATTCATCTTTAAAAGAGTGATACTCGGTATTCATTGTTCATAATTTCTCACAATTTTTGCAGAATTTTGTCAGCCGCTTTAAAATTTGCCAAAGACCGCCAAACGCGTGTTGATAATAAATATGTATATTGAATAAGGAGAATTTTCCAAAATAATTGGTCTCTTCAGACATGTTGTACTAATTATCGACGCCAAACCTTCTTGACAAACTCCTCCGGTAGTTAGGACAGTCTCTTTCAGAAAACAAAGCTTGGTAAGTTGAACGATTGAGAAGTTTCACTCTTTATGTTACGACTGAAACATATGGCGTAAGATTACCGGAAATGCTTGGCGTTGTTCTTGGTTTAAATCTACAGTTTCTGAGTCAGAAAAGGAGCTCTTCAGTTGCCCAAAGGTTAAAACTCGATAATTAGAAAAGTTTTGCTTTCATGTTGTTTCTTGAACCGTTCACATCAATGCTATAATTTCTCCAAGCGAATTTTTATCCTGCGAATTCCTTTCCACGTTCAGTTGATTTTCAGGGGAAATTAACAAAGGAAAGAGGAAAGAAAACGATGAAATGACGAATTGTTCGCGTCTTAGTCTTCCAGCGCACTTGGACCATTTGCAATTTTAGCAAAACAATTTGTGTTTTGGAGCCTATGCCCCCAGAAATTAACTTATCTATTAACTTACATTAATTTAGTCCCACCTTGGTCTGGAGAAAGGCATAAATTGAAGTAAGACTCAAATCCATAATTCGCAGTTTAAAATAAGGCAGTTAAGGTCGGAACCATTGTAACATTTGGAGTGCGAAATCCAAGCCATAATAAATTGTGACAAAAATGAAACATTTCACGCAAAGTTTGTCTCTTACGGAGAGTGAAAGGGGATTTATATCAGACATAAAATAAAAATTGTTGCTAATAAAATAGTATGATTATTTCATGCATTACGAGGAAAGGAGTTCTTTTTTCAACAAGTATATCAATAATTCAGATTTGTCAGAAAGGCAACTACTAAAAGCACTACTCCATTTAAATTCCTTAGGTTTTTTTTTTCTACATTGCCAGCTTTTAAAGTAAATCAGCCATTCGCAAAAAAAAAAAAACACATTCTTCCCATTTGCATTTTTTTTTTCATTAATGCCAAATTATCTTCACATGTACATAATGTCCAACGTGAGTTCAAATACTGACAACTTTTTACAGTTTTTAGCGTCATGTAATCACAAATTTCCTAACTTTGGCCATTGAATACTTTCTTCATTTTTCTTTACAGAATCAGGCAGGGATGGCCATCAAAGGAGCAGTGTTCATTTTTGGCGTAATTTTTGTGTCTCTGATGATGGAGGCAGAGGGTTCGTAAAGGGTCGCGTGGTGGTTAACGTTAATATAACAGAATATCACTCTTATGTCTTTCATTTCCGTCCGGTTTCTAATTTCAGTAGTAGAATGTTTGTTCCGTTTTCACCGGTTAAATTGTATCATTCACGTGAAATATTTTGAAAAATATAAAAGGCTAATTTTGCAAGATTGTCGTGAGTTCTAAACCCCGCCAGCAAAAGTTAAAGGGCTGTAGGGTTAAGCTTTTGAGGAAAGTGACCTTTTTTTAAATACCATTTCAAATAGAGTTCTCAGATACCTTTAAGATTATTTTAATGTGAAAAACCATGACATTCACCACTACAAAACTAGAAATAATTATTACCTTATTTTGGAAAAAAGTTAACTTAGAATGCACCAAGCGCGCTTGTTTCTACAAAGGTAAAACGTCGTTTTAAAGTTACTCTCCTAGAGTATTTGTGATCTCCTTTTATTTATTTTATTTTTTCTAAACAGGACTGCATTGATAGCAGTTTTCTTCATAAAACTAATGCAGCAATCCTATATAAATAAATTTGAATTATTATTATTATTATTATTATTATTACTATTAATAAAAAATTACTATTATTATTATTGTTATTATTGTTATTATTATTATTATTATTATTATTATTATTATTATTATTATTATTATTATTATTATTATTATTATTGTTATTATCTGAATATCATGATGACACCGAAGCGTCCGTTTTTATCGCTCGCTTTTACATCTCTTCGCATTGGTAAATATTTATTGGTGAGAATAATAGTTATTGGAATCGGTATTTAATAACCGAGGACTTCTCGCCAGCGTCATATCAATTTTTAGCTTATGGCTCTCTTTCTCTCTTTACATTCTCTTTATTCAGGTTGTTGTCCACCTAAATGGGTTTCAAGTGAAGCCGCTTGTTACTACGTTATCAATACCCGATTTCAAAGAATGAAAGATGCTCGACACAAATGTCAGCAAATGGGAGGAGACATCGCCGTCATCAGATCTGCCAATGAAAACCAATTTATTTTCGACCTGGTAAAGAAGACAGCTGGATTAGCAGGCTTGGGTGCATGGATTGGCCTCAACCGAAAGGCTGACGGGAGCTTCAAATGGGTTGACGGCACCCCATTAGTGTATGAGGCATGGAATTCTGGGGAACCCAACGGCATTGGAGGCCGCGCGGATTGTGTCCATATGATTTGGAATGATGTAGGAGGAAAATGGAATGACGCCTCTTGTGACTGGGAAGACGTCCGCCCCGGTGTTGTTTGTAAGATGCCAATGCCACGTTGAGGTGACCAGTTCATTGCTAACCAGAAAGCTGTAAACCTGACTGGCATATATAGGACTATAGAAAGCTAAGAGTAACGTGACCATGTTAAAGTAGCAAATTGGTTTCTACTGCTGTACCAGTCAATAAAAGCTCGACTTTTTTTAGAGCGTTGCATGCGCTCTATACATAGCCAAGTTATGTTAATTACTTGCTTAAGGTGAATGAAAAATAAAAGTGGTGTTGGCAGCTTACGTGGTCAAAAAACTTTCTGTGCATGTTCAATTGGGAGACCTCATTGTCTGTGTAACGTTAAGTTTTAATTTGTATCCGAAATGAACCATAAGCTTGAATTATTAAGCTTTAAGAAAATATACACAAAATGGGGTGTTATGCCAAAACAACGAACGGTGCAGTACGCGCGCACCCAGTTGTCATGGTAGGCTGATACCAGTAATACTCTAAGCAAAGCAAAGTGGTTGAAAATGGCTTCGATTCAGTTTATTGTTTTCTAATTTGGTTATCATCTTTCCTTTCGCTGTAACGCGGAGAGGGTTCCTTGTTGCCTGTTAAAAAAAAATTACCACATTCTGTTAACAGTCCTTAAGCTTCCTTTTGCGCATACACTTTGAATGAAACCGGCAAGAACGTCCCTAACATTATGAATCTTGAAAAACCTAGTATCCCCTTATACATGGGAGAGCTGATGTGTTTTAGAAAGAATACAGCGTTCCTATACCTTTTAAGTTTACGATCAGGCCACATTTAAAGCGACCGATATGTACAATTATTAAAAATGGATCATTGTATAACGGCAATTCCGGGGATTTGATTGGCTTAGCGGCCATGGTATATGAGCCATTATACCATGCCCGAGAAATAACGACCATTAAATTGTCTTCTGTTTGTTCTTCCAAAGGAAAATCAGCAAGATCTGGCAATATTTCTTGATATTTTTTAATGAGATAATTATTCCGCTCCCGCTTGATGGATATGAGATTAAAGGCAACTCGGTGCGCGCTCGACGCCCCTCATCTGTTTGCATACCTCAGCGACCGACTATCACGTAAACGCGCAATCTGATTGGCTTAACAAAGCTGCCGTGTATTGATCGATAAAAAAAGTCCCATCACAAGCGAACAATTACAAAAACTTTTTGAAAGTGGTCAACTGGGAGATTGATTTCCGAAAGATCCTAAACAATTAAAGCGAACATCGTGGTTTTACACATACCTGTATTTCGGGAGGAGAGGAAGAGAAAACCAACCCAGTTTCACTACAGAGACGTTTTTCCGTCGCCACAAACCCCAGGGTAGACGATATTTTGACCTGTGAAGAGAGTTTCCCGGGGTGGTTGTGTCAACAAAAAGGCATCAAGGTGGCGTAGACGACAACACCGACGAAGCAGACGGCAAAATGTTTGTGGTTCGCGGTTTGTATTGTACCAGCTACTGCATGCCAGATGACCAGTCACATTTCTAATCAGCACATTAATTTTCCGAACACGTTCAACAACTGTGCAGTGAACATAGTCAGCAATAACTAAGCTTAACTTCCGATGAATTCTCAGTGGTCCATTTCACTATACAGCCGATTGCACTTCGCTGTCAACTTTTTTCCAGAATTTGAAAATGAAAGGGACTTTCAAATTAAGCTCAGTTTGGGCTAGTCCTGAGCTTAACATCATTTTTTCGTCTACGGTTTGCAAGTTTCTGAGACTGGGCAATGTATGGCGAAATCCCTGTGTAGATTTGTCATTTTTTTTATGAATTGGCATTGCAAATACGCCACTTAATGTCAGCGCGCGCGCGATTTAGCATACATAATTGAACAAATGAATCAAACTTTATGAAATATTTTTTTATTGATTGATCACTCGATTTCTATCGCCTTTGACAGTTGACTTGGGGCTTCACCCCTCGCCAACTATCAGCCGATAGAAACCTCGAGCTTGCCGTCTAATTCTTAAAAATCTAACGCGGGCTCGATGAATAATTGCCGTTAAGCATACACGTCTATCTCGATTATACTTTTCACATTTAAATAAACAGGCAACAAAATCAGCTCATCAACTCTCCCATTGGTTTTCGCGAAGTCCATACGCGAAGATCCCGCGATAGGATTGCCCTCTGTAAGAATAAACAAATTATTTGTTTGAAAACGATTACAAGAGTCGGAAGAAAGACAGAGTGCAAATCGCACACTTTTTTATATTTTCGAGTTATTCGTGCTGTACATCCAGTTCATTTATTGTCATGGCTAGTCAAGTAATCGTTTTTCTGACTGAAGATGATCGTTTTTCGCGCAAGTAATCATACATGGGTTGTCTAGCTAACATAATGAGCAAAGTTCAGCATTTCTATTTTCGATCGAGATATTATTTATGATTATTATTATTATTATTATTATTATTATTATTATTATTATTATTATTATTATTATTATTATTATTATTATTATTCGTATGCCAGTCCTCAAACTTTGGACACCATTTCGGTCTTTTTTTTTTTTTTTTCATTAACTTTCTTTTAAAGGAGGGGAGGGAAGAAGGTGGAAGCAGGGGGGGGGGGGGGAGGGTAAGGGGTCTTCGCGTCGTTCTGATTTTTGTGCATTTCAGTTCTTATGGTGTTTCGGGAATTTCTGGTATTTCTTATCGTAGATCAGCTATTTTGGCAATGTTTGACTCGTCATTGACCCAGAAAAAGAGTAAAAAGCCAGTGTTCAGTATTTTTCTGCAAAATATAGGGAGACACGCTAAACTTTTTCCGCGTAAGTTTTTAATATCGTGTCGATTTTGTCACATGGGGACACAACTCACTATAGAAACCCTTTTCTCAGTGAAGGGTACAAACGAATGTTGTGCCACTAGCACCAAGGACAAATGATGGATCAGAAACTTAACTCTACAGTGTATGTTGAGGTGCTAAAGTGAACCCATGAATTTCCCACTGAGCGTTAGCTATAGTAAGGAAATGAGAGATCGCACGAGGCGACCTCGGTGTGAATCGAACCCACGGCCTCTGGATTTGATCGTCCTTTAAGCCCACACGTACTTGCTCCCGTCATAACTTAGGTATTGCTTCAGTTACTCTCATTCTCCTACCCGAAAGTCTTGATAAGAAGCTTTTCGGTTTTAATAGTGGATAGACTGAGGTTGCTCTTGGCAAATTCCGTCCTATAGTTTCTCTAACTACCACTGTCAAACAAATTTCACATAGTGAGACCAGGGTGTGGGTTATTGACGCTAGATAACAAACCAACAGCAGCAGGACAGACTTGTTCGTAGCCTCCCACGCAATTGTTTCAGTTTACGGGACTCGTATTATCTCCTCCCACGGGGTATTGCGAGTCTCCCTAACTTATGTGTCAGCTAATTATGTTGAAATGGCAGCCCTCCCTCTTGACATGCACTAGACCACTGGAATTGTCAAAAATCGACAAATGATGTTTCCCTGCACAATTGTGACACAGGCTGCTTGGAGAGGAATTCTGTGCCAAATGGCTTTTACGACAACAAATGGAACAACGCCTTCGTTGTCTTAAGAGATTCTTCTACATCCAATATAAATTATTGTGGTACATATTGCGCTGGGGTTCCTCTGCCTGTAGTAAGTACAATTCACACATTTATCTCCTGACAGAGTGACTAAAGCAGCTGCGGTAGGGGACCTGATCCTTCACTTAATAAATCGCCCAACATGAATCCGATTTCTTATTATAATCGAAGTAATACTCCCATTGTTAAACATATGGACATGAAATGACTTATATGGTAGATATAGTAGATAGGTAGATATAAAATATATAGAAGATTCGTCATTTCAATACTGCTGTCACACGTAATGTATATACATATTGTGCTTTTGTAATATTGTAATGCGCATTTGATCATCTTGTCATGGAAAATGCGCAATGTAAGAGAATATATTATTATTATTATTGTTATTATTATTTCACTGTGGTCATAGCTGGCTCAGTCAATTTTTTTTTTTTTTTTCAATCAGTTCACAGCGTTTCCTCACTGCAATTTCACTGTCAAATTCCTTTAAAAGTCAGGGATGTAAGACCTATCCTTCTTTAACTATGAACTTTGAAATCATTAAGCTCAGATTTGCTGGGAGTTTCTCCATCAAAAGAGATATTTCCCATATGATTCACTCTCTACCTCTTAGAGTTCATGGCGCGAATTGGCCATCAACTTTATCATAAGGTTACGTTAGCCGTTTCAAATTACTGTCAGAATTTACTGCTGCAAATTGTTGACAAGACGTTCCTTATGTGCATTGATAATTGTTTGAGGTTGCAAAAACGCTTCTTTACGATGTTTTGGCTGTTTCATAATCATCGGCTGTTAAAGGAAGTCCACGAATAGCCCCAGCGGCCGTACCTTCCGCTTGGCAGTCCGATGCTCTACCAACCGAGTTAGCAGTACGGTGGACTATGAAAATACATAAATGCACGTCGGAGAAAAGCAAGGAAAAAAGGGCGGAGATTGGGATCAGTGGACTACTGAAAGCAGCCGTTTTCATCGAGAACATTTGGCCATTAAAAGCAATGACATAATTAACGTGTTTGTTGCGCGCTGGAAATTTTTAAATGACGATAAATTTGGTACGAATGTAAAAAACACAAAGGTTGTAACAGGCTCATATTTTGCGAGGTGCAATTTATGTGAGTTTTAGTGTAACTGAGTTTAAGTAATATTTAAAGATATCTGTTTCTAGGAATTAACGTAATGTTTAAAACACAAGCAGCAGTGTTTTTAGACCCGATAAAACACGGGCTGAGAGTTTTTTGAAAGGCTTCAGAAACATTCCTGGAAAAGCGTGTGTCAAGAGAGTTCATAACAATGATGCTTTTGTGAACGTTGGAAATTAGCGTGCGAGAAAAACATTAAACACCGCATACTAATAAGGAGGAAGTTTTACAGGGTCTTAAAACCACTACACATGATGTTTTATCGACCATTTGATAGGTCAATCCTTTTATGAATTATTAATGAGATTGAGAATTGCTCATCAAAACTCAATGTAGCGTCCATATACACCCAAAGGTCCTTTGCTGAAACAACCGGCGCAGCTCTTTCCCCAGTAAAGTAACATGTAGATCCAGATCTGTAGGCGTATTTTGAAGCATTTGACGTGTGCCGATTAAAAGCAATTTCGTCTTCTCCGGGTTAATCAGAAGGCTATTTTGGCAGCACCATACGGCCACTTTTCTCAGGTCTTCGCTTATTTGTCGAGCGGCACCAACGATATCCCCAATCAAAAATGACAGATGTAATTTCGAATCATCCCCAGAGGATTCAAAGGAACAGTAATCTGAAACGCCCGGCAATTCGTTAATGTAAGCATTAAATGATGCTGGCCCTAGGATGGATCCTTGTGGAACTCCGTGTGTAGATTTACACATTCCAGACATTTCAGAGCCAATTCGTATACACTGCTGGCGAAGATGTGGTAGTCGTGGTTGTTTACGCTTACAAACTGCTCTCAAGCTCTGCTTGTTTTAAACATGTGTTTCATACAAACTAATTTCAACACAACAATTCAAAGAAAACCAGTCTGAAGCGGTGTGCATGAAACGATACATCTGATGTATCTGTATTAATGCAACAGGTTTGTTTACTAACCAAATTTAGCTCAGAAGCTTCCAATCAATCCGTCTTCCTTTCTGACGGTTTTGAACCGATCCACAAATGTAGTCTTTTCCTCTATCGAATAAGCTGTTTACAACTTTTCACGGGAAACGAATGAAAAGGAAAATAGCGAACAAATTAATTTTGCAAACCGCTTTTCTTGGAGAAACGAGGAAAGTGAGAGGACGCATGTTCGCTAGCCGAAAGGCAGCCGCTAACAAAAGCGCCAAAAAAATGAGACCTCTCTCCAGGCTCTCCGCGTTATTCAACTTTTCTCGTTTGTTTCCAGGCTACCACAAATTGAAAAATTACATCTATTCTAGCTATGAAAAAGTCAGAATAGAAAGAAACTTTCGATGTATTAGCAAGAACACACATTCAAACCTCGTATACGGGTTTGCTTTTATTTATTTATTTATTTATTATTTTTTTTTTACTTGATAGGCGCTGATCAGGAGATATTCAACTGATTCTTATGAGTGGATCTTCTGACAATTTTTCTATGACAAAATAAAAATGCCCTTTTTAATAACTCCGCCCCCCCCCCCCCCCCCCCACCCCCCGTAGACGGAGAGGCGAAAATCTTGGGACAAGCAAATTTAAGCTGAGCTCCAGTTCGCAAACAAAGTCAAGCTGGAAGGTGGACATGGCAGTCAGTGAAGTTGTCTGTAGTAAAATAATTATAGTTATAAATATATAAAATTCAAGATATGTGTAACCTATCGCATTATCTGTGCATTTTATCTGTGACTGAGAAATATATTTGACCAAAATTACAAGCGGTTAAAGTAAGAATTCTTTACTATATCCACGCGAAATTTAGGCTGAGGAACCTCGAAATTGGTGTTAGATAAGAAAACTGAATCTTGGTCAAGTTTCAGTCGTTATTCGCTTTCTCCAAACAAGAATTTTATTTTGTTTGTCCCGGTCTATTTCAGACTTTATTGTAATGGTATTTGCGGATTTCTGAGGGAACTGTTGTCTAATTTTCAATCGAATTTTAACGTCATACAAACTCTAATATATTCGACCTTGATGAAGGTAGAATTGCTGAACTCTTTTCCTTCTCTTGCTGCATAGTGTTTGCTGCCACAAGCAGCCAATAAAGTATTATTAGGCTCTGCCTACCCCCATGATTTGGGATTTTAATGTTTCGGTTTATAACGGAACATCCTTGGTTTTCCAAAAGTCTTTAAGACATTCGCTGCTGACTTAAGAACCATCAATTTTAAAAGACTAATTTAAAAGAGTCATTCTAAAATTTTAAGGCGTTTGCTTAATGGACTAGTCATTTGGTCATTTCAGAGTTCCTGTGAACCTCATCAAAGCGAGGCTAAGTGCAAAGCTTTTAACATCAAAATTAGTTTACATCCCTATGCAAACAAAACGAATTTTAACATGAAAAGCTTTGCACTTAGCCTCGCTTACAAAAATGAAATCCCCCCCCCCCCCCCGACCCCCGGGACATAGCGGGGATTTAACGCGGCCATAGGCTTCAAATCTGTAATTAACCTTATCTCAGATTCTACGATTGGGCTGGCTGTAATGCCTTTTTTTTTTTAACCTAAGGACACACCGACACAAAGTAATTTCCATTCAAATATTGCCAAGCCATTCAGCGTTGGTACTAAATGCGTACAAAGAACCGTTGTTATTTAAGTACTAACCGTGGTTCAATAAAACTACGACTATGAGCAATGTGTCTATAACTACGTTTCTTCTCTCACCTTGTGTAATCATAAACACCAGTAACGCAGTAAAGGTGACCAACAAGATGAGACAAAACAAGATGATTTATTTAACTCAGCTCAGTTTTGACATAGGTTGGATTTACATAGGTAACAAAAACAGAGTTCAACTAAGGAAAGTAAAATTATAACAACAAAATAGAGAGCGAGTAGGGATCATCCAAATCAGGGCTTATTTAGTGGATGACCGCAGAAACAAAATACAATTACAGACAGAATTAAGAAAATATTTTTTTATAAAAAAGTATTTCTTCATTCGGCAAAGCAGGTAATTAATTACAATAATAATCAATTATAGTGGTCTTAAGGTTTTTAAGAAATATTCTAAGAGAACTTGTGTTTATATACTTTGATGTAGGCAAGGAATTCCAAAGGTGAGGATCGGCGAATTTTTTTTAGGGAGCGTAAGCCATATTGGGTGGTATTAACCGAGGCTACATAAAGGTTTCGAGTGCTCGCTTGAAAAGGAATGGATGAGATTCGTTTTCGACTTAGATAGTGCTTAGGGCGCTTCGTTTACAGATTTGATTTTCTTCCTTTTCGACTTGCGGGAAAGAAGAAAACAGCTCCTAAAGATATATGAAGTAAACCCTACTTAATAGCACTTTTTACGTATTCTGACTTTAATGATTCATTGCCTGATTGTTTTAAAAATTAGTTTATTATGAACGAAAGTGTACACAGTTATGATACGCGATCAGCCTTTAATTTACCTACTGATTACAGCAGGGCAATTTATGTGGAAATTCTCGCTGCAATATCGGGGGCACAAAAATGAAATAATTTTACCAATTGGTTTTGTGAATTTCAAATCGTTCAGACTGTGTTTAAAAAGTCTATTCATATGTAATATAAAACCAATCGCATTGCGAATAATTAGCTATGCATGCTGCGTTTCTAAAAATTTTATTTCAGTTCGTTTTGTACCCGTTTTGATTGAACACTGGTAACTGTTAACTCGGGGATCTTCTTCGAGAAGCTCAGAAGAGCTTGCTCCAGCCCGGCATTGTATGAATCTAGGCTACACACGTCAGTAAGGGTGATGAAAAATATTAATTGCTGTATCCAGAATGCAGACGAATCCTATCTCCTTTTTGTTGTTGCTCGCAGGCTACAATTCTTGTATAGTCTCGAGTTATAAGTGCAATACATGCAGTATATTTATTGTTATCGTTGGTCAAACAATCGCTTTTCTAACTGAAGGTAATCGCTTTGGGATCGCGCAAGTAATCATATATGAGTTGCCTGGCTAACAAAAAAAAGGAATGAGCAAAGTTTAGGGTCAATGATCAATAATGAAGCATTTCTGTTTCCAGTCGAAAGACTAGTTGTCCGAGCGCCACTCCACAAACCCTGAAGACCATTTCGGTCCTTTAATTTTGGATTTGACATATACAGCCGAGCAAAATGTTAAAGGAAGGGAGGGGAGGGGAGGCTAGGGGAGAGGGGAGAGCAAGGGGTCTTCTTTGGGGTGTTCTGCTTTCCGGTCATTTCAGTTCTTACGGTGTTTCAGTAATTTGGATTTCTGACATTTCAATGTGAATCGGGCATTTTTTTCTTTTTAAATTTTGGCTTGTTATTGACTCAAAAATAATAACAATAATAATAATAGCCAAAGACACAATTTCTAAAATTTCCAGCATTTGTCTGGCAAAATATAAGTTACAAAAGATGAATTTCAGCTACCACGTAAATTTTTACAATCTTGCCCATTTTGTCACCCGTGGACACAACTGATTAAACAAACCGTTTACCTTTTGAGACTGTTAATAAATCAGCTTTCAAAACAAATGAGCCAAACGCATCAACAATTCGTGCCATATTCTGGGCGATCGAAAGAAAACTCTCAAGCTTACAACTGTTGTAATCAATCCTAGTTTTAAAATGAACTTATTGGACTGATCCCACGCGGCCGTTTTATCGGGTAATATACTTTGTTTGAAGGGTGAAACAAACTTACATGATCTGCTATGTTATTTCACTTGGACTAAGAAGCAAATTGCTTAGCTGTAAATTATAAATTTCGATTTCTTTTCCATCGCAAAAACCTTAAAACGATTTTTAAAGTATTTCGTTAATTTGCAACATAACTTGGAAACCAAGACTTTCTTTGGTCACTAAAACTAGTCCAATTTATTTTAAATTGATTTTAGTTTAAACTCCCCCACTTTTTTTAGATGCAACAAATTCATTTCCACATGTGTACAGTCAATTTTTTCGACTGAATCTTCCATGCCTTCTCTAGTGCTTACCATTCATCTAGAGAGTGATACTCGGTATTCATTATTCATAACTTCTTAAAATTTTTGAAAATTCTAATTTTTATTTTCAGAATTGTTTTAGCTTCTGAATCTTTCAAAAATTTCTAACTCTGTATTCACAATAAATATTTATATGCATAAGGAGATTATTTAAAAAAAAAAATTGGTCTCTTGAGATCTGTTGTACTTAATCGAGCCCAAGCATTTTTTGACAATAACCTCAGGTTGTAAGGACAGTCTCTATTCAGAAACAAAACTTGGTAAGTTGAACAATTGAGAAGTTTTACCTTTCATGTTACAAATGAAAAATATCATGTAAGAGCATTGGAAATGCCTAGCTTTCATCTTTGTTTAAATTAACAGTTTCTGAGTCAGAAAATGAGCTCTTTAGTTGCGAAAAGGTTAAAACTCGATAATTAGAAAAGTTTTGCCTTCATGTTGTTTCTTGAACCGTTCGGCTTGGACGCTATAATTTCTCCGATTGAATTTTTTGATTTTCAGGGGCAATTAAATAACATAAGCTCAAAAAAAATAAAAGGAAAGCAAACGATGAAATAACGAGTTGTGTGTGCTCTATTCTTCTAGTGCACTTGGACTATTCGCAATTTTATATTACCAAAACCGCAGCGTAAAACATTTCATGGAAAGTTCGTCTCTCACGAAGGGTGATAAAACTGAGGGATCACGCGTGTTACAAATCCGTTCATGCTATCGTTGGTCAAGCAATCCTTTTTTTCTATGTGAAGGTGATCGCTTTGGACTTGTGTAAGTAACCATACATGAGTTGTCTGGCTAACACAAATAGGCAAAGTTCAGGGTTATTGATCAATAATGAAGCATTCCTGTTTCCAGTCGAAATTTTAGTTGTTTGTGCGCCACTCCACAAACCGTGAACACCATTTCGGTCCTTTTGGATTGTTCGTCAACAAGGACTAAATATCAAGGAAGGGAGGGGAGAGGAGGGGAGAGGGGAGGGCAAAGGGTCTTTGCTGTGTTCTGCCTTCCGGGTCATTTTAGTGTTTCCGGTGTTTCGGTTATTTGGATCTCATGGTGCCACATGAAACCTAGCATTTCGAAATTCGGATTAGGTATTTTGTCAATTTTTTACTCGTTTTGGACCCAGAAAAAGAGTCAAAAGCCAGTGTTTAAAGACTGTTCAGTATTTTCTGGCAAAATATACGTTGACAAAAGATGAGTTTTTGCCCATACATTTTTACAATCGTGCCGATTTTGTCACTTGTGGACACAACTGATTAAACAAACCATTTACCTTTTGAGACTGTTAATAAATCAGCTTTCAAAACAAATGAGCCAAACGCATAAACAATTCTTGCCATATTCTGGGCGATCGAAAGAAAACTCTCAAGCTTACAACTGTTGTAATCAATCCTAGTTTTAAAATGAACTTATTGGACTTATCCCACGCGGCCGTTTTATCGGGTAATATACTTTGTTTGAAGGGTGAAGCAAACTTACATAATCTGCTATGTTACTTCAGTTGGACTAAGAAGCAAATTGCTTCGCTGGAAATTATAAATTTCGATTTCTTTTCCATCGCAAAAACCTTAAAATGATTTTTAAAGTATTTCGTTAATTTGCAACATAACTTGCAAACCAAGACTTTCTTTGGTCATTAAAACTAGTCCAATTTATTTTAAATTGATTTTAGTTTAAACTCCCCCACTTTTTTTAGATACAACAAATTCATTTCCACATGTGTACAGTCAATTGTTTCGACTGAATCTTCCATGCCTTCTCTAGTGCTTACCATTCATCTAGAGAGTGATACTCGGTATTCATTATTCATAACTTCTTAAAATTTTTGAAAATTCTAATTTTTATTTTCAGAATTGTTTTAGCTTCTGAATCTTTCAAAAATTTCTAACTCTGTATTCACAATAAATATTTATATGTATAAGGAGATTATTTTAAAAAAATTGGTCTCTTGAGATTTGTTGTACTTTATCGAGCCCAAGCATTTTTTGACAATAACCTCAGGTTGTAAGGACACTCTCTATTCAGAAACAAAACTTGGTAAGTTGAACAATTGAGAAGTTTTACCTTTCATGTTACGAATGAAAAATATCGTGTAAGAGCATTGGAAATGCTTAGCTTTCATCTTTGTTTAAATTAACAGTTTCTGTGTCAGAAAATGAGCTCTTTAGTTGCGAAAAGGTTAAAACTCGATAATTAGAAAAGTTTTGCCTTCATGTTGTTTCTTGAACCGTTCCGCTTGGACGCTATAATTTCTCCGAGTGAATTTATATCGTGCGAATGCCTTTCCATTTTTTGATTTTCAGTGGCAATTAAATAACATAAGCAAACCAAAAAATAAAAGGAAAGCAAACGATGAAATAACGAGTTGTTTGTGCTCTGTCCTTTTAGCACACTTGGACTATTCGCAATTTTATATTACCAAAACCGCAGCGTAAAACATTTCATGGAAAGTTCGTCTCTTATGAAGCGTGATAAAACTGAGGGATCACGCGTGTTACACATCCGTTCATGCTATCGTTGGTCAAGCAATCCTTTTTTTCTATGTGAAGGTGATCGCTTTGGACTTGCGTAAGTAACAATACTTGAGTTGTCTGGCCAACACAAATAGGCAAAGTTTAGGGTTATTGATCAATAATGAAGCATTCCTGTTTCCAGTCGAAAGATTAGTTGTCTGTCCGCCACTCCACAAACCCTGAAAACCATTTCGGTCCTTTTGGATTTGACATATACAGCCAAGCACAATGTTAAAAGAAGGGAGGGGAGGGGAGGGGAGAGGGGAGAGCAAGGGGTCTTCTTTGCGGTGTTCTGCCTCCCGGTCATTTCAGTTCTTACGGTGTTTCGGTAATTTGGATTTCTGACATTTCAATGTGAATCGGGCATTTTTTTCTTTTTAAATTTTGGCTTTGTATTGACTCAAAAATAATAACAATAATAATAGCCAAAGACACAATTTCTAAAATTTCCAGCATTTTTCTGGCAAAACATAGATTAAGAAAGATAAATTTTGTCACTTGTGGACACAACTGATTAAACAAACCGTTTACCTTTTGAGACTGTTAATAAATCAGCTTCCAAAACATATTTGTCAAACGCATAAACAATTCTTCCCATATTCTGGGAGAAAGAAAATTTTCAAGCTAAGCTGTGATCAATCGTCGTTTTAAAATGAACTTATTCGAATAATTTTTAATTAAATCAAGTGATTCCACGCGACTGTTTTAATGGCTAACAAACTTTGTTTGGAGGATACCCAAACTTATTTGATCCACTATGTTAATTAGCGTCGCTTTGAAGAAGTAAAGCGGTCAGCAAAGGTTTAATTTTGGATTTCCTGATTTTCAAAAGCATTTTGAGATGAAATTGAAATGATTAATTTGTAAAATTTAATGTTTAAATGCCAGCAAGACCAGTCGATCAAATAACTTGATTTCAGTCTCGCCGGACAGAACGTGCCATTAATTAAAGACGCCAGAATTTAATTTATTAGAATATAATTTAACCCCGCAATCCTAAATTCATTATTTTATGGTTCATTGTTACTTACTCTACATTATTTCAATTGCATTCCCTTGTTACCTAGTTAAACCGGATTAGCTTTGAAGTTCGATTTATTTTTTTATTATTAGAATAAATTTTTCATTATTACGTTAATTTTCACTATGACAATTGTAGGAATTATTCACACTAAGGCCTTTCTGGTCGGTAGGAAAGACAAATAGTTCTTATCACGCGACTGTATTGTAGTGTATCAAGAGAGGATGAGGCTCTCTCCAGTGTATTCAACAGCACAGTTTATCGTAGATCTATAGTAGTACGAGATATTGAAAATATAATAAAATCTATAAAACTATTTGTCTCAAAAATTTGAACAGCTGCCTTAATCTGCCAAAGATCGCTAATTTGGTATTCAAAGTAAAGACGAATGTTACACATAGACAGATTCAGAATATAGTTTTTATTCCCGACTGGAACCTCCCGCAGTAAGGTCTATCACTCTCAGGAAACCGCACTTGGTAAGTTGAGAAATTAGAAGTTTTAAAATGCAAGACGTGTTACCTTATTGCTGTGTACAAGTCTTGATTCAGAAAAGCCAACCTACCAAAATTTATTCCAGAATATTTTTCAGTGTCAATGGGGTAAGAAAAGCAGAACAAAATTCACCTCTGACTTTTTTAATTACGGAATTGTTAATGCTCCTGTATGTAGTGTTCTGAGGGGATCAAACTAAACAAATTCGCCTGCCATGCTTAAAAAGGTACAAGAAACAGTAGCGGTGGTAATACATTGCTTAAAAAAAATCACCTTTTTGTCCTTGGTAGCTGCCTCTGAAAAATGAAATAAAATAAAATAAAAATGGGACGGCATGCACTTCGTAAAAAATCACTGACCAATATCTGAATGGTTTGAGACGCTACGATTTCATTGCCTTTCTTGAAAGTAAGGACTGGAGTATCACATGAAAGTGCCAAAGGAAAAGAAAGACAAGAAAAGAAATGGAGTCAGGTGGTTCTTCATTCCATATTATTATTGATACGTCAACAGAGTCTTGGACTAATTTATGGGCTAATACATATCATAATGTACCTTATTAGCTTGTAACTTTTAAAACAGTACAATTCTCACAAGCTTTAATCAACTCTTATTCACCTCATCAAGTTATACGCTCTCATCAACTGTTACGTACTCTCCAAGTGTAACTGAGCTAAGCAAAGTATCCGTGAAATGCGTCAATTAAAATTACTGCTAAAAAGGTCAACCTCGAATTTAGAATTTGTGGCATGGAAAGCAAAATAAACACTTGGATCATGAAAACCACGAAATCTCTTATTTCATTTTTGTTTTCGCTCAAGTGGAAAGGAAACGTCGTTTTGAAGGTCAAATTTTTTTCCGCATTCTTTTAACAGCAACAAGACGCATATGTGGGTGAACTTGGGCTTCTTTCTTGGCACATCCAGGTGTAAACGCCAGAAAGTCGACATGATAAATTCTCAGCTCTTTTTAGTTTATTATTTTACAGCTCTAGCATAGTTGGGCAAGTATATTGTAAGCATTGTATATTCCTGGTCTAAATTTTACCCTCTGTCCATTTTTTACGCCCGGTCGGTAGTCTACGTTTAACACTGACCGATTAAGTAATAAATTTTAGAAAATAATAAAGGTTCTGACGGTAAAATCCGAACTGTTGGCTGTTGAATTCTCATAAGAACTCGAAAATTTCGCAGAAATTCCATGGCCTGAATAATGATTTGAGATGTCCGCCAGCTGGTCGCCTGGATAAAACAACAATTTGCACTCGAAACACAATTTCTTTGCCGTTATTTCTCGGATTTACGCTGTCGAAACTGTTGAATATTCCTTAGTAGTTGTTCTTTCGATTTACTATTCCGAAAAGGTGTGTTTTCCTTCGGAAAACACGAAAATCGGCTACTAAAAATTTAGCCGTCCGGGGTATTTGCGGTGTTCTGCCTTCCGGTCATTTCAGTTCTAACTTACGGTGTTTCGGCTATTTGGATCTTATGATGGCAAATGAAACCTGGCATTTCGAAATTCGGATTAGGTATTTTGTCAATTTCCGAATCGTTTTGGACCCAAAAAAGAGTCAAAAGAGAGTTAAGAGTCAAGAGAGTGTTGTTTTTTTCTGGCAAATATAGGTTAACAAAAGATGAGTTTTTGCACGTAAATTTTACTATCGTGCCGATTTTGTCACTTGTGGACACAACTGATTGAGCAAACCGTTTACCTTTTGAGACTGTTCATAAATCAGCCTTCAAAACAAATGAGCCAAACGCATAAACAATTCTTGCCATATTCTTGAAGAAAGAAAATTCTCAAGCTAAGTAGGAAGCAATCCTCGGCTAGTTTTCAATTGGACTGATTCGAATAATTTAAATGAACTCAAGTGATTTCACGCAACCGCTTTAATGGGCAATAATAATTGTTTGCCCAAAGGATACTCAAGCTTACTTGATCTGCTATGTTATTTCGCATTGACTAAGAAGCAAATTGGTCTGCTTAGGTTTTAAGTCTTGGTTTCTTTCCAATCACTTAAACTAGTTCTATTTGCCAATACTGAGTTACAATTTCTTGAAGATGAGTTCTGTTCTTTTCGTGTACAGAAAAAAGGAGTTTGAATTGATTTTAGTGCTAACTACACCACTCTTTTAAAATATGACCAATTCGTTTCCACAAGTGTACAGTCAACCTTTCCGACTATCTTCACTAGCGCTTACCGTGATTCATCTTTAAAAGAGTGATACTCGGTATTCATTGTTCATAATTTCTCACAATTTTTGCAGAATTTTGTCAGCTGCTTTAAAATTTGCCAAAGACCGCCAAACGCGTGTTGATAATAAATATGTATATTGAATAAGGAGAATTTTCCAAAATAATTGGTCTCTTCAGATATGTTGTACTAATTATCGACGCCAAACCTTCTTGACAAACTCCTCCGGTAGTTAGGACAGTCTCTTTCAGAAAACAAAGCTTGGTAAGTTGAACGATTGAGAAGTTTCACTTTTTATGTTACGACTGAAACATATGGCGTAAGATTACCGGAAATGCTTGGCGTTGTTCTTGGTTTAAATCTACAGTTTCTGAGTCAGAAAAGGAGCTCTTCAGTTGCCCAAAGGTTAAAACTCGATAATTAGAAAAGTTTTGCTTTCATGTTGTTTCTTGAACCGTTCACATCAATGCTATAATTTCTCCAAGCTAATTTTTATCCTGCTAATTCCTTTCCACGTTCAGTTGATTTTCAGGGAAAATTAACAAAAGAAAGAGGAAAGAAAACGATGAAATGACGAATTGTCCGCGTCTTAGTCTTCCAGCGCAATTGGAACATTTGCAATTTTAGCAAAACAATTTGTGTTTTGGAGCCAATGCCCCCAGAAATTAACTTATCTATTAACTTACGTTAATTTAGTCCCACCTTGGTCTGGAGAAAGGCATAGATTGAAGTAAGACTCAAATCCATAATTCGCAGTTTAAAATAAGGCAGTTAATGTCGGAACCATTGTAATATTTGGAGTGCGAAATCCAAGCCATAATAAATTGTGACAAAAATGAAACATTTCACGCAAAGTTTGTCTCTTACGGAGAGTGAAAGGGGATTTATATCAGACATAAAATAAAAATTGTTGCTTATAAAGTAGTATGATTATTTCATGCATTACGAGGAAAGGAGTTATTCTTTCAACAAGTATATCAATAATTCAGATTTGTCAGAAAGGCAACTACTAAAAGCACTACTCCATTTAAAGTCCTTAGGTTTTTTTTTCTACATTGCCAGCTTTTAAGGTAAATTAGCCATTCGCAAAAAAAACCACATTCTTCCCATTTGCATATTTCCTAACTTTGGCCATTGAATACTTTCTTCATTTTTCTTTACAGAATCAGGCAGGGATGGCTATCAAAGGAGCAGTGTTCATTTTTGGCGTTATTTTTGTGTCTCTGATGATGGAGACAGAGGGTTCGTAAAGGGTCGCGTGGTGGTTAACGTTAATATAACAGAATATCACTCTTATGTCTTTCATTTTCGTTCGGTTTCTAATTTCAGTTGTAGGTTTGTTCCGTTTTCACCGGTTAAATTGTATCATTCACATGAAATATTTTGAAAAATATAAAAGGCTAATTTTGCAAGATTGTCGTAAGTTGTAAACCCCGCCGGCAAAAGTTAAGAGCTGTAGGGTTAAGCTATAGAGGAAAGGGACCTTTTTTTTAAATACCATTTCAAATAGAGTTCTCAGATACCTTTTTGATTATTTTATTGTGAAAAACCATGACATTCACCACTACAAAACTAGAAATAATTATGACCTTATTTTGGAAAAAGTTAACTTAGAATGCACCAAGCGCGCTTGTTTCTACAAAGGTAAAACGTCGTTTTAAAGTTACTCTCCTAGAGTATTTGTGATCTCCTTTTATTTATTTTATTTTTCTTAACAGGACTGCATTGATAGCAGTTTTCTTAATAAAACTAATGCAGCAATCCTGCATAAATATATTTGAGTTATTATTATTATTATTATTATTATTATTATTATTATTATAGCAGTTGAAACGTCTGTATGGTATATACAGTTAAGAAGCATCACAAGGCGCTAACGCAGCGTGGCGAGAAGACCCACGTTATTAAATACCGATTTCAATGATTATTATTCTCACCAATAATGTTTTACCAATTTATTCCTATAAAAACCAGTTTCTTCTTCTTCCTCTTCTTCTTCTTCTTTTTTTTCTTCTTCTTCTTCTTCTTCTTCTTCTTCTTCTTCTTCTTCTTCTTCTTCTTCTTCTTCTTCTTCTTCTTCTTCTTCTTCTTCTTCTTCTTCTTTTTCTTCTTCTTCTTCTTCTTCTTCTTATTATTATTATTATTAATTTTATTATTTGAATATCATGATGACACCGAAGCGTCCGTTTTTATCGCTCGCTTTTACATCTCTTCGCATTGGTAAATATTTATTGCTGAGAATAATAGTTATTGGAATCGGTATTTAATAACCGAGGTCTTCTCGCCTGCCTCATATCAATTTTTAGCTTATGGCTCTCTTTCTCTCTTTACTTTCTCTTTATTCAGGTTGTTGTCCACCTAAATGGGTTTCAAGTGAAGCCGCTTGTTACTACGTTGACAATACCCGATTTCGAAGAATGGAAGATGCTCGACACGAATGTCAGCAAATGGGAGGAGACATCGCCGTCATCAGATCTGCCAATGAAAACCAGTTTATTTTCGACCTGGTAAAGAAGACAGCTGGATTACCAGGCTGGGGTGCATGGATTGGCCTCAAGCGAAAGGCTTACGGGAGCTTCAAATGGGTTGACGGCACCCCATTAGTGTATGACGCATGGAATTCTGGGGAACCCAACGGCATTGGAGGCCGCGCGTATTGTGTCACCATGATTTGGAATGTAGGAGGAAAATGGAATGACGCCAAGTGTGACTGGTCAGTCGCCCCCGGTGTTGTTTGTAAGATGCCAATGCCACGTTGAGGTGATCAGTTCATTGCTAACCAGAAAGCTGTAAACCTGACTGGCATATATACGACTATAGAAAGCTAAAAGTAACGTGACCATGTTAAAGTAGCCAATTGGTTTCTTCCGCTGTACCAATCAATAAAAGCTCGACGTATTTTAGAGCGTTGCATGCGCTCTATACATAGCCAAGTTATGTTAATTACTTGCTTAAGGTGATGAAAAATAAAAGTGGTGTTGGCAACTTACGTGGTCAAAATACTTTCTGTGCATGTTCAATTGGGAGACCTCATTGTCTGTGTAACTTTAAGTTTTAATCTGTATCTGTAATGAATCAAAAGCTTCAATTATTAAGCTTTAAGAAAATATATACAAAATGGGATGTTATGCCAAAACAACGAACGGTGCAGTACGCGCGCAGCCAGTTGTCATGGTAGGCTGATACCAGTGCTACTCTAAGCAAAGTGAAGTGCTTGAAAATGGCTTCGATTCAGTTTATTAATTTTTTTATTTCATTATCATCTTTCCTTTTGCTGTAACGCGGAGAGGGTTCCTTGTTGCCTGTTAAAAAAAATTACCACATTTTGTTAACAGTCCTTAAGCTTCCCTTTGCGCATACATTTTGAATGAAACCGCCAAGAACGTCCCTAACATTATGAATTCTGAAAAACCTAGTATCCCCTTATACATGGGAGAGCTGAGGTGTTTTAAAAAGAATACAGCGTTCCTATACCTTTAAAGTTTACGATCAGGCTACATTTAAAGCGACCTATACGTACAATTATTAAAAATGGATCATTGTATAACGGCAATTCCGGGGATTTGATTGGCTTAGCAGCCATGGTATATGAGCCATTATACCATGCCCGAGAAATAACGACCATTAAATTGTCTTCTGTTTGTTCTTCCAAAGGAAAATCAGCAAGATCTGGCAATATTTCTTGATATTTTTTAATGAGATAATTATTCCGCTCCCGCTTGATGGCTATGAGATTATAGCCAACTCGGTGCGCTCTACGCCCCTCATCTGTTTGCATACCTCAGTGACCGAACATCACGTAAACGCGCAATCTGATTGGCTTAACAAAGCTGACGTGTATCGATTGATAGAAAAAACTCCCATCCAAAGCAAACAGTTACAAAATTGTCAAAAATCGACACATGATGTTTCCCTGCACAATTGTGACACAGGCTGCTTGAAGAGGAATTCTGTGCCAAATGTCTTTTACGACAACAAATGGAACAACGCCTTTGTTGTCGTAAGAGATTCTTCTACATCCAATATAAATTATTGTGGTACATATTGCGCTGGGGTTCCTCTGCCTGTAGTAAATACAATTGACACATTTATCTCCTGACAGAGTGACTAAAGCAGCTGCGGTAGGGGACCTGATCCTTCACGTAATAAATCGCCCCACATGAATCCGATTTCCTATTATAATCGAAGTAATACTCCCATTGTTAAACATATGGACATGAAATGACTTATATGGTAGATATAGTAGATAGGTAGATATAAAATATATAGAAGATTCGTCATTTCAATACTGCTGTCACACGTAATGTATATACATATTGTGCTTTTGTAATTATTGTAATGCGCATTTGATCATCATGGAAAATGTCATGGAAAATGCGCAATGTAAGAGAATAAATTATTGTTATTGTTATTATTATTTCACTGTGGTCATAGCTGGCTCAGACAAGTTTTTTTTTTTTTTCAATCAGTTCACAGCGTTTCCTCACTGCAATTTCACTCACAAATTCCTTTAAAAGTCAGGGATGTAAGACCTACTCTTCTTTAACTATGAACTTTAAAATCATTAAGCTCAGATTTGCTGGGAGTTTCTCCATCAAAAGAGATATTTCCCATATGATTCACTCTCTACCTCTTAGAGTTCATGGCGCGAATTGGCCATCAACTTTATCAAATCATAAGAAACTGAGATTAAGTAATATTTAAATATATCTGTTTCCAGGAATTAACGTAATGTTTAAAACAGAAGCAGCAGTGTTTTTAGACCCGATAAAACACGGGCTGAGAGTTTTTTGAACGGCTTCAAAAACATTCCTGGAAAAGCGTGTGTTAAGAGAGTTCATAACAATGATGCTTTTGTGAACGTTAGAAATTAGCGTACGAGAAAAACATTAAACACCGCATACTACTAAGGAGGAGGTTTTACAGGGTCTTAAAACCACTGCACATGATGTTTTATCGACCATTTGATAGGTCAATCAACTTATGGATTATTTATGAGTTTGAGAAATATTCATCACAACTCAATGTAGCGTCCATATACACCCCAAGGTCCTTTGCTGAAACAACCGGACGCAGCTCTTTCCCCAGTAAAGTAACATGTAGATCCAGATCCGTAGGCGTATTTTGAGGCATTTGACGTGTGCCGATTAAAAGCAATTTCGTCTTCTCCGGGTTAATCAGAAGGCTATTTTGGCAGCACCATACGGTCACTTTTCTTAGGTCTTCGCTTATTTGTCGAGCGGCACCAACGATATCCCCAACCAAAAATGACAGATGTAATGTCGACTCATCCTCGGAGGATTCTAAGGAACAGTAATCTGAAACGCCTGGCAAATCGTTAATGTAAACATTAAATAATGCTGGCCCTAGGATGGATCCTTGTGGAACTCCGTGTGTAGATTTACACATTCCAGACATTCCAGAGCCAATTCGTATATACTGCTGGCGAACATGTCGTAGTCGTGGTTGTTTTCGCTTACAAACTGCTCTCAAGCTCTGCAGCTTTTAAACATATGTTTCATACAAACTAATTTCAACACAACAATCGGAAGAAAACCAGTCTGAAGCGGTGTACATGAAACGATACATCTGATGTATCTGTAGTAATGCAACAGGTTTGTTTACTTACCAAATTTAGCTCAGAAGCTTCCAATCAATCCGTCTTCCTTTCCGAATGTTTTGAACCGATCCACAGATGTAGTCTTTTCCACTATCGAATAAGCTGTTTACAACTTTTCACGGGAAACGAATGAAAAGGAAAATAGCGAACAAAACAATTTTGCAAACCGCTTTTCTTGGAGAAACGAGGAAAGTGAGAGGACGCATGTTCGCTAGCCGAAACGCAGCCGCTAACAAAAGCGCCAAAAAAATGAGACCTGTCTGCGGGCTCTCCGCGTTATTCAACTTTTTTCGTTTGTTTCCAGGCTACCACAAATTGAAATCTAGCTATAAAAGAGTCAGAATGGAAAGAAACTTCCGATGTATTAGGAAGAACACAGATGCAAACCTCGTATACCGACGGGTTTGCTTTTGTTTATTTATTTATTTATTTTTTACTTGATAGGCGCTGATCAGGAGACACTCAACTGATTTGTATGAGGGGATCTTCTGACAAATTTTCTATGACAAAATAAAAATGTCCCTTTTAATAATCCCCCCCCCCCCCCCCGGAGACGGAGAGGCGAAAATCTTGGGACAAGCAAATTTAAGCTAAGCTCCAGTTCGCAAACAAAGTCAAGCTGGAAGGTGGACATGGCATTCAGTGAAGTTGTCTGTAGTAAAATAATTATATTTAAAAATATGTAAAATTCAGGACATGTGTAACCTATCGCATTATCTGTGCATTATATCTGTGACTGAGAAATATTGTTGACCAAACATAGAGCAACTATTACACATGTATGTCGTGGGTAAAACATATAGGATCAATGGTTTCAATAAATTTCTTGTAAATAACATTTTTATAACCTACAAA
>NW_028145550.1:2702500-2717500 GCF_977016875.1 Pavona decussata | reverse complement strand
CCAATTAAGTATTATTAGGCTCTGTCTGCCTCTATGAACTGGGATTTTAATGGCAGTTTCGGTTCATAACAGAACATCCCTGGTTTTCCAAAAGTCTTTAAGACATTCGCTGCTGACTTAAGAACCATCAATTTTAAAAGCCTAATTTGAAAGAATTATCCTAAAGTTTTAAGGCGTTTGCTTAATGGACTAGTCATTTGGTCCTTTCCGAGTTCCTATAAACCTCGTGAAAGCAAGGCTATTAAGTGCAAAGTTTTCATTATGAAAATTAATTTTCATTCATATGCAAAGAAATCTAATTTTCATATGAAAAGCTTTGCAGTTAGCGTCGCTTACAAAAATGAAATCCCGGTCCCCCGACCCCCGGGACATAGCGGGGATTTAACGCGGCCATAGGCTTCCAATCTGTAAATAACGTTATCTCAGCTGGTTGTGATGTCTTTTTTTTTTTTTTTTTACCTAAGAAAAAACCAGCACAAAGTAATTTCCATTCAAATATTGCCTAGCCATTTAGCGTTGGTACGAAATGCGTACAAAGAACCGTTGTTATTTAAGTATTAACCGTGGTTCAATAAAACTACGGCTATGACCAATGTATCTTTGACTATGTTTCTTCTCTCTCCTTCTGTAATCATAAACACCAGTAACGCAGTAAAGGTGACCAACAAGATGAGACAAGACAAGATGATTTATTTAACTCAGCTCAGTTTTACATGACATAGGTGGGATTTACATAGGTAACAAAAACAGAGTTCAACTAAGGAAAGTAAAATTATAACAACAAAATAGAGAGCGAGTTGGGATCATCCAAATAGTAGGGCTAATTTAGTGGATGACCCCAGAAACAAAATACAATTACAGACAAAATTAAGAATATATTTTTTATAAAAAGTATTTCTTCATGCGGCAAAGCAAGTAATTAATTAGAATAATAATTAAGTATAGTGGTCTTAAGGGTTTTAAGAAATATTCTAAGAGAACTTGTATCGATATACTTTGATGTAGGCAAGGAATTCCAAAGGGATTGGGTGGTATTAACCGAGGCTACATAAAGGTTTCGAGTGCTCGCTTGAAAAGGAATAGAAGGCATCGTGGATGAGATTCGTTTTCGACTTAGATAGTGCTTAGGGCGCTTCGTTTTACAGATTTGATGTGCTTCCTTTTCGACTTACGGGAAAGAAGAAAACAGCTCCTAAAGATATATGAATTAAACCCTACTTAATAGCACTTTTAACGTATTCTGACTTTAATGATTCATTACCTGATTGTGTTACAAAAATTAGTTTATTATGAACGAAAGTATACACGGTTATGATACGCAAGCAGCCTTTGATTTACCTACTGATTACAGCAGGGCAATTTATGTGGAAATTCTCGTTGCAATATCGGGGGCACAAAAATGGAATAATTTTACCAAATGGTTTAGTGAATTTCAAATCGTTCAGGCTGTGTTTAAAAAGTCTATTCATATGTAATATAAAACCAACCGCATTGCGAATAATTAGCTAGCATGCATGCATGGAGAGGGGAGAGGGGAGAGCAAGAGGTCCGTTTGCGGTGTTTTGCCTTCCGGTCATTTCAGTTCTTAAGGTGTTTTGGTTATTTGGATTTCCTTATGCATGAAAACTGACATTTAATGTGAATCGGGCATTTTTTTTTTCTTTTTAAATTCTGGCTTGTTATTGACTCAAAAATAATAATAATAATAATAATAATAATAATAATAATAATAATAATAATAATAATAATAATAATAATAATAATAGCCAAAAACAATTTTTAAAATTTCCAGCATTTATCTGGCAAAATATAGGTTAAAAAAGATGAATTTCAGCTAGCACGTAAATTTTTACAATCGTGCCGATTTTGTCACTTGTGGACACAACTGATTAAACAACCCGTTTACCTTTTGAGACTGTTAATAAATCAGCTTTCAAAACAAATGAGCCAAACGCATCAACAATTCTTGCCATATTATGGGTGATCGAAAGAAAACTCTCAAGCTTATAGCTGTTGTAATCAATCCTAGTTTTAAAATGAACTTATTGGACTTATCCCACGCGGCCGTTTTATCGGGTAATATACTTTGTTTGAAGGGTGAAACAAACTTACATGATCTGCTATGTTACTTCACTTGGACTAAGAAGCAAATTGCTTCGATGGAAATTATAAATTTCGATTTCCTTTCCATCGCAAAAACCTTTAAATGAATTTTAAAGTATTTCGTTAATTTGCAACATAACTTGCAAACCAAGACTTTCTTTGGCCACTAAAACTAGTCCAATTTATTTCGAATTGATTTTAGTTTGAACTCCGCCACTTTTTTTAGATGCAACAAATTCATTTACACATGTGTACAGTCAATTTTTCCGACTGAATCTTCCATGCCTTCTTTAGTGCTTACCATTCATCTAGAGAGTGATACTCGGTATTCATTATTCATAACTTCTTAAAATTCTTGAAAATTCTAATTTTTATTTTCAGAATTGTTTTAGCTACTGAATCTTTCAAAAATTTCTAGCTCTGTATTCACAATAAATATTTATATGAATAAGGAGATTATTTTAAAAAAATTGGTCTCTTGAGATTTGTTGTACTTTATCGAGCCCAAGCATTTTTGACAATAGCCTCAGGTTGTAAGGACAGTCTCTATTCAGAAACAAAACTTGGTAAGTTGAACAATTGAGAAGTTTTACCTTTCATGTTACGAATGAAAAATATCGTTTAAGAGCATTGGAAATGCTTAGCTTTCATCTTTGTTTAAATTAACAGTTTCTGAGTCAGAAAAGGAGCTCTTCAGTTGCCAAAAGGTTAAAACTCGATAATTAGAAAAGTTTTGCCTTCATGTTGTTTCTTGAACCGTTCCCCTTGGACGTTATAACTTCTCCGAGTGAATTTATATCCTGCGAATGCCTTTCCATTTTTAGATTTTCAGGGGCAATTAAATAACATAAGCAAACCAAAAACTAAAAGGAAAGCAAACGATGAAATAACGAGTTGTTTGTGCTCTATCCTTCTAGCGCACTTGGACTATTCGCAAATTTATAATACCAAAACTGCAGCGTAAAACATTTCATGGAAAGTTCGTCTCTTACGAAGCGTGATAAAACTGAGGGATCACGCTATTACTTTGAAACGGACCTGTCCCTTTCTAATTTTGTGGATGATATAAAAGACGTCATGCACTTTTTCCATAATTAAATCACTAGTTTTAACCTAAAGTACTTTGTCATTATTTAGCGTCCATAGCACTGGCAACTGTTTAGGTGATGTCCTTGGTGTTTCGCCGCCATGACAAAAACAATTAATTGGAAAAAGAGGAGGAGAGCATCACAAAAATTTCTGATCTCTGAAAGATTGAAAAACCAGGCTCTTATCGCACGTCATTTTCTATAACTCTATCACATATTATAGCTATCGAAATAAAAAAAAAATACACTGTCAAATTAAAATTAAGAACTATCATGATATATTCATAAAAGAAGTGAAGCAATATCATGTACGAAATTGTCATTTCACGAACGATTATTTTGAAAATCTTCGTTTACTGGTAACAGGACCAAACCGCGACTAAAAAAAAAGATCCATTTCTTATTAAAGTTAAAGTACTATCTAGAATGATAAAAAAGAATTATAAGAAACAGAATGTGATTCAAAATGAACGTAATTTAAGGAGAAAACGATTTTTTACTAACTGTTATCAATATGATACCAATATAAGTAGTTTCCGCTCGAGAGCAGACTCATTTCCAGTCCTTACGTTTTTATTATTGAAAAAAAAAAAAAAAAAAAAAAAAAAAAAAAAAGCTAGCGAGCTATCTCGTCGTGATTTTAGCAAGCTCTTCTAGCGACTGATCGAGAACTGACGATGTCAATTCATACAAGAAGATAGACGAAGTACAAATCAATTACTCTAAGAAGCATTAGAGCGGCCAGGAAAAACATTTAATATCTTAACCGCTCCAGAGTTCTTGCAAGGAACAAGGGCACAGGATGCGTTTGTCAAAACACCGAGGGAAGATCGTGAAATTGCTTGCGTAGTAAACAAAGAAACACTCACCCGAGAAATCGTTGAAAAGCTTTTCCAGTCTGTTCAGCTCGGCCTGGCTGACACAAAAAATCCTTCGCAGCTTCAAAATACTGTTTGCTTTTAGCTTAACCTTTTGAGGCCAGAAATTTGTGGAACAGTTTTGCCAGAGTGGTTGGCGCACCAGTAACCGAGTACTCTATTTTTAATTTGATGCAAAACGCTCTCGATTTCATAGTTGAACAAGGCTGCCGCTTTCAATAATGCCGGTCCGCGGGTAAAATCTGAAAACGATAAAAGTTTCTTTTTTTTTTTTTTTTTTTTTGACAAATAAAGATCGCCTCCAGTTCTTCTGCTATAAACCTGTGTTTTGTTATCAATGTGTTGAATAAGTGTTATGAGTGTGTGGAATGATAAAACAATTATCATAACATAAAATAACATAATATTTTATTCAGGAAATCAACGAAAAAATAAAATAAAAACAGGCTTCCTGAAAGTTGAAATAGTGATGTTAGCCCTATGTAAAACAATTTCCCCAAATAAACATTCTAAAATCTAAATATAAATGCGCGCCTTTTTTTATGATAATGAAAAGTAAATTAATTTATAGGATGAGAAAAACCTGTCCGAATAAAGGAAATTTCATGTCTCAAGCCCATGGAATGCGATGGACTTGAAAATGTTTCGAATCTTGTTAATACATGAAGCGAAAAAAATTTTAAAGCTGGAATCGACTTTTGCTGTTTTGTACCGCTAACCTCTACGAGCTCCTACCCCACTCTTTATGTCCACTATACGTTTTACATTAAAGCGAACAACTACAAATCAGTTCGTCAACTCTACTATTGGTTTTTCATTGATAGAACAGGATCGTCTATGTGAGTTGTTTGAGAACGATTACAGGATTCAGAAGAAAGGCAGAGGGCCAAATCGCCTAGTGTTGTATAGTTTTCAAGTAATTCTTGTTACACATCCTGTTCATGCTATCGTTGGTCAAGGAATCCTTTTTTTCTATGTGAAGATGATCGCTTTGGACTTGCGTAAGTAAGCATACATGAGTTGTCTGGCTAACAGAAATAAGCAAAGTTCAGCGTTATTGATCAATAATGAAGCATTGCTGTTTCCAGTCGAATGATTAGTTGTCTGGGTGCAACTCCACAAACCTTGAACACCATTTCGGTCCTTTTGGATTTGACATATACAGCCAAGCAAAATGTTAAAGGAAGGGAGGGGAGGGGAGGGGAGGGGAGAGGGGAGAGCAAGGGGTCTTCTTTGCTGTGTTCTGCCTTCCGGTCATTTTAGTTCTTACGGTGTTTCAGTAATTTGGATTTCTGACATTTCAATGTGAATCGGGCATTTTTTTTCTTTTTAAATTATGGCTTGTTATTGACTCAAAGATAATAACAATAATAAAAGCCAAAGGCACAATTTCTAAAATTTCCAGCATTTGTCTGGCAAAATATAGGTTAAGAAAGATGAATTTCAGTTAGCACGTAAATTTTTACAATCGTGCCGATTTTGTCACTTGTGGACACAACTGATTAAACAAACCGTCAGTACCTTTTGAGACTGTTAATAAATCAGCTTTCAAAACAAATGAGCCAAATGCATAAACAATTCTTGCCATATTCTGGGCGATCGAAAGAAAACTCTCAAGCTTAAAACTCTTGTAATCAATCCTAGTTTTAAAATGAACTTATTGGACTTATCCCACGCGGCCGTTTTATCGGGTAATATACTTTGTTTGAAAGGTGAAAGAAACTTACATGATCTGCTATGCTACTTCACTTGGACTAAGAAGCAAATTGCTTCGCTGGAAATTATAAATTTCGATTTCCTTTCCATCACAAAAACCTTAAAATGATTTTTAAAGTATTTCGTTAATTTGCAACATAACTTGCAAACCAAGACTTTCTTTGGGCACTAAAACTAGTCCAATTTATTTTCAATTGATTTTAGTTTGAATTCCCACACTTTTTTTAGATGCAACAAATTGATTTACACATGTGCACAGTCAATCTTTCAGACTGAATCTTCCATGCCTTCTCTAGTGCTTACCATTCATCTAGAGAGTGATACTAGGTATTCATTATTCATAACTTCTTAAAATTTTTGAAAATTCTAATTTTTATTTTCAGAATTGTTTTAGCTGCTGAATCTTTCAAAAATTTCTAACTCTGTATTCACAATAAATATTTATATGTTTAAGGAGATTATTAAAAAAAAATGGTCTGTTGAAATCTGTTGTACTTTATCGAGCCCAAGCATTTTTGACAATAGCCTCAGGTTGTAAGGACAGTCTCTATTCAGAAACAAAACTTGGTAAGTTGAACAATTGAGAAGTTTTATCTTTCATGTTACGAATGAAAAATATCGTGTAAGAGCATTGGAAATGCTTAGCTTTCCTCTTTGTTTAAATTTACAGTTTCTGAGTCAGAAAAGGAGCTCTTTAGTTGCGAAAAGGTTAAAACTCGATAATTAGAAAAGTTTTGCCTTCATGTTGTTTCTTGAACCGTTCCGCTTGGACGTTATAACTTCTCCGAGCAATTAAATAACATAAGCAAACCAAAAACTAAAAGGAAAGCAAACGATGAAATAACGAGTTGTTTGCTCTATCCTTCTAGCGCACTTGGAGTATTCGCAATGATATATTTCCAAAACTGCAGCGTAACACATTTCATGGAAAGTTCGTCTCTTACGAAGCGTGATAAAACTGAGGGATCACGCTATTACTTTGAAACGGACCTGTCCCTTTCTAATTTTGTGGATATTATAAAAGACGTCATGCACTTTTTTCCAAAATTAAATCCCTAGTTTTAACCTAAAGTACTTTGTCATTATTTAGCGTCCATAGCACCGGCAACTGTTTAGGTGATGTCCTTGGTGTTTCGCCGCCATGACAAAAACGATTAATTGGAAAAAGAGGAGGAGAGCATGACAAAATTTCTGATCACTGAAAGATTGAAAAACCAGGCTCTTATCGCACGTCATTTTCTATAACTCTATCACATATTATAGCTATCGAAATAAAAAAAATACACTGTCAAATTAAAATTAAGAACTATCATGATATATTCATAAAAGACGTGAAGCAATATCATGTGCGAAATTGTCATTTCACGAACGATTATTTTGAAAATCTTCGTTTACTGGTAACAGGACCAAACCGCGACTTAAAAAAAAAGATCTATTTCTTATAAAGGTTAAAGTACTATCTAGAAAGCTAAAGATGAATTATAAGAAACAGAATGTGATTCAAAATGAACGTAATTTAAGGAGAAAACGATTTTTTTACTAACTGTTATCAATATGATACCAATATAAGCAGTTTCCGCTCGAGAGCAGACTCATTTCCAGTCCTTACGTTTTTTTATTGAAAAAAAAAAAAAATAAGAAAAGCTAGCGAGCTATCTCGTCGTGATTTTAGCAAGCTCTTCTAGCGACTGATCGAGAACGATGTTTATTCAGACAAGAAGATAGACGAAGTACAAGTTACTTTCTCTAAGAAGCATTAGAGCCGCCAGGAAAAACATTTAGTATCTTAACAGCTCCAGAGTTCTTGCAAGGAACAAGGGCACAAGATGCGTTTGTCAAAACACCGAGGGAAGATCGTGAAATTGCTTGCGTAGTAAACAAAGAAACACTCACCCGAGAAATCGTTGAAAAGCTTTTCCAGTCTGTTCAGCTCGGCCTGGCTGACACAAAAAATCCTTCGCAGCTTCAAAATACTGTTTGCTTTTTGCTTAACCTTTTGAGGCCAGAAATTTGTGGAACAGTTTTGCCAGAGTGGTTGGCGCACCAGTAACCGAGTACTCAATTTTTAATTTGATGCAAAACGCTCTTGATTTTAAAGTTGAACAAGGCTGCCGCTTTCATTCATGCCGGTCCGCGGGGAAAATGATACAAGTTTCTGTTTTTTTTTTTTTTACAAATAAAGATCGCCTCCAGTTCTTCTGCTATAAACCTGTGTTTTGTTATCAATGTGTTGAATAAGTGTTATGAGTGTGTGGAATAATAAAACAATTATCATAACATAAAATAACATAATATTTTATTCAGGAAATCAACGAAAAATTAAAATAAAAACACTTCCTGAAAGTTGAAATAGTGATGTTAGCCCTATGTAAAACAATTTCCCCAAATAAACATTCTAAAATCTAAATATAAATGCGTGCCTTTATTTATGATCCTAAAAATTAAGTTATAGGATGACAAAAACCTGTCCGAATAAAGGAAATTTCATGTCTCAAACCCATGGAATTCGATGGACTTGAAAATGTTTCGAATCTTGTTAATACATGAAGCGAAAAAAACTTTAAGGCTTGAGTCGACTTTTGCTGTTTTGTACCGCTAACCTCTACGAGCTCCTACCCCACTCTTTATGTCCACTATACGTTTTACATTAAAGCGAACAACTACAAATCAGTTCGTCAACTCTACAATTGGTTTTTCATTAATTGAACAGGATCGTCTATGTGAGTTGTTTGAGAACGATTACAGGATTCAGAAGAAAGGCAGAGGGCCAAATCGCATAGTGTTGTATGGTTTTCGAGTAATTCGTGTTACACATCCGTTCATGCTATCGTTGGTCAAGCAATCCTTTTTTTCTATGTGATGATCGCTTTGGACTTGCGTAAGTAACCATACATGAGTTGTCTGGCTAACACAAATAGGCAAAGTTCAGGGTTATTGATCAATAATGAAGCATTCCTGTTTCCAGTCGAAATTTTAGTTGTTTGTGCGCCACTCCACAAACCGTGAACACCATTTCGGTCCTTTTGGATTGTTCGTCAACAAGGACTAAATGTTAAGGAAGGGAGAGGATAGGAAGAGGATGAGAGGGCAAGGGGTCTTTGCTGTGTTCTGCCTTCCGGTCTTTTTAGTTCTTCCGGTGTTTCGGTTATTTGGTTCTCATGGTGCCACATGAAACCTAGCATCTCGAAATTCGGATTAGGTATTTCGTCAATTTTTTACTCGTTTTGAACCCAGAAAGAGAGTCAAAATCCAGTGTTTAAAGACTGTTCAGTATTTTTCTGGCAACATATAGGTTGACAAAAGATGAGTTTTCGCCCATACATTTTTACTATTGTGCCGATTTTATCACTTGTGGACACAACTGATTAAGCAAACCGTTTACCTTTAGACACTGCTAATAAATCAGCTTTCAAAACATATTTGTCAAACGCATAAACAATTCTTCCCATATTCTGGGAGAAAGAAAACTCTTAAGCTAAGCTGTGATCAATCGTCGTTTTAAAATGAACTTATTCGAATAATTTTTAATTAAATCAAGTGATTCCACGCGACTGTTTTAATAGCTAACAAACTTTGTTTGGAGGATACCCAAACTTATTTGATCCACTATGTTAATTAGGGTCGCTTTGAAGAAGCAAAGCGGTCAAAAAAGGTTTAATTTTGGATTTCCTGATTTTCAAAAGCATTTTGAAATAAAATTGAAATGATTCATTTGCAAAATGTAATGTTTAAATGCCAGCAAGACCATTCGATCAAATAACTTGATTTCAGTCTCGACAGAACGTGCCATTAATTAAAAACGCCAGAATTGAATTTATTAGAATATAATAAAACCCCGCAATCCTAAATTCATTATTTTATGGTTCATTGTTACTTACTCTACATTATTTCAATTACATTCACTTGTTACCTAGTTAAACCAGATTAGCTTTGAAGTTCGATTTATCTTTTTATTATTAGAATAAATTCTTCATTATTACTTTAATTTTTACTATGACAACTGTATGAATTATTCACACTAAGGCCTTTCTCTTTGAACAGCTGCCTTAATCTGCCAAAGATCGCTAATTTGGTATTCAAAGTAAAGACGAATGTTAAACATAGACAGATTCAGAATAAAGTTTTTATTCCCGACTGGAACCCCCAGCAGTTAGGTCTATCACTCTCAGGAAACCGCACTTGGTAAGTTGAGAAATTAGAAGTTTTAAAATGCAAGACGTGTTTCCTTATTGCTGTGTACAGTCTTGATTCAGAAAAGCTAACCTACCAAAATTTATTCCAGAATATTTTTCAGTGTCAATGGGGTAAGAAAAGCAGAACAAAATTCACCTCTGTCTTTTTTAATTACGGAATAGTTAATGCTCCTTTATGTAGTGTCCTGAGCGGATCAAACTAAACAAATTCGCCTGCCATGCTTAAAAAGGTACAAGAAACAGTAGGGGTAGTAATACATTGTTTAAAAAAAATCATTTTTTTGTCCTTGGTAGCTGCCCCTGAAAAATAAAATAAAATAAAATAAAAATGGGACGGCATGCACTTCGGAAAAAATCGCTGACCAATATCTGAATGGTTTGAGACGCTACGATTTCATTGCCTTTCTTGAAAGTAAGGACTGCAGTATCACATGAAAGTGCCAAAGAAAAAGAAAGACAAGAAAAGAAATGGAGTCAGGTAGTTCGTCATTCCATATTATCATTGATATGTCAATAGAGTCTTGGACTAATTCACGGGCTAATGCATATCATAATGTACCTTTTTAGCTTGTAACTTTTAAAACAGTACTATTCTCACAAGCTTTAATCAACTCTTATTCACCTCATCAAGTTATACGCTCTCATCAACTGTTACGTATTCTCCAAGTGTGACTGAGCTAAGGAAAGTATCCGTGAAATGCGTCAATTAAAATTACTGCCAAATAGGTCAACCTAGAATTTAGAATTTGTGGCACGGAAAGCAAAAATAAACACTTGGATCATGAAAACCACGAAATCTCTTATTTCATTTTTGTTTTCGCTCAAGTGGAAAGGAAACGTCGTTTTGAAGGTCAAATTTTTTCCGCATTCTTTTAACAGCAACAAGACGCATATGTGCGTGAATTTGGGCTTCTTTCCTGGCACATCCAGGTGTAAACGCCAGAAAGTCGACATGATGATATCTCAGTTCTCTTTAGTTTACTGTTTTACAGCTCTAGCATAGTACAAGCAAGTATATTGTAAGCATTGTATATTCCTGGTCTAAATTTTACCCTCTGTCCGTTTTTTACGCCCGGTCGGTAGTCTACGTTTTACACTGACCGATTAAGTAATAAATTGTAGAAAATAATAAATGTTCTGACGGTAAAATCCGAACAGTTGGCTGTTGTATTCTCAGAAGAACTTGAAAATTTCGCAGAAATTCCATGGCCTGAATAATGATTTGAGATGTCCGCCAGCTCGTCGCCTGGATAAAACAAGAAATTGCACTCGAAACACAATTTCTTAGCCGTTATTTCTCGGATTTCCGCTGTCGAAACTGTTGAGTATTCCTTAGTAGTTGTTCTTTCGATTTACCATTCAGAAAAGGTGTGTTTTCCTTCGGAAAACACGAAAATCGGCTACTAAAAATTTAGCCGTCCGGGGTCTTTGCGGTGTTCTGTCTTCCGGTCATTTCAGTTCTAACTTACAGTGTTTCGGTTATTTGGATCTTATAATGGCAAATGAAACCTAGCATTTCGAAATTCGGATTAGGTATTTTGTCAATTTCCGAATCGTTTTGGACCCGAAAAAGAGTCAAAAGCCAGTGCTTAAAGACAGTTCAGTATTTTTTTCTGGCAAATATAGGTTAACAAAAGATGAGTTTTTGCACGTAAATTTTACAATCGTGCTGATTTTGTCACTTGTAGACACAACTGATTGAGCAAACCGTTTACCTTTTGAGACTGTTAATAAATCAGCTTTCAAAACAAATGAACCAAACGCATAAACAATTCTTGCCATATTCTTGAAAAAAGAAAACTCACAAGCTAAGTAGTAAGCAATCCTCGGCTAGTTTTAAATTGGACTGATTCGAATAATTTAAATTAACTCAAGTGATTCCACGCAACCGCTTTAATGGGCAATAATAATGGTTTGCCCAAAGGATACTGAAGCTTATTTGATCTGCTATGTTATTTCGCGTTGACTAAGAAGCAAATCGGTCTGCTTAGGTTTTAAGTCCTGGTTTCTTTCCCATCACTTAAACTAGTTCTATTTGCCAGTACTGAGTTACAAGATCTTGATGATGAGTTCCGTTCTATTCGTGTACAGAAAAAGGGAGTTTGAATTGATTTTAGTGCTAACTCCACCACTCTTTTCAAATATGACCAATTCATTTCCACAAGTGTGCAGTCAACCTTTCCGACTATCTTCACTAGCGCTTACCGTGATTCATCTTTAAAAGAGTGATACTCAGTATTCATTGTTCATAATTTCTCACAATTTTTGCAGAATTTTGTCATCTGCTTTAATTTGCCAAGCACTGCCGCTTGCGTGTTGGGAAGGAAAGGAAAATTTTCCAAAATAACTGGTCTCTTCAGACATGTTGTACTAATTATCGACGCCAAATCTTATTGACAAACACCTCCGGTAGTTAGGAGAGTCTCTTTCAGAAAACAAAGCTTGGTCAGTTGAACGATTGAGAAGATTTACTTTTTATGTTACGACTGAAACATATGGCGTAAGATTACCGGAAATGCTTGGCGTTGTTCTTGGTTTAAATCTACAGTTTCTGAGTCAGAGAAGGAGCTCTTCAGTTGCCGAAAGGTTAAAACTCGATAATTAGAAAAGTTTTGCTTTCATATTGTTTCTTGAACCGTACACATCAATGCTATAATTTCTCCAAGCAATTTTTATCCTGCGAATTCCTTTCCACATTTTGATTTTCAGGGGAAATTAACAAAAGAAAAAGGAAAGAAAACGATGAAATGACGAGTTGTTCGCGTATTAGTCTTCCAGCGCACTTGGACCATTTGCAATTTTACCAAAACAATTTGTGTTTTGGAGCCAATGCCCCCAGAAAATAACTTATCTATTAAATTACATTAATTTAGTCCCACCTTGGTCTGGAGAAAGGCATGAATTGAAGTAAGACTCAAATCCATAATTCGCAGGTTAAAATAAGGCAGTTAAGGTCGGAACCATTGTAATATTTGGAGTGCGAAATCCAAACCATAATAAATTGTGACAAAAATGACACATTTCACGCAAAGTTTGTTTCTTACGGAGAGTGAAAGGGGTTTATATCAGACTTATTTCATGAATCACACATTTTCTTTTGTTATTCAACATCCTTTATTTAACTTACATACTTCATGAATATTAAACTAACTGAAACGAGGGATTTATACAGATAAATCCCTCATTTACTGTATAAATCCCTCATTTACATTAGCAGTACTGCGAGAAACGCACACATCAGGTTGCTTCTATTGTTCTCCATTTCTCACCTAAGTGTGACGGTACTAATGTCCCCTTGAACAAAGGAATAATTTCATGAAATAAGTCAGATAAATACCTCGAACGTCGGTATTAATCCATATACATCCCTCGGGCTTACGGCCCTCGGGATGTATATGGATTAATACCTCCGTTCTCGGTATTTATCTCTTACATAAAATAAAATTTTTGCTAATAAAATAATATGATTATTTCATGCATTACGAGAAAAGGAGTTATTTTTTCAACAAGTATATCAATAATTCAGATTTGCCAGAAGGGCAACTACTAAAAGCACTACTTCATTTAAAGTCCTTTGTTTTTTTTTTTTTCTACATTGCCAGCTTTTAAAGTAAATTAGCCATTCGCAAAAAAAGCCACACTCTTCCCATTTGCATTTTTTTTTCATTAATGCCAAATTTTCTTCATATGTACATAATGTCCAACGTGAATTCAAATACTGACAACTTTTTGCAGTTTTTAAAGTCATGCAATCACAAATTTCCTAACTTTGGCCATTGAATACTTTCTTCATTTTTCTTTACAGAATCAGGCAGGGATGGGTATCAAAGGAGCAGTGTTCATTTTTGGCGTAATTTTTGTGTCTCTGATGATGGAGACAGAGGGTTCGTAAAGGGTCGCGTGGTGGTTAACGTTAATATAACAGAATATCACTCTTATGTCTTTCATTTCCGTGTGGTTTTTAATTTCAGTACTAGCAGGTTTTTTTCCGTTTTCACCAGTTAAATCGTATCATTACGTGAAATATTTCGAAAACTATAAAAGGCTAATTTTGCAAGATTGTCGTGAGTGCTAAACACAGCCAGCAAATGTTAAGGGCTGTCGGGTTAAGCTATTGTGGAAAAGAACCTTTTTTTTATACCATTTCAAACAGAGTTCCCTGATACCTTTTTGATTATTTTAATGTGAGAAACCATGACATTCACTACTACAAAACTAGAAATAATGATGACCTTATTTTGGACAAAGTTAACTTAGAATGCACCACGCGCGCTTTTTTCTACAAAGGAGCAAAATTTTTTAATAATGCTTATAATTTATAACTGTTTGAAACTTCCTCTTATTGTTGCTGTCCAAGAATATTTGTGATCTCCTTTTATTTTATTTTTTCTTCTCAAAACTGATGCAGCAATCCTATATAAATATGTTTCAAATATTATTCTTATTGTTATTGTTATTATTATTGTTATTGTTATTCTTATTCTTATTCTTATTCTTCTTATTCTTATTCTTATTATTATTATTATTATTATTATTATTATTATTATTATTATTATTATTATTATTATTATTATTATTATTATCGTGACACCGAAGCCTCGGTTTTTATCGCTCGTTTTTACATCTATTCGCAATGGTAAATCTTTATTGGTGAGAATAATAATCATTGTAATCGGTATTTAATAACCTAGGTCTTCCGCGAGCGTCATATCAATTTTTAGCTAATGGCTTCCTTTCTCTCTCTACCTTCTTTTACTACGTTGTTACTACGTTGACAATACCCGATTTCGAAGAATGAGCGATGCTCGGAACAAATGTAAGCAAATGGAAGGAGACATCGCCATCATCAGATCTGCCCATGAAAACCAGTTTATTTTCGACCTGGTAAAGAAGACAGCTGGATTACCATCCTGGGGTGCATGGATTGGCCTCCAGCGAACGGCTGACGGGAGCTTCAAATGGGTTGACGCCACCCCATTAGATTATGACGCATGGAATTCTGGAGAACCCAACGACAATGGA
>NW_028145550.1:2682500-2697500 GCF_977016875.1 Pavona decussata | reverse complement strand
CGACCATTTGATAGGTCAATGTAAAAACGAGTTATTAATGCATTTTTGGGGGTTTGTGGGTCGGTCTCTAGCGAAGGGCCGACGGGAGCTTCGAGCGGTTTGACAGTAAATCACTGGCGTACAGCGCGGAGAATGCCAGAGAACCAAACAATGATGAGGAAAACGAGAATTGCGGTATAATGATGCCACAACTCCCTTCAGCAGGAAAGTGGAATGACATACCCTGCAACTATCCATTCAACCGCGCTATTATTTGTTCCGTGTGATATATTTGTGAATGACAAACAAATGAGTATGGATAATATATTGGAAGTGCGGATTAAAGATTTTAAAAAAAAATAAACGTCCTCTCAGTTGTTTCTTTTCGTAACCGGTTAAAGTGCATATGAAGTGAAAAACATTTCAAAGACAACAAGTATGACGTTTTCTTTTGTTTTCTTTTCTTTCCTTTTTTTTTTTTTTTGGAACGTTTTGTCGTTGTTGTTGTTGTAGTTGTTTAAAAACTGATGTCGTCACAAGTCGTACAAAGAAAATCACCTAGTTTATTACCAGTAAGTTTTCAATTGCCTGTAGGAAGACATTAAACTAAAAATAAGCATCGGCCGACTAGGAAAAACATAGTGGTTGGGCTGCGAAAAGGGGAGGGGGTTAACCTCCTCCCTTTTCCCTTCTCTGTCACTTTGTCTTTCTCGGGATCAGCCAAACCATGTTTTTCTTTTGTTTGTTTTTAAAAGTTGCTGCTGACTTTTTAAGAGTTATTGTCTGAGAAAACCAGGCAGGTGGTCAAAGATCGGGGTCGGCCAAATCATTCCATACTAACATCATAGATAGGTTAGGTGGACTTATGGATAAATATACTAAAGTTTGCTCTTCAAGTGTTTTGGTATAGGAGATATGAGATCCACTCTCCATCACCCCCTCAGGTCCTAGTTTTTCTGGTAAATTTGACCCAAATTTGACAGCCAGCAAAAATTGCACAATTTAGCGAACGAAGTTCATGTTTTGTACCTGATATAAGTGGACATTGAACTTCTTGTAAAAGGCCAGAGATATGCGAAATAAGCAAAAGTCACTCTACAGCATTTAGTTTTGGAATACCTATATTTCGTATCTGCAAATGAGCAAGAAATTAGCCATTTTCGACTTCACGCAGAACACACAACTAAAACTTCAGCAAAAACTGGATGCTAAAACCAAACACTCTTACCTTCCTTCTATCAGAATCAGCAATAATCTTTTTGGGCCATTCAAACAGCAAGATGCTACATCACCTCCATTTCTCCTACTACTCGATGTCATGTACAGCACGACACGACGCAATCAATGTGCTGTTTAAGCCGCTCCTGGATTTCGCATTGGGTTTGTCTTAAGTTAAAAATATTCAGTTGATCAAATTAGTTCCACAAAAAATTCAAATCTCCTCTCTTGCGAATTTAACGGAAAGAAAATCAAGAAAACGCGAAAATAAACAAAACGACGCGCGACGCCATGTTGAATTTGTACACTCGGGATAGACTGGGAACTAGTTGATTGGTTGTAAGGGAGCCAGGGGCTAGCCAAGGCTGGCCATGGATGATTGTTCCACGCTGTTTTTCATAAGTAAGCTTTTTGATTTAAGGAAGGCTGGTTTAGGCTCATGCCGTAAGTGGCAAGGAATAACAAACTATTGGGAAATGAAGATCCCAACGAGGGTTACAACCATTTTCCTTGCTTATTAAATGGCCTACATGTTGTTATGCTTGCTGGGCAGGGAAAATCGTTTTGAAATTTAATTTGCATTTTGTGGGCTTTGATTAGGCGAAGTTTCTGGGTCAAGCTGTCTTGTACTTTCAAAGACAGGATTACAACGAATCAAATAAGAGCCAAAAACACAAGAGTAATTTGGAGAAACAATACCGTAGCCCAGTTGGAAGTCTTGTTTGCAGATTCACTTGCAGAAACTCTATTTTGTTTCAATACAAAGTGAAAAAAATCCGAAAAAATAACGTCATATTATTTTATATCGTAAGAGACTATACGCGTACGAAAGTATTTTATGACAATTTTGTTCTTACCCATTCTCGTTCCCAGAGCCGCCTGGTCCTCTTAGCCGCTGGAGGCTGGGCATGAGGACCAAGTGGCTCTGGGGACACAGGATTGACACAGCGGCAAAACGCAATGCGCATGTGCCAACCACTGAACTTCCGGTCGGTGTTGTATTTCCGGTTAGCTATTAAAACCTATTGCGTAAACAAAAAACTCCCGTCGCGCGAAGTTTAAAAACAAAACTCAAGAGTTACGAAACAAACTTAAGCAAAAAAATTGTTTTCCTGGTGAGTAAATTTATTTTGCTGTTTTCAAACCTTTGCACCAAGGGGTTTGGTGCTTGCACCAAGTGCGAAAACCATGCTCGAAGATGCGACCTGCTCGCGCTTGTGAAGAAAAGTTTTGTTGTCCGTGGTTGTTGTTGTCCTGTTGTTAAAATGTTGTTCCTCGCAATACGAGAAGTGTGGTAAAAGTTTAGGTAAACGAAAATGCGGAGGCCGTTATTGCCTCTTGACACCTCGGTTGGCCAGAGCCGCTGAACTTCCAGTTGGTTCGATAGTTTGCCGGGTTCACTGGGACGAAATAGGAGGTAAACAACCGGTGTTCGGTTACCCAGGAAAACTACTCTCGAGCTCTCCACAAAAACGGGATACCTTCTCGACTTTATGCCGTGCTGGACGCTGTTGGTAAGGCAGGTAATGTTCCTTATCGTCCGGGAACAAGGTGCTGCAACGAATGTGCTGAGAATGTCGACCGCGACCAAGAAGAAAAGTTTACCACGCATGCAGAATATAAGCCGAAAGAGGCCCAATTTCGGTTTTGGGTTGTGCATAATTTTTCAGTGAACAGCAGTAGATGTGCTTGCAAGGACCGCCGTGATAAAATAAAAGTGCCGGATCCTGTAGTAAAGGAGCAATAAATTGTACTACAAATAATATAAAGAGCAAGGCTAATTTCACAGTCAGAGAAATATATTTTTCCTTTCCAATATTTCAAACGGCACGGCCTTTGTTCATCAAACATACCCTGCCTTGCTCTTTATATTATTTGTTCCATAATTTTTAAGTTTAAGTAATTTTCCCCAATTACTGTATATATTTAGCAAAAGAAACAATAATAATAATAATAATAATAATAATAATAATAATAATAATAATAATAATAATAATAATAACAATAACAATAACAATAACAATAACAATAACAATAACAATAACAACAACGACAACAATAACAACAACAATAATAATAATAATAATAATAATAATGATAATAATTATAATAATAATATAATAATAATAATAATAATAATAATAATGATGATGATGATGATGATGATGATGATGATGATGATGATGATGATGATGATGATGATGATGATGATAATAATAATAATAATAATAATAAAAGAGATTGTAGAAGAATGCTTCCAAATCAGGACACCTGGAGGACAATACAAACTTCTTTTGGAGTTGTGAAAGTCAATTGTCATGGAGATGTCCTAGTAGAAAGACATGTATAGAACAGCATTGAAACAGTTTTCAAAGACTCATCAGGTCAGTTTAACTACACAACTACTTGAGCAAAAAAAAAAAAAAAACAAAGAATCTCAATAACATAATAGAGATATTTCAGTAACAGTATTTCTACCAAACCTCCTTCTGAAGGATTACACTGATCATCAACATGTATATTTCACTTTTAAAATAAGGAATATCAATATTGTAATATTTTTTTTTTCATCTGCTAGAGGAGAACAAATGTAACTTACACAAAGGCACCCCCAACCCCAGAGGGAATGAAATTAAGCCCCAGTATGAATATGCATATTCTGAACACAATAAATATGTGGATAATATAATTATCCTCCACATATTTCTTATGGTACTAGTTGTGAGAGTTTATTTAAACATCTTGATAGAGTATGTGGTGACCATTAGTTTCTACTTATAAAGATAAAAAGTTCTGCATCCCTTTTTCATTATTTTTTTTCCACAAATTCATTTGATTACCTGGTAGAGAGATTCCAGAGAGCATTGCACCAACACCATTAAGGCAACATTGCCCTTGCACTGTCATCCTCAGAGATGGAAAAGTTTGCAGAGAAAAATGCACCTGGTCTTTTTAATCTTATTCTACACTATAATTGGATTCTTGGATCATAATCAAAATATTATTTTGGGAGATGATCCAAGAATGAGTGATGAGCATCGTGTATTACAAGAAAAGAGAACAGTTGTTTTATTGCATATCATATCATATTTCTGGTAATCTTGATTTACACAATAAATCTCATGTAAAATTAAGTTTCTTTTAAGCTGACTTGACTTGTCTCAGGTACATTTATTTTCCTTGCCTTGCATATGAGGAACACTCCCAAGTTGGAATAAACATGTTTATCAACCATAACAGCAGACAAATCTAGAATCTACCTATACTAAGATTGCACATTTGATTCTTCTTTCATCATGAGGTTTCCACATACAGAATGTACTACCATCGTATGAAACCCCTGAAATGAAATAAACAAGAAAAAATTAATTATTTTTTTACATTTTTACTTACAGTGTACGTAAAAAGGGGGCTACAAATAATATTTATTATTATTATTATTATTATTATTATTATTATCATTATTATTATTATTAATATTATTATTATTATTATTATTATTATTATTATTATTATTATTATTATTTCAGGTCACAGAAGACACATTTTTAAAATGCATAAGGAACAAGGATTATTTATTCAGCAACACGAGGCATCCAGAGATGTGATAAATTCTGCCAGAAGTTTAGGCTTCAGCACCACTCCAGTCTTTTTCTTAGTTATCATTTTTTACTTTGGGCAAATTTAGGCTTTTGCACAAATTAAGCTAGCATTTTTTCGATCATTTTAGTGAAGTAAAAGCATCAACCATTATACGAGCATTTCAGTGGCATTTTCCCCTTTTTTGAGAGAGAGAAAGAGAAAAATTAAAATAAAATGGCAAATCATTTTTTAAAAATGAAATGTCAAGTAGCCTGCTTGGGTCAAACCTTGGCGTCGCGAACAGAAGCGGGCGCTTTTCACCAACTTATTTTGCAGCCAGAACTTTTTCACATACTTGCACGCATGTTTTCATATTAGCTTCAGGCTTTGGTGACCATAATTTTCAAAGTTTGAAGTCATTCATTTACCAGACAAGATGACTTAGTGAAAAAACATTCCTTATCGTGATCTCAGGCTAAAGCTTTTAAAAATCTCAAGCTAATTTTAATGAATTCAGCTTTAAGATAACGTCTGCACCCACTTGTGATTTTAGAAAACATGACTTTGTATATACATGTACTTAATTTTATGCTCATGATTTCATATTTGTAAGCGTTAATTTAGTTCAAACATTTTGTCTGTATATACCCCTAGTTTTTAGCTTCTTTAGTTTACTTGTAATTAGTTAATTGCAAACGACCCCACAAGCTCATGTAGCTTTAATACTCATCGTTTTAAAATAAAGGCTATCAAAAGGCTTTGCGTCGTTGCTTATAATAACATTTGAAACAGATAGACCTTGCGTCTTCCTTGGGTCTAATTAAAAAAATATATATAAATGAGAATTTGTAACAGCAGTCTTTCCAAGAACATCTGATGTGTTGAAGAACGGACAAATTGCAATAGTAGAGCTGGGTGTTAAAACACGATTCACCAACCAACAAAATATTCATAACTTGGGCTGAAATGGCGGGCGAACACGCATAGAATCACATTTTTGGACGTTTTTTAAAAGATAATCAGAACCACTCGACTTCAGCATCAACCATTGTAAGAAATTATGGTGAGCTTACCTTTTCTTAATCATTGGTCCACTTCATCTTTCACATGTGGTTACTGATCCACAGCAGGAAAGTTTTAAAACTTCAACAGATCGAAACATAACCCTAACCGGAAAGCGTGATCTCGACCGGAAATGCCCAGAATTGGCGCATGCGTACACGTTTTGCCGCTGTGTTCACAGGATTACGGAAGTCCTAGATTCTAGGACTTCCGGTATTCATGTATGAAGTCTTGAAATGTCATCAAATTTGGAGAGAATAACATGGCGGCTGCTAGAGGCGAAAAAAGTTTATTGAGATACTGGCGACTGTTCTGCGTCTTCTTATTTTGGAATCGATGACTCTTCGTGAGAAGCTTGGGAACGCAATTAGAATTATTGTCGAAAAAAGGACGGATGTGTCAAATGTCTCTGCCTTCGACAAATCCTTGATATTCCAGCTTTGCCCTTTGTTTTGACTCATGGCTGGAGGTCAGTGACTCCATCATTTTTGTCGCATCGCCGTTGAATGCGCTGATGCGGGATCAGATATCAAACTTGACAGCATGAAACTAACATCTGTCACATCTTCAATGATTCTTTGAAGCGAATCGTTAGACTTCTCTGTATCTCAAATGGAAGGAATATTAAAAGTGTATTTAAGTTTATTGGGGGGAAAAAGAATTGGAAGGTTTTGGACAGTATAGAGATTAGCGAAAAGATCAAAGCAGCTGTAGTTGATGAGGCACATCTTATTGCAGAATGGTAACAAGTTTTATTCTACTTCTTTTCACAATAAACATATAGATACTCTAGAACTATATACTTTGTGATCAGCCTAAATCACACTATACAAACCTGTGGGGGTTAATCTGTCATTATATTAAAGTTGTACAATGTTATGCAAATCGTTAATGGAAAATGACTACAGTACGTTCGCATTTTTAGGATGGAACTGGTGTTTCTATGTTTATTACACCTATTTTAAAATCACTGGTGATCCTTGCAATCCGATTGGCTCTCAACAGTGCGATTTATTCACGAATCACACTATTTTTTTGTCTCCAAATCGCTCCCTTTACCCCATGAAAATAAAATGAAATAATAGTAACCACTTAAAAAACGTGTTTCTTGAAGCAGCCTATTATAACATGGACACAAAGAAATGTGAATTCAAAATGGGTGTAATAAATTACTAAATATTGAACTTTGTACTCCACTCAGTTCTATTAACAATTATGCTTTTAATAATTTTTATACATGAATGCCATAAGAAGAATAATCTGTGCCCATACTGTTATACAGATGACTCATTATTATCAGACAAACTATTAACACTAGTACTCCATCTCAATTATTTATGCCTGCAAATTAACTACCATACAGATTCATCGGATTGGATTATCCATCTCTGCTATAAATTCACCCATAATTTTTGACTTCAGCACACATTATTTAACTCATTCACTTATTATGTTACACATTGACGTTTGTCTGTTTAATCATGTTATGTAGCCTTCAAGAGACTTATTTTGAGTTCATTGAGTTCAATGAGTGTTCCAAATATTAAGTAAATTAAAAAGTTGTTCTAAAAAAGACCAAATGTTGAATGCAATTTCTATTCTGACAATTTTTCTATTATACAATTTCAAGGAATTTTCATATTTTCAGTGACACTCTTTTTGTGTCTCATAGATAATTCTAGCTGGTATTAGATTTTAAGGGATGATAGTGCACATGTAAATTATTTGTGTTGCTCTCTTCCACTTTCAAGTAGGTAATTTCCCAAATTCCACCACCACCCCTTCCCCCCTCCCCTGAAAAAAAAAACAATTAAACATTGTTAATAATTAGTAATATTCATAGGGAAATAATTATTTTGTAGACCTGTTCCTGGTATGCTAAGTGCCATGTTTCCAAATGTACCTATAGTTGCACTGACAGTGACAGCAACAGAGAAAACAAGAGATATAATTTCAAATTCCTTAGAGATAGTGGATCCTGTCATCATATCATTGAAGGGAACTCAAACAGAAAGAACATATTTTACACTGCTGCTAGTTACCACAAACATGAAATAGAGGCCTTCTTGCTGCCTTACATCGCAAAGCTAAAGGAGCTGAGGGAGATGTCCCTTACTGTACTTTATTCAAAGTTACAAATTTGTGGGGAACGGCGCTCCAGCCATTTGTGATCGTCGCTTGAGCGAGAAGCAGTTTGCACCGATAGGCTCGGGAAATTTAGCCATTCAATGGCGTAGAATTGCGAGCTCTTTCACTTTTGTCTCAGCCAACGAAAGCTCTTGCGAAGATAGACTCTTTTTCATTAAAGACTGCAATTCTTAAAAGTGGGTTTTTTTTTTGTGAAAGCAAGGTTGATGGAGATTTTTTAAGGAAAATTATCATCGAGCGAAACTTTCCTTTCCGATACTCTAACTGAGACTTTTGCCAACTCCACACCGTGTTTCCTTCACGAAACTATTGACAGATCAGTGGTTTCTAATTAAAACCCGTTTGATTATAACACCTACAGATGTTTAAAACATTTGCCAACGGCTTTTTCGGAGAATCTTTAGCGATTTTTTAGCGTCCGCCATCGTGCTGCATTTCTTTTTGACGCTATTTTTATTTTTCGCGCCAGGCCGCCAGTCGCCGATCCCTTGCTCTGCCGCTAACATTTTCACTTCCGTTTTAGATTTCTATTGTTGAGAACTAGCCAATCAAACCCTGTGTCCCCAGAGCCTCCTTTCCCTCGTGCGAAGGCCCCGCCGGCTAAGAGGGACAGGAGGCTCTGGGGACGAGAATGGTGACATATGGTCTTCGCTCCAGTCTTTTGCGACAGTGTTTACATTGCAGTCAGAAGTGTAATGTACAACGCAAAATGAGCTGCTCATTTTCAACTGTTGACCGTGTATGCGGTCCAACACCATCAGCGCCAAATGAGCTTTATGTTATTCCTCTAAAATCATGCAGAAAGGATTTAACAGATTATCGAACTAATCTGGGTGTCAGTGGATCGAAGTCGAGGCTTAGGGCCTCTTCATATGATCCCGGTTGACCGGGCTAGCCCGCTTACCGAGATCTCGCCTCATTCATATTTCTTTTGTAAAAAATTCGATGTGTTCATATGAGCCCGGTTACCGAGATCTCGGTTTCAGCGACCGAGATCTCGGGAGTCCGGGACGAAAATTTTCTCATATGAACACGGTATCCCGGTTACCTGGATGAAGTCTATAACCAAACATTCGCGTCTTAGAACGGGTATATTTGATTATAACGGCTCATTTCTGGGACTGGTTCTAGTTCAAAATAATTCCTTTTCGTAGTAGAGATAAAGATATAATACTTTTGAGGTTTGTAGAACCGATAAAAATGAAAAATTCTTGCCGGGCTTGTTTGGAAAACGTCACGCTCAATTGACCGCGTCACCACTTTTCATCTCGGTAACCGGGATGAAATTTCCCATATGAACGGACTGCAAAATTCATCCCGCTTACCGAGCCATCCCGGTAACCGGGATCATATGAAGAGGCCCTTAGGGACACGGATTATCGAGGCTGATGTTATTCTCAATCGCGCCGGATTGCATTCTCTATCAGAGGAAGACAGGGAAATGTCCAAAGCACAAATACGAATTAACAACACATTACCAGAAGTTAAAATCCAGTTGTTCTCACCCATCTCACAGAGGTGAAGCGAAAAAATTAAAAAAATCCTCGTCGGGTAAACAAACAGGTGTCGGAACAAATATACCAGGAGTTTCAAGTTTCAGTTCCAATAGGATCCGGTATGTACAATAAGCCAATATTTAAATTATTTTCTCACAATTCACCTATTTTTGGTAATTAATGTACTCTTTATATGTTACCTAAAGATTTTTTCACCTTACGTGTAGTTTCTTATCAGTTCGTAAATCTCTGCTAATTAATCAGATGTGTTGTTTTGTTACAATGTAACAAACATCTCATTCAATTGAAATCAACATTTCAAATATTGTTTCAGCCCTGTGAAACACTTGTCGAAAAGGCCATTCAAGCAGATTTAAAGTGGAGGATACTACCTTCTTGCTACCTTTGATTACTGTTCCCTTGGACCGATATATAACTTCTTTATTTTTTCGACCCGCAGACAATTTTGTGATGATCCTAGTAGAGTTAGAGAGTTGGGCGTTGCAGATTCTACGTTAACGTGATGTTATTTGTTTATTCTCTGATTAGCGTGCTTGACGGTCCGGCAGCTCTTCCTTCCCGTCTCCTATCATATTTATCAAGGTATCAAAGCGGAGATAATACAGCCAAAACTAATTCTTTGTTAATTTGTTGTGTAAGTTTTCAACAGCAGCTTTTATAACCAAAAAGCGCATACTCCTAAGGGCCTTCTGGTGTACATGACAAGCCGGAATGGTAAGTCCAACGCTTTTATTAAAAGCAAATGACGTATTCAGTGAGGGCTCCTAGGTAAATATTTCGCTTCACGACATGTGTTCATTGACAGACCAACGGAACTAGCAAAGTTCAAAATAAGTAAACAAAAGATCAGGAGCAAAAACAAACATACCTTGGAAAAGGCAGTTATCTATAGGAAAAAGGAAATTCCAACCCAAAGGGGATCTGAAAGGAAAATTCTTTTTTCTAAATATTTTCCGTCAGTTATCTTTAGTTTTACGCAGTTTATTTTAAAGGTAGAACAATTCCATGACACTGTTTCTTCCTATTTCACACATCCAATCTGATTGCTTTGCGGTAAAGGTAGAGATCATATTTCAGCTTTCCTCAGTGATTCAGAGGGGAGCGTGTCGAGTAGAGCACAATCACAATCACAATCACAATCAATGTAAACCACAATCAAAGCGCTCAAGGGGTCGGCATCGCTTTATTTCTCATGCGGTAGATGACTGGAACGCTCTCCTAGACGGCATTAGGAGCATTTCCAAGTTTTTAGTTTTTAGACGTCTTATTTAATAGAAACATGTAGACTCTTTTATCGATCTTATCCTTTTTACTTTTTATTTTTAGATAGCTATATTTGGAATATTTTTTGTATTCTTACGTTAGATTTGTGCAGGGCCTCACTGAAAACCACATTTTGTGACGTGGGCTCCCTGTTAAAATATTGTATTTTATGAGAGATTAACTTAGGAGAGTCAATTTATTGAGTAATAACTGTGATCAGTTTGCTTATACATTGTATAAAGATTTGTTTTACTAATGTTATGTAGTACAAGTGTCAAATAACGGTACTTCTTTCGAAGTTACTAAACGGAAACTTTCTTATAAAGGCATTGCAATTTTTGTTATTAAATTCAAATATTCCAGTTGTTCATGCTTTAGCGTGCTTTATCGAGTTGTGAAGAACGCGGGAGTTGGATATCTCTGATTTCTTGACGGTGAAAACGTACATCAAAAGCCGTGCGCTCAAAAAAAAAATCCAATGAATTTATTTTTTCACGCTGTTGCACACTTCTGCTGGCTCTATTTTGAGCATGATTCGTTCATGTCATTATTTGTTCAGATCTTGAGCTGTTTATCGCGACAAACAGACGTTTCTAGCAACAATGCGCCGGCGATAGGTCCTTCCCTGTTCCCTCCCTACCCAAAGTAAAAATAAGTAGGTCCCAGTCCCTTGAGAGCAATCCAACTCAAGATGGCGTCGTTCTGTTTAGCTCGTATTTCTTTTTAAATTTTCCTTCAGTTAAATTGACCAGAGAGGGGTTCTGATTTTTTGGGGACCACTTTAGTCAACTGCATATATTTAACCGTGGAGAAATCCAATGTGGAATCTAAGAGCGGCTTAATCGGCACATTGCTAGCGTCGTGTCGTGCTGTACATGACAACGAGTGGTAGGAGTAATGGAGGTGGTGAAGCATCTTGCTGTTTGAATGGCCCAAAAAGATTATTGCTGATTCTGATAGAGGGAAGGTAAGAGTGTTTGGTTTTAGCATCCGATTGTTGCTGAAGATTTAGTTGTGTGTTCTGCGTGAGTTCGAAAATGGCTAATTTCTTGCTCATTCGAAGATACGAAATATAGGTATTCCAAAAGTAAATGTTGTAGAGTGACTTTTGCTTATTTTGCATATCTCTGGCTTTTTACAAGAAGTTCTATGACCATTTATACCAGGTACAAAACATTAACTCCGTTCGCTAAATTTTACAGTTTTTGCTGGCTGTCAAATTTGGGTCAAATTTACCAGAAAAACTAGGACCTGAGGGGGTGATGGAGAGTGGATCTCATTTCTCCTATACCAAAACACTTGAAGAGTAAACTTTAGTAAATTTATCCATAAGTCCACCTAACCTATCTATGATGCTAGTATGGAATAATTTGGCCGACCCCCATCTTTCAGCTTTTTCAGATTTTGCCCGGTTTTCTCAGACATTGACTCTTAAGGCCCTTTCCGCACAAGTCAGAATAAAAAAGAGCCGATGTCAAAGTTATTCGGTTCTTTGATGACGAGGTGGTCTCGTATAACTCTGAATCTGGATACACTTTCACCGGATAGATTCCTCCCCTTCCTCGAAAAAAAAAAAAAAAAACAGACAAAAAACTACAAAACGCCTGTTACCACTCGATTTTGTCATAATCCACCTATTTTCTACGATAAACGAGTTCTTCTTGCTTCACTAGTACTATTCCTAAGAAAAGAACTCTTCCAATTTGCACTCGACATTAGCTACACATTACATATCACAGGTTTCACGTGGATCCTCTTTTCGGGAACATTTAAGTAACTCTTGTCTAGGTTTGGTCGTGAGTTTGTCATGACATTCCAGGGAACAGCTCGGTCCGCGGCAAAAATGGCGCCCACGATTTGAAATCAACTTTGTTTTCAACGAAGGCCTGTATCTCAATAACTGAATAAACTTAACCGAGAAAGAGTTGCTCCGGGATTATCTCACATCATCCTTCTTGGCATATGTTGTGCCAGGTAAGCGTGTACTTAAGTTTCAAACAAAATTTTAGCGAGGGTTTCGAAGTGCTCTCCTCAAAAGACGAGTCAAATTACATTCAAATTCGAGTTCAAGTTTTCCAAACTTTTCATTTACATAATACAGTGCTGCACGTTGACCAGCCGCTGCGAGATAAACCGTTCACAACGACGTTTGGAAGCTCTGAGAAGCTTCAGTTGAAAACACAGCAAAACACACCGGATAAGCTTTTTCAGACTTTATTGTAATATTTGCGGATTTCAGACGGAATTTTTGTCTAATTTTTGATCGAATTTTAACGTCATACAAACTCTTATATTAGGCTTTGCTGACCTGTAATGAAGGTAGAGTTGCTGAACTCTTGTGCTTCTGTTGTCCGTAGTGTTTGCTGCCACGAGCAGCCAATAAAGTATTATTAGGCTCTGTCTGCCTCCTTGAACTGGGATTTTAATGGCAGTTTCGGTTTATAACGGAACATTCTTGGTTTTCCAAAAGTCTTTAAGACATTCGCTGCTGACTTAAGAACCATCAATTTTCAAACACTAATTTAAAATAATTACTCTAAAATTTTAAGGCGTTTGCCTCATGTACCAGTCATTTGGTAATTTCCGAGTTCCTGTGAACCTCATCAAAGCGAGGGAAAATTAATTTTCATTCATACGCAAACAAAACTAATTTTCATATGAAAGCTTTGCACTTAGCCTTTCTTACAAAAATGAAATCCCAGCCTCTCGACCCTCGGGACAGCGGGGATTTAACGCGGCCATAGGCTTCAAATATGTAAATATCTTTATGTCAGATTCTACGATTGGGCTGGCTGTGATGTCTTTTTTTTTTAACCTAAGAAAAAACCGACCCAAAGTAATTTCCATTCAAATACTGCCAAGCCATTCAGCGTTGGTACTAAATACGTACAAAGAACCGTTTTTATTTGAGTATTAACCGTGGTTTAATAAAATTACGACTACGGCCAATGTATCTATGACTATGTTTCTTCTCTCACCTTGTGTGATCATAAACACTAGTAACACAGTAAAGGTGACCACCGAAATGAGGCAAGACAAGATGATTTATTTATCTAAGCTCTGTTTTACACGACATAGGTTGAATTTACATAGGTAACTAAAACAGAGTTCAACTAAGGAAAATAAAATTATAACAACAAAATAGAGAGCGAGTTGGCATAATCCAAATAGCAGGGCTAATCTAGTGGATGAACCCAGAAGCAAAATAAAATTACAGACAGAATTAAGAATATATTTTTACGAAATATTCTAAAAGAACTTGTGTTGGTTATACACGTAGGCAAGGAATTCCAAAGGCGTGGACCAGCGAATTTTTAGGAGCGTAAGCCATATTGGGTAGTATTAAGCGAGGCTACATAAAGATTTCGAGTGATCACATAGCCAGAAATTCTATACAACATGGCTGCCAACTAAGCTGCAAGCATGCGCAAAGGACACATATACGGATAAAATCACATATGTCCAACATACACAAACGGATACGATTCGTCAAAACACTCTCACCAATCGTACCATTGGCAAAAGATTACGATTTGTCAAAGAAGCCTTCAATTCGTACCATTGGAACGAATGGTAAGCTCCTCAGTCAATCAGTATACCATTTGTAAACTGCACCTTATAAACACTTGTAAGCCGCGCAAAAACGAATGGTCGATTGGTACCATTGTTACCGTTGCTACAAGTGGAAAAGCAGTCAGTCGATTGGTTAACCATTGGAATCGCTCATGTCGTAACACAAACGGTTACGATTCGTCAAAACACAATCACCAATCGTACCATTGGTACGATTTGTCAAAGAAGCCTTACAATTCGTAACATTAAAACGAATGGTAAGCCGGTATACCATTTGTAAACTGCATCTCATTAACACGTGTGAGCCGTGCGAAAACGAATGGTCGATTGGTACTTTTGGTAACATTGGTACAAATGGAAAAGTAGTCAGTCGATTGGTTAACCATTGGAATCTGCATCTCAAAACAAACGTCATGACTTGGATCTTCCTTGATCTATATGCGAAATGCCTTGTTCCTTAATGCATTAACCGCAGAAAGCGGCCGCACTACAGATGAATATATCTCGTTCCTTAATCCACGAACCGAAACAAGCGCGCTACACATGGATGTAACTCGTTCTTTAATCCATGAACCGAAACAAGCGCGCTACACATGAATATACCTCGTTCTTTAATCCATGTACCAAAACAAGCGCGCTACACATGAATATACCTCGT